>NC_091777.1:11150984-11454015 GCF_029378745.1 Bos indicus | reverse complement strand
CTCTAGAGCTGTGCTGGGCCATTTCTATTTTAATTAGTTAGAATTACATGAAATTTAAAATGCACTTTCTCAGTTGCCTTACCTCCATGTCGCATCCTGACTGGTCACCTGTAGCTAGTGCATAGCACAGATTATAGAACAATGCCACTTCTCAGAACATTCCAGAGATGCTGCCCTAGAGGACCTCTCATTAACTGTATGACTTTGAGTAAGTTGCTTGTCTCTCTGGGCCTCAGTTTCCTCATCTTCAAAATGGGAGTTCATCTACTCAATAGCAAATACTTTTTGAGTGCCAGCCATATGCCAGGTACTCTTTTAGGTGCTGCGGATATAGCGCTAAACACAGATAAATAAAATGGTGGGACTTCCCTGGTGGTCCAGTGACCAAGACTCCACGCTCCCAATGCAGGAGGCCTGGGTTCGATCCCTGGTCAGGGAACTAGGTCCTACAGGCCACACCTAAGTGTGTGTATGCCCCAACTAAAGATCCCATGTGCCACAACTAAGACCTAGCGAGGCCAAATAAATAAATAAATATGAAAAAATATACAAGTAGGTAAAATTGTGACTCTCATAGAGCTGCCATAGGGGTGGGGCCAGAGTCCCTTATCTCTGAGAGTTATCTTGAGGATTAAATAAAATAGAACAGGCAAAGCATTTAACAGGGCACATTCCAAGTTCTTGAGAACCGTTCATTCTGTTATGACTACTAATCTGCCCAGCCCCTTCTCCCACAGCCCTGCCACCTGATGGTAAACAGAGAGCATGCATACCTCTACATCTGGTGGTAGAGTACGCATGGCAGATATTGCTAATTGATCACAGCACTTTCCCACTGAGCCCTGAGGTACTGATGGGATTCTAGGAACAGCACGGAGCAGCACTCTCAGATACATCCTTTTCAACATCTCTTCCAAGCTCCCCCGTGAGCTGCAGGCCCCCTTAGTTTCTGTCTATAGAGTTCAAGCTCAGACTTCAGGCCCAAGCCTGACTCTTCTTAGGGAAAAGAGCAAGTGCCTGGTTGATACCTTGTCAGCCAAGCAGCTGGTCCTGCTTTGACCTCCTGCCAGCAACTGGCTCCTTGCTCCACTGCTTCTTGGAGTGGGGTCTGGCCGTGTTCTCACCAGGGCTCCTGCAGTCTTGAATATCGTTTGTCTCCTTTATTCAAGAAAAGTGGATTGTCCCTAGGTGGACAAACAGTCCTGGCCAGAAAAGTTTGAGTGAAATGTCAGGATGGGCCTGACATCCAAAGTGGGAGAGAGACACAGGAACTTGCAGCTGTAATATAGTGATATAAGGGGCGGGTGGAGGCTGGCCCCCAGCCGTCGGGACCCGGGGGAGGAGGAACACTAGGTCCCCAGGGAAGGGTCTGCTCCATGGGAGGGGGTGTCATCCTTCTCCATCTCTGAGCTGCCTGTCCCTGCTCTTGTTCTCCCCCACTGCAGGGACTGACCTGGGCAGCCCACCCTGACTCAGCAGGGCTGTCGTCTCTCTGGGTCGACCATCATTTTGGTTCTGGTGGTTGCATTCATTCAGTCATTCATTCAGTATGCCACGTAGTTACAGCATGTGGTGTGAAGATACCAGACTTCAGCCCTCGCTTCTACCACTTGCCAGCTGTGTGACTTTGGGCAAATTGCTCAGCCTCTCTGTACCTTGCTTTCCTCCTCTGAGGAATGAGGTTTACAGTGAGGCAGTAGAGTCTGTCTACCTGCCTCCCCTTCCATGGAGAGGGCTTAGCATGATGACCTGTGTGTGATACTGGCTCACTGATATTTTCATTCACACATACATCTCCAGATCCCCAGAGATTTTTTTTTTTTTTTTGCTCTTTTTTTGCTCTGTTGGCATGGTTAATTCCAGGAATGAACATTTTTTTTTTCAAATGCTAAACTTCCCTGACACCCCTGAGATAAAGCTTTTCTGTGCATGACTTAAAACTGTGGGGCAGTGACACCTGAGCTGTGTTTGAAAGGGTAAGTGGGAGATTCTAGGCAGATGAGAGTGGTGAAGGGGGTCTCAGGCAGAGGAAACTGCATGTGCAAAGACCCGGAGGAGTGAAGCAGTGGACAGTTGAGGAGGAACTCTGGTTGGCTGGACATGGGGTGCTTGCAGGGGTCCATGCAGGGGAAGCTGGACTCAATGAGAACAGAAACCCTTTGGCAGTGAGCTGGGTGCCTGGCTAGTGTGGTTGAAGTAGCTTTACCTGTGTATATATGTATGTATTATTTTATTGAAGTATAGTTGACTTATAATGTTGTATTAACTTCTGCTGTACAGCACAGCAGTTCAGTTATATGTGTATATACATTCTTTTCCATTATGGTTTATCACAGAATATTGAATACAGTTCCCTGTGTCTACTCTAGGACCTTGCCCCTACCCTCTCCCTCTGACCCCCTTGGTGGGCTGGTACCAATACAGCCCTGGCTGGAATGTCCTTCCCCTGCCCCTTCCTTCTGAATCAGTCTCAGAGAATTCTTAACACCATAAAGGAAAAAAGAATTATATCAGTGATGCCAATTGGCAAGCAGGGTGGGCTCTGGTTGTTACCCATCTGCTTGTGCTCAGATTCATTCTTCACCTTCTCTGTGTCCTAGAAGTCCGACCTTGATGGAAGGCATCACCTGGGCTCTCTCCCCTGTGACTTCCTATTGGGTTGAACCAGTGGGAGGCACCAGATGGAGACAGGAGGGCAAGAGGAGAAAGGTGGGGAACTCCCTGTAGTCCCTAGATTCTCTTCAGGGACTTCCCTGCTGGTACAGTGGCTAGGACTCTGCACTCCCAATGCAGGTGTCCCGGGTTAGATCCCTGGTTAGGGAACTAGATCCCACACGTGCAACTAATGGATCCTACATACAGTATGAAGCCACAACTCCTGAGCCCCTGTGCTTAAACTACTGAAGCCCACACACCCTAGAGTCTGTGCTCCACAAGAAGAGAAGCTATCGAAATGAGAAGCCCATGCACTGCAACTAGGGAGTAGCCCCCTGCTCACCGCAACTAAAACCCACATGCAGCAATGAAGACCTTGTGCAACCAAAACTAAAATTAATTAATTTAAAAAAAGGGACCCTGCATACTGCAATGAAGATTGCAGATCCTGAGTGTCCCTACTAAGACCCAGTGCAGCCAAATAAATAAATGTATTCTCATGCTCAGTCATGCCCGACTCTGCGACTTCGTGGACTGTAGCCCACCAGGCTTCTCTGTCCATGGGATTTTTCAAGCAAGAGTACTGGAGTGGGTTGCCATTTCCTCCTCCAGGGCATATTCCCCACTCAGGACTGAACCTGCAACTCCTGTGTCTCCTGCATTGCAGGCAGATTCTTTACAGCTGAGCCACCTGGGAAGCCCTAATAAATACATACATAGATATATACATACACACTTATTTCAAAAAATAAATTCTCTTCAGAATCCATCTAATGTGCCTTCTGTTTGCTGTCAGCACTCTGACTCCAAACACTGGGAAAATTTGCCTTTCAATCTATTTATCTGTCAGTTTTCCAAAATGGCTTATAGAATAGTCTGCTTTCTCCCTCATACTGTCAACATGGAGAACCTGAACTTCTGGTTTAAGGGGAAGAGAAATCTGAACCGTCTGTCTTACATGGTAGGAAGTACATGAGGATGTACAACCAAAAGACCTGGCACTTGTACTTAAATGTGTGTGGCAATGTCAGCTGGCTGAGCCTCAGTCTCCCCACCAATAAAATGGGCATAATAGAGTGACCCTGCCAATCAGCCTGTAGCCAGCAATATGTCTACTATTGTGAGATCACAGAAGGAATATTTAATGAATGAAAGAGCACATGATGGATGACCAAGTAATATGAGCTAATGCACACACAAAAAGGCACTTTGAGTTTCAAAGCTTTTAATTTTTTCAAAGCTTTAATTGAGTTTCAAAGTTTTAATTTTTATAGTTATTTTTTTAAGACACTCTCTTAACTAGCTTTCATTAAACTGACTCACTAGGTTACTGAACTTGTCCTATTTCTTCTGTGAAACACACGTGCATACTGAACTCTCCACCTACATACTTCTTCCTCACCTTTGTCCTCTACCCTTAGGCAGAGTGTGTGTGTTTGCTCCCAAACTTGTGTATGGCAGTTGTGTTTATTATCATCAATAATTGATTCCATTAAGTGTTACAGAAATCATGGAAACATGAGGGTAAAAAGAAAGAATATTGTCTCTATGAAAACTGAAATGAAACTTGGGAAAACTTGAAGCCCCTGATTAAGGAAATTGACATCAAATGAACTGTAGAAACCAGGGAAGAGAAGGTGGAAGGGACTGTGAACTCCAGGTAAAGGGTTCATTCTGCATATCGACGGTTTTCAAAGATTCTTTAGGTTCTGTAACCACCATAAAGAATGGGAAATGGGAAATCACAATAGAAGGTTATAGAAGGTCCATGCAAGAAGAAAGATACAGGGCTATAAACAAGAATGAAATAATGCCATTTGCAGCAACGTGGATGGACCTAGAGATTATCATACTAAGTGAAGTAATCGGAGTAAGACAAATACCATGTAATAGCACTGATCTGCAATCTGAAAAATAAAACAAGTGAACTTATTACAAAACATAAACTCAGGCATAGCAAATTTATAATTACCAAAGGGGAAGAGGGAGGAGGGATAAAGTAGGGATTTAGGATTACAGATATGCACTACTATATGAAACAGGCAAACAAGAACCTACTATCTGGTACAGGTAACTATATTCAATATCTTATAATAATCTACAATGGAAAAGAATCTGCAAAAGAGTAGATATAAATATAACTGAAGTACTTTGCTATACATCTGAAACTAACACAATATTGTAAATCGACTATACTTCAATTAAAAAAAATACACTAGTGTATTTCAGCCAGCCTGTGCTCAAAGAAGAACATATACATATACTTGTTGCTGCTGCTGCTGCTAAGTCGCATCAGTCGTGTCCAACTCTGTGCGACCCCATAGACCGCAGCCCACCAGGCTCCCCCGTCGCTGGGATTCTCCAGGCAAGAACACTGGAGTGGGTTGCCATTTCCTTCTCCATTGCATGAAAGTGAAAAGTGAAAGTGAAGTTGCTCAGTGGTGTCTGACTCTTCGGGACCCTATAGACTGCAGCCTACCAGGCTCCTCTGCCCAAGGGATTTTCCAGGCAAGAGTACTGGAGTGGGTTGCCATTGTCTTCTTCAGCAGGCTGCTGTTATGGGGTGCTAAAAGCCAAAAAGATGCTTATTTTAACAAATACCGCAGAAAATTGTGGCTTTTTATTTGCATATTGTTCACATTAATTTATTCCTCTCTATAGACCTCCTCTGGATAATAGTTTCCCTTAGCCAACATAAAATAAACACTTAAGGAAAATTTTTATTTGACCCTGAAAGTATATTTTAAATGTCCTAGGGAAAATTATTGTTTAAAGAAATTAAATGATAGCTTTTTGTTTGTTTGTTTGTTTGTAGTGGAACCAAGAACCAAAATTTTCACATATTATGTTTGCTTAAAGTCAGGCGGATCTACATACATCTTACTGTCTGTGAGAAACTTACAGCCTGTGAATGACTAAACACACCACACCAAGGGGAAATAAAACAGGTTTTCACAATGCAAGTTTAAAAGTTTAACTGATAATACCGGATCCCCTGGGTTACTGAAATTTCTTTGTCATGTCAAAAGTAGAAGCTAGTTCAAAATAGCAACGGTCACTAGACCAAGAATTAACTCTCACAAATCCTTTGCTGTGATGGGGAGCTCACTACCTCCCAGGAAAGCCAAATTCAGTTCCATCAGAAAAGAGTTTTCTTCTTCTCCTTTTTTTTTTATCAATATATTTTGAAAATTGAAGTGCAGCTGATTTACAATGTTGTGTTAATTTCTATGAAAGAGAAAGATCTTCTTTATATTGACTCCAACTCTGTCTTCCTGTAACCGGGTTAGATCTGCGCAGGAGGGTCGTATAAGACTACCTTCAGGACTTCCCTGCTGGTTCAGCGGTCAAGAATCCACTTGCCAATGCAAGGGTTGTGGGTTTGATCCCTGATCTGGGAAGATCCCACATGCCACAGAGCAATTAAGTCCAAGTGCCACAATTACTGAGCCTGACCTCTGGAGCCTGTGAGCCACAACAAAAGTCACCACAGTGAGAAGCCCATGCACCGCAATTAGACAAAAAGAGTAACCCCTGCTCACTGCAACTAGACAAAGCCTGTGTGCAGCAACAAAAACCCAATGCAGCCAAGTCTTTCTTTTTTTTTTTTTTAAAAGAACACTATTATCTGCTGTAAGAGGGACTTCCTCCCAAGTGAAGGGGCAGTTCCCCTATCCTCCACAAAGCCACTCTCCTGCAGGATAAACCACATCTGTGGCTTCGCATCCCTCCCAGTGTCTGCTGGGGTCCTCCTTTAAGCACAATCCCCACATCAGAACACAATTCTCAAGGCGTGGTCTGACCAGCTCGACCATGTCTTCTTCCCTGGTTCTGGACATTAGAACGCCTCCTTCTAAGTACCCTCCGCCTCCTCCTAACTACCCTCCTTGACCCTGAAGGGCTAGGAGGATGGTGGTGGAGTGGGAGAAGGGGTCCCCTTTGCAGGATGCTGGGTCTGATAGTGGAAGACCCTGGTGAGAGAGTGGAAGGCAGGAGGGAAGAAACGGCAGGGGTATTTCTACCCGTCTCTGGAGCAAATCTCCAGTAGCCATACCTTCTCTGAGCTGCAGCATCCCTTAGGTGATTTCAGCTCTACTCTAGTGTCCCCTGACCCTGTCTCTCTGACCCAGGGCTGCTCGCCCATCTCTGGGCTGTGGCTGATTTCTTGGGGTGCACCAACCTGCTGGACTTCTCTGCTCGCCGCTGTAGTCAATATCCTTCATTCAATTCTTCCTGCTTATATACTTCCCCACTCGCTGAATGAGCTCTGTATATAGTTTCTGTTTCCTGGTGGAGTTTTGTGTGCCACGTCTAGTAAGGCAATTTAAAGTTTCATACTGATTGGAAAGGGGAGGGGGAGGGTGGCTGGCACTTAAAATATCAGCTGCTTTTTGGGACTTGCCTGGTGGCCCAGTGGTTTAGACTCTTTACTCCCAATGTAGGGGGCGTGGGTTTGATCCCTTGTCAGGGAAGTAAGATTCTCATGCTGCATGGGTGCGACTAAAAAAAAATTTTTTTTAAGTAGTTGCTTTTATTGCCTTTGATATGATTTTCCACATGTGGTCCTCACTTCATGGAAGAGGAGACTGAGGCTCAGGAAGGGAATGGCAGAGCCAGGGTTTGGGAGAGAAATTTTCTGAACCTTCAGCCATTAGACCACACTGCTCCACTCAGAGGCTTGCACCCACCCTGCTCTTACTCACTGGTAGATAAAATCCTAGATCATGTTGCCCTTCCAGTGTCTTCTTGCTGGATTTCTGGAGTCCAGGCGGAGTTCTCTCTGGGTGACTCACAGTTCCTGAGAAAGACCATTTGGGAGGAGGTAGGTATTACGTTCCCTCTGTCAATAGCTCAGCACCTTCACTTCCCAAAAGCTCCAGGGGCCCTCTTTTCAGAGATTTGACAATGAGTGAGCTCAGCACCGATTCTATAAATACCTTTTTCCATAAATATCTATTCCATGTAAGACACCTGCTTTAGAATGACAACCACCTTGCTGAGAACAGCAAATTTCAGGGTTATGTTTTATTTCCATCTCTAATTACAGCTGAGATGGGATTTCTTCCTTCCTTTCCTTCTTTTAATGTACAGCCCCAAGGTAAATGTGGGAACTAGGACACTGACCTTCAAAATTCTGTAGGTTATTATTTGCAATCACAGAAACAAAGCTCATGCAGAAATGATGGTCTTAAAAAGTCAGCACAGTGTTTCTAGAATGGAGCACACATGGCTGAGCTACTCTGGGTCAGTTTCACTGTGTCCAGACTCTGCCTCTTCCTGGGGAGGCTCAGACCCCTGACGTCATGCCGCCTGGGTTCTAACAGTGTCTCTGCAAGGCTCTTGCTGTGTGACCTGGGGACATGGTGCCACCTCTCAGTGCTTCAGTTCCCTCCTTTATGTTGCAGCGGTTAGTGGCTCTGTCTTCTTGGGCTGACGTGAGAATTACTTGAGAAAATAGTCGTACAGCACTTAGCACGGTGGCCAGCACAGAGAACACAACCCATAGTAAGCTATTACTCACTCTGCATGAATGCCAAGTCTCTTCAGTCGTGTCCGACTCTTTGCAACCCCATGGAGGGTAGCCCACCAGGCTCCTGTGTCCGAAGGATTCTCCAGGCAAGAATACTGGAGTGGGTTGTCATGCCCTCCTCCAGGGGATCTTCCTGACCCAGGGATCGAAACTGTTTCTCTCATGTCTCCTGCATTGGCAGGCAGGTTCTTTACCACTGAGCCACCTGGGAAGCCCCCTGATTACTATCCCTAATACTGCGTAATATAGTTACTATATCATGAATAGGGTACATAGATGCTGTATTAACATTATATCAATATACTGTCTCATTGCCCCTCACTACTCACTGTCCCCTTCTTCTCCCCTGCCTAATATCACAGGGATGGGTCCTAGCTTGTCCCATTAAATATATATATATATATATTTATTTATTTTACTTGGCTGTACTGGGTCTTAGTTGACACATGTGCAATCTTTAGTTGTGGTGTGTGGGATCTAACTCCCCAACCAGGGATCAAATCCGGACCCCTTGCTTTTGGAGTGCAGAGTCTTAGCCACTGGATCACCAGGGAAGTTCCCATCCTTTGTGTATTTTTATTACTTTAAAAAAATTTAAATTAATTTTATTTGTTTATTTTTGGCTGTGCTAGGTCTTTGTTGCCTCGTGAGTTTTTCTCTAATTGTGGCTCACTGCGGTGGCGTCTCTCGTTGAGAGCACAGGCTCTAGGGCACAAGGGCTCAATAGTCTCAGCTCCTGGGTTCCGGAGCACAGGCTCAAGAGTTGTGGCCCACAGGCTTAGTTTCTCTGTGGTATGTGGGAATCTTCTGGGATCAGGGATTGAACCTGTGTCTCTTATACTGGCAGGCAGATTCTCTACCACTGAGCCACCAGGGAAGTCCCCTTTCAATATTTTTAAATTTGGTTACCTGTCTTTTATTTTTTATTAAACATGCCTGAATTCTACTAACTCTGGGCTTTCCCATCATGGAGTCATTGCTTTCTCTCCACTGTCCAGGCCTATTTGAACTGAGTTTCCATTTGGGCTTCCCTGGTGGCTCAGATGGTAAAGAATCCCTTTGTAATGCAGAAAACGCATACAGGAGACCCGAGTTCCATACCTGGGTCAGGAATATCCCCCGGAGAAGGGAATGGCTACCCACTCCAGTATTCCTGCCTGGAGAATCCCATGGACAGAGGAGCCTGGTGGGCTAGAGTCTGTGGGGTCACAAAGAATCAGATACGACTGAGCGACTAACACTCAAGTGTTAACAAGCAAGAAGACTACCCACACCAAAGTGGCTTGTCTCCCTCCAAGACTAATTCCCATGAGGGCAGGGAGCGTGTTTGTCTAGCTCTTACATGTAACATTGTTACTGCCCAAGTTTAAGAATCTAGAGATGAGATTTCACAAAAAGATTCAGATTTTTTGCTTTCCTTAGACAACTGGAAGGCTTGGCCTCATTATGCTAAGATTCCTGCATAGCAACTGGGACAGATCTGAGGACCAGCAGCCCCCTTTAAAAGGGCAGTTCTGAAGATGAAACTGACACCCAGAGGAGAATGACCTTCAGGAAAAGATGTTCTTAGACTGTGTACTTGGCTCATTCACATTACGTGCCTGCCCCCTACAGGCAAGTGTGTGTGTGATCCCTTTAGACACACAATAGGCCCAGGGCCAGAATAAATGAATGGATGGGTGGATAAATGAATGAATAAATGAATGAATTTATACCTGCTGTCAATTTTTTTTTTTTTGGTCCCACCATGTGGCAAGTGGGATTTTATTTCCCTGACCAGGGATCAAATCCAAGCCTGTGCATTGGAAGTGCAGATCCACTGGATCGCCAGCGAAGCCCCTCCCCCAATTCCTGACATAGTAGCTAGCACATTGTTGTTGTTCAGCCGTTAAGTTGTGTCCAGCTCTTTGTGACCCCATAGACTGGACTGCCAAGCTTCCCTGTCCTTCACTATCTCCCAGTCCATTAAGTCAGTGATGTCATCCAACCATCTCATCTTGTCACCCTCTTCTCTGGCTGCTCTCAATCTTTCCCAGCACCCGGGTCTTTTCCAATGAGTCGGCTCTTCGAATCAACTGGCCAAAGTATTGGAGCTTCAGCTTCAGCATCGGTCCTTCCAATGAATGTTCAAAGTTGATTTCCTTTAGGATTGACTGGTTTGATCTCCTTGCTGTCCAAGGGACTCTCAAGAGTCTTTTCCAGCACCAGAGTTCGAAAGCATCAATTCTTCAGCACTCAGCCTTCATTATGGTCCAACTCTCACATTTTTACATGACTACTGGAAATACCATAGCTTTGATTATACGGACCTTTGTGATGGTTTGGCAAAATGATGTCTCTGCTTTTTATTACACAGTCTAGGTTTGTCATAGCACATAATATATGTCAAATATTTTGATCTGATTTTTTTCTAAAGAAACGCGAGTTTGATTAGATTGATTTTTATATTGTGTGGATCTCAGATTTAAACAAATATTCACACAGCGAATTTATTACTGGGGTGCAGTTTATTGTTCTGCCTTAGCTGGGCATGTTGTCTTCACAATGCTCAAAATCAGATTTTGTTTCAAAACCCACCTTACACCTTCAGTCCAGTAGAGGGCGACAGCAACTACAAATAGGAGAAACACAGTTAAAGGTGGAAGCATCCAGATAAAGTCGAGGCACCCAGGCAGGGTCCCTGAACTCTGGAATCAAATTCAGGCTAGAAACCACTTTGTTGTTGTTGTTTAACATTCTTAATAGATAGTGCATTCATATGTTCAAAAACAGAACAGGATAGATAGAAGTAAAATGGTATATGGTAAAATCTCTCTCCTTCTCCTCTTCCCTTTGTACCTGGCTTCCTTCCTCATCTCCATCTCAGGCACAACTCTTTTATTTTTCTCTTGTGTGTTCTTCCAGAGGTGTTTATGCACATATGGACGAACACAAATATCTCTGTACTCCCTCCCCCGACTTTAAAAAGCTAGCTGCACAAGAAGGTGTTTTGATCATACTGTTCTGTACTTTGCCTTGTTCCATCACGATGTAGACGGTAGATCTATCAGTAACAGTGCATAGAGAGAAGCCCCCTACTCTGTTTTTCCAGCTTCAGATTTCTCCACGGCACACCTGTATCATTACCCCTTCATCCAGCCCCCCATCAATGAGGGGCTTCTGCTACTAGCAGTAAAGCTCAATGATTCAGTTCAGTTCAGTTGCTCAGTCATGTCTGACTCTGCGACCCCATGGACTGCAGCACTCCAGGCTTCCTTGTCCATCACCAACTCCCTGGAGCTTGCTCAAACTCATCCATCGACTCAGTGGTTACTGGAATGATGATTACTCAGTGATTACTTGACTGTGTCTATAGCAGCGACCATCAGCCCCAGTTGCCCATGAAAATGATGAAAGGGGATTTTAAAAATCCCAGCCCTTAAGTCATACTTCAGATGAACTACATCAGAATCTCTGAGTGTGGGACCAAGGCACACAGGCCGCCCTATGTCCTGTTGATGTTTCTAGGGGAAACTGGCCAAGAGCACAGAGATTTGCAACGTTGCTAGATATTGACAAGTGGCTTCCATGCCTGGTTGTGCTAACTTGCACTCCCACCAGCTTGTATGAGATGGCCTGAGTCTTCATGGCTTCACCAACAAAGCATGCTTGTCAAATTTTGCTTTTTTGCTAAACTGTTAGTTTTTTTTTTTTTTAAGTTATCTCAGTTTTGCTTCAATTTGCATTTCTCTTACTAGGGCTTGAGACTGAGCATCTTCTCATTGTTTAAGAGCCTTCTGACCTGTCTGGTCATATCCTGTGCTCACTTTTCTTTTCTCTCCCTTCTCTCTGGCTGTGCGACAGGGCTTGCAAGATCTTAGTTCCCCAAACCCAACCCTCCTCACCTCCCCAGGAGTGGAAGCATGGAGTCCTAAGCGCTGGACTGCCAGGGAATTCCCTCTTTTTCCTAGGTTGGTTTCTCTATATGTCAGCGAGGTACCTTCTTCCTGATTTGAGTTGCAAATACTTTCTACTGCTCTGCTGCCTTGTTTTGTTTTCTTTTTTTTCCCCTCGAAGAAGACTTTTTACATATCTGAATGTAACTATCTTTCGTTATGGCTTTTGGATTTTGAGTCACGGTTAGTTTGGTTTCCCATTCCAATCTTATAAAGGAAGCTTCCCATGTGTTCTTATGACACTTTTGTGGTTTCCTTTATTTACAGGCAAATCTTTGATCCTTTTGGAATTTACCTTGATCTGCGGTGTGAGGTATGGCTCCATCTTTGGCTTGCTTTCTAATAACTAATTATCCCATTATCTTCATCAGGGAGTAAGGTAGGAGCTGCTTTGAGCTGCATCCAACTGGAATTTCTTTGTTTTTGCCTTTTAATTTATAGCAATACCAGCTCCTACTTTCCCCACTCACCTTCCCCCATGTGCCTGTTCAATGCTCGATTGATTTTTGTTTGTTTACCATTAAGAATTAATTTTATTATTAATTGAACATTGTCCCTGACCTTTGGGGTTTCTATTTACGATTTATTTTAGTTGATAACCAACAACAATGATCTTTTGTTGAATGTCTAACATATTTGTTGACAAGTTTCATTAAACATGAACCATAAAGCAAACCTATGATGTCAGTTGTAGTTGTTGTTTAGTCGCTAAGTTATGTTCGAATCTAAAGTGGTCGGTACTATTACTATTCCATTGGAGGAAGGTAATCAGAGAGTTTCTGAGGCTTGTCCAAAGGCCTACAGTTAAAAAGAGGCAACACTGGATGCGAATCAAGAGCCGGGTCTTGGGGGGTCCAGCCTTTTTACTTGCCTGAACCCTGTAACTGGTCTTTGTGGAATGATTGCAGGAGGGAATGAATGACTGAGTCAGTGAGGGAAGGAAGAAGACAGAATGAGTCAGCTCCTGCCCTCAGTGGAACCCAAAGGGGGAGATAAGATGTGAATGCAAATAACCAGAGCGTAAAGTAAACAGCGACCCCACCAGTGTTTTGGAAGCAGTCCACTTTCTATCCCCTCCTATCTAACAATCTTACTTCTTTCCAATTTCTCCCTACCTAGAAACCACGGAGCCCAACACTGGGCCAGGGCAGTTTGATGCAGTAAGTCACCCATGTGGAGCTTCCCTGTGGAGCTCTGCAGCCCAGGAGCCCTGGTGGGGAGGAGGGAGGTAGAGGAAGGGATAGGGAGGAGGGGGGGGTGCAAAGTGAGAGAGAGAGGAGGCGAGAGGACAAGAGCTTGAAGACAAGGAATAGGGAGGAGGTAAACGGAGTTGTTGTTTGGGGGGATAAGGAGGACTAGGGGAGGCTGGGGTAGGAGATGAGGGAAGGGAGGGGAGGTGGGAATAGGGAGGAAGGAGGGAGAAGGGGTTAGGGAAGTGGGAAGAGCAAGGGGAGGAGGTGAGGCGAGGAGCGGGCAGTGAATGAGGAGGGAGACTCAAGGAGGGAGGAGGGAGAGGGAGTAGAGAGAGGGAAAGGAGAAACAGGGCTTGGGGAGGAGGAAATGGGGGAGGAGTTAGGGGAGTGGAAGAACAAGAAAGGGTTGGGGGAGGGAGAAAAGAAGAGGAGGAGGGAGGAGAAGAGCGGGGAGGGAGAAGAAGAGGGGAGGAGGGAGAAAAAGCCCCTCTCTCCAGCCCCCTTCTCAGGGTTGCGCAACCCACTCGGGCTGGGATTGGTCGCTGGCGGGTAAAGACGCCACGCCCCGACACGCTCTGTGACCAATAGCGATAGGGGGTGGGGCGTAATGCGTCCTCGGAGGCCAATGGGCGAAGGGGGGCGGGGCTGCGTGGCCTGGGTCTAGCTCGCTTTCCTAGCGCACTCGGAGCCACCGCCGCTCTCGGAGCTCGGAGCTCTCCTTCTCTCGCTGCTGTCGCCAGCCGCCCGCCCGCCCGCTTGCCCGCCCGCCTTCCGCGCGTCCCCGCCCCGCTCCGCTCCGCTCCCTGCAGCCCGCCCCAAGCGCGCTCATCTGTCGCTGCGAGCACAGTATCCCCACTGCGGCCCCGCGGCGATGGCCACCAAGATCGACAAAGAGGCTTGCCGAACGGCGTACAACCTGGTGCGCGACGACAGCTCGGCCGTCATCTGGTGAGGAACTTTGCATTGCTCTTCGAGCCCCGCTGCCTGAGCTCACAAGGGGCCTGGTGCGCTGAGCCGTCTTCCAGACGGGACGGATTAAGGGTCATCCCCGTGCGGTCTCCCCACAGTCTTAACCCGGGACAGCGTGGAAAGCCAGCGCTGGCTTTTCGCTAGCCAGAGCATCTTTTAGATTGTTCTGTGGAAGCTCGGCACCGTTCAGGCACCAACGCTGATGTGTATGTGTATGTGTGTGTTTTTCTCTTCTCCCAATCCAAAGGGTGACTTTTAAATATGACGGCTCCACCATCGTCCCCGGCGAGCAGGGAGCGGAATATCAGGACTTCATCCAACAGTGCACAGGTAGGGAGACGCGCCTTCTGGGGGGACTCCCGGTCTTTTGGAACAAGGTCAATGCTAGGGAGGAGTCTGAGGCCACTCTGGGCGCCCCCAGCGCTGGAGGAACCAGATTGGAGCGTTCGAAAGCCTCCACAAGCCTTCTCTCCTCTGGGCATCCAGAACAACCAGAGGTGACCGGCAGCCTCCTCCCTCTCACAGTAACCTTTTCAGGCGGGACAGCTCCTTTGCCCCCATGGTCACTAGCTTTCCACCGTTAACTCATGGAGTTCCAAACTCCAGGGTCCAGCCCTCCCGGGTTTCCCCTTTCATTAGTCAGAGAGCCAAAATAAAAACAATCCTGGTGCTTATTGAAGGAGAAAGAAATGGTTAGCGACAGCCCTCTCCTTTCTGCTGCAATCATTGTCCATGTGCTGGTGATGTGTTTTTGTTCATAGAATATAGAGCAGAATATGAAAGCGTACATACCATATGATCCCATTTATGTGAAATTTTAGAAAAGGCAAAGCTAATCTGTAGCGTGAAAAGTCAGAAAAGTGGTCGGGCTAGCCACTGACTGGGGGGAGGCATATGGAAGGTGGGGTGGGGTCTCAAGGGGTTGGGAATATTCTGTATTTTGATTTGGGAGGCAGTTACACAGTTGTGTACATATAAGAAATCTTTCAAGCAAAATCTTTAGGATTTGTAAACTTTGTGCCTTTCCCTGGGTTGTCTTGAACCAGTAAGTGGAAAAAACACATGTATGTACAACCACAACCTCCAATCCTTGCCCCCCAACACACACCACTGAAGCAAAAGGCCCAGCATCACTGGTAATAAGGCCCTTTAAAGCTAAGCTTGGAGGATGGGCTCTTTTTCTGGGCTCTGGGCTCTAGCTTGGAAATAGATATTTTCAGACAAAGGCAGTACGGCCTGAAAGTTAGGGTGGGGACCTAGAGTCAGCAAGGTAGGTTTGAATCCCCTTGTGGCCACTTTCTAGCTGTGTGGTTTGGGGCAAGTTACTTAATCTCTTGGGGCCTTGGTTTCCTCCCCTGTAATCTTAGAGGGCTGTCGAAAAGATAGGTGAGTCAGTGCCTGTACAGATGACATGGTCATTTGTGAAATAAATAAAAAATACAACACTATGCTCAAGATCATGCAACAGCCCCTTTCCTTTATTCAAATGACTATTTTGAATTTATTCTAATTCAAAGAATATCTATAAAGTGTCTGCTGTGGGCTGGGTGGTACTGAGATTTACCATCCCCCCCACACAAAAAAAATCTCCCAACTAAAACATCTCCCAGAGCTACCTCTAGACCTTCACTCACTGCTTTTGGACAGGATTGTTTAAAATGTTGTTGTTTAGTTAAGTCGTGTCCAACTCTTTTGTGACCCCATGGACTGTAGCCTGCCTGTAGGCTCCTCTGTCTGTGCAATTTCCTAGGCAAGAATACTAGAGTGGGTTGTCATTTCCTTCTCCAGGGGATCTTCCCGACCCAGGGATGGAACCCAAGTCTCCTGCATTGGCAGGCGGATTCTGTACCACTGAGCCATCTGAGGAACCCTTTGTTTAAAAGCAGATGTGTAAAATACTATCACAACTCACATCTATTGAGGTGCATGGGGCCAGGATTGAAAGCCAGGCCCCTGACTCAGGAACCCTGTCTCTCAGCCACCTCTGTCCTTTCACCACCATGATGCCTGCTTTCACAAGTGGAGTAAGTGCAGCCTCCTGGGGTTTGGTGTATAACTGGGAGGCTCAGCAGTATTTTTTGCCCTGCCGGCTCTGAGCTTTTCTCACAAGCCAGCTTCCTTCCTCTCTGGACAGTAAAGTAGCAGTTTCCTCCTGCTAGCCATCCATCATCCCCACCCCCTGCCATCAGACTGGGGTCTTCTCCTCCCACCCACCCCCCAGCTTCTGAAGCTATTGTTCTGTCCATTGAGTAGGAGAAGGTGACCCCGGGAATAAAGAGCATCCTGTGAGTGGATTCTGAATTGGGGAGGCTGTGGTCAGAGAACACTTCCTCCCTCCCTGGGGCTTCCTTCCCCCAATAATAGGGATGGCAGTGGGGAGGGCCTGGTGGGAGAGCTAAAAATGCTTTCCCTGCTGCTTGTTGAGCTTATGAATGGGCCGTAGGATCTGAAGGCTCCGTCTGCTCTGGCTGGAAGTCCGCCTTCCTTCCCCAGCCGTCTGTTGGACAAATGCATAGGCAAGCTGTGGTTGCCGTGCCTGCTCTTGTTTGTCTTAGGAAAGCCTGTTCTATCATGCCACCGCGTCCTCCTAACTCAGTGACCAAGGGTTCGGAACGCTGACTAGTAGCTTTCTACACGCAAGTCACTGCACTGGGCACACCTTGTCTCCGTTTCTGAGCTTGCTTCCCTTCCGTACGTAGGTGGGGAAACGGAGTCCCAGAGAGGTTAAGTGACTTGCCTGCAAGTCACAGCAAGGTCGTGGCAGGCCCGGGGCCTTGAACCCGGGCAGAGTGGCTTTGAGGCCTGTGCTCTTGACCTCTTCTCACTAAGAAAGTGGTTTAGAAGCTCATTCCTGAGTCGTGGAGCATCTTTGCTGTACAGCAGGTTCTGGTCGGGGCTGGTGGGATTGTTGGCAGTTACAGAAGACACGTTCGCCCACTCCTGTGATGCAGGGAGGCCTCTCCGTGGCCCTCATCTCTGGCCAGGTGTCCTGACAAGCCGGAGGGTCTAGTGCTCCTGGTCTGGCATAGCCTTCCTATTTCCAAAGCTCTCACAAGGTCACAGGGGACCTGGGAGCCTAAAAACAGTGCCTGGTCGCTCCTCCGTCTGCCCTGGGGGAACGAGGGGCTTGGAGGGCCCCCCACCCCCACTGTGGGCTTTCTCTCCTCCTTGATATCCTCGCCCTGCCCCCCATCCTTGCTCTGAAATGCCCTCTTTCGCCCCTCCTTTGCCCTCTGGCTACTATCTTTCTTCTGTCCTCTGCACCCCGCCCCCCCCCCACCGGCCCCCCACCGGTTCTTCTTCGGAATGGAATCTCCCATTAAGCCTCTCCCTGTCACCCCTCCTCCGCCCCCCAGGCTGGCCTGTCCTTGTCCCCAGGCACTGGTTCCTGAAGGTCATGAACTGGAAGGTCGCTGGGCCGCCCTTGTCCTCCTGTTTCTTGCTGACAGGATCTGGAGCCCTCTGGGCCCCACACTGGCTCTTCTGGTGCCGGCCTCACCTGGCCCCTTCCTTCTGTACTGACCGCTCCATCACCGCTTCTGCTCTTACTTCTCACCCCAAACTTCAGTCCGTGTGGGATGGTTAGAGATCTGTCAGGTGCAGTGAAAGGAGCCCAGTGCAGTAAACTTCCTACTCCCTCACCCCCGAAGAAAAGAAATCAGTCTTAGCTTCTGTGGTTGGAAAGTCCAGGTAAAGTACTAGCTGCAGATAAGGCTGTCCGAACTCACCCCCCTCCCCCAGCCCTGTTTTCCTCCTTGATCGCCTGTCTTGGGGGCAGGAGGGCAAGTTCTCCCTGAGCAGTGACGAGATAACCTCTAACCACCCAGCTTCCAGGCTTTGGGGAGGAGAGAGAGACCGACTGCCACGGATTTCCGATTTCCGCAGAAGTCTCCAGACTGAGAGACTCTGACTGGGTTCATGTGCGCATGTGAACTAATCCCTGCAATTCTGGCTGTCTATACCTGGATCAGTGCCCATGCCTGGAGTGGGGGAGGGGCACCCCCCACCAAACCAGGAGACAGTGGGGGAGGGGTAGCCCCACCAAACCAGCAGGTGGAGTCGGGGAGGGTGGGTTCCTAAGGGAAGAGTGAAGGCGAGGGCATGCTGCTTGCAGAAGAGGGGCAGACCCAAAGAGTCCATGTCCACCCTTTATTGCAACAGTCTCTCAGCCCATGGTCCTTCTTGTCTTAAATTCATTCTATCCCCCTCCACCCCCAAAAATGGAAGTGAAAGTGAAAGTGAAGTTGCTCAGTCGTGTCTGACTGTCTGCAACCCCATGGACTGTAGCCTACCAGGCTCCTCTGTCCATGGGATTTTCCAGGCAAGGGTACTGGAGTGGGTTGCCTTTTCCTTCTCCAGGGGATCTTCCCAACCCAGGGATTGAACCTGTGTATTTTGAATTGGCAGGTAGAGTCTTACCACTGAGCCACCAGGGAAGCCTGCAAAGTAACTTTTCCTAAATCGTGGGTCTCCTCAAGTTCCTTCTCTGCTCCTTAACCATCTGTGGCTCCCATCTGCGACTAAGTACAGGCTATCTACTTGGCCTTCCAGCCTGTCTGTCCGCAGCCACATCTCCTGTGCAGCAGCTCCCACAGCCCCCTTTGTGCATCTGCAGCCTGACCCTGTGTAACACTCTCAGCCTGCAGGCCAGTGATTCCCTCTGGGTGGCATTCCTCTCCCCTGTATCTGTCCATCTGAGACTGAGCCAGCAAACCTACCTAGTGCAATCCCTTCTGTATTTCAACAGCCAGGACCTTTGGAATCAGAGAAATTCTAAATTCGCATCCCAACTCTGTCTCCTGCCATGTGACCTCAGGCATTTCTTTGTCTGTGCCACAGTTTTCTGGTCTGTAAAATGGGGGTTCTGATGGTGCCTGCCTCTGATGCTGACTGAGAAGGTTCACTGAAGTTATATGTCTAAATGGAGAGCCCAGACATAGTGATACAGTTGGCTGTTGTTACTGTTACTTTTTTTTTTTTAACTCTCCTAGTCATATTGGTTGTTGTTACTATTACTTTTTATATCATTATTTCTGTTCTCCTAAGGATTAGGAGCGTTTAGGATGACAGTGTGCTTTCTGATCTGAACTTTCTTGTGCATGCCCTAGCTCAGCACACAGTCAGCACTCAACTCTGAGTTCACTTAGAAGAGGTGCTCAACCCCAGACTGGCACACAGTAGGTGCCATGTGGACATGCTTGAGACCTTTGACCCAGGTCTGCATGCAGTAGGTGGTCAGTACAGGGTAAGAGGTGGTTAGCACAGTGGTTAAAGGTCTAGGCTGCTTTGGATGGTCTGGGTTCAAATGCTTGCTAATCATGTGAGCTGAATTATTCACCTGCTCATCCTTTTGCTATAATGTGATTATTAGGAGGATTAAGAAAGCAAGTTCATGGTGCCGAGGATGCAGTCCGTTCTCCATAAATGGTAGTCACTGTGATTGTCATCTCATTGGTGGAATTTAATTGATGTGGAAGTAAAGTATGTGATCAGAGAGATGGGGGGAGGGAAGAGATGATGGGGAATGGGTACTGAGCTGTCTGGAGGGTCTCTGGTTGCCCTGACAGAGCCATGGTGAGTGGGGAGGAGCCAGGGATAAGCTGGGAAAGGAGAAAGGAGTCATTTGCCAGACTGACTGGCAGTATGATCTCTCTGATCTCTGTAGGAAGGGCTTACAGATCATGTGTATGTGTTGGGTCAATGGCTCAGGGTGTCTGTGAAATGTTTTTTTTCTTCACCTTACAAGTAGTACAGGTCTGTTGCAGAATATTCAGAAAGCAAGATTAAGCAAAAGGAAGAGAATAAAAACCAGATATAATTCAAATATAGTTTAACACTCAGAAATTTGTTCATTCATTGATTCATTTCCTCCTTCCTTCCTTCCTTCGATTGACTACTCTGTAGGTTACTGTTCTAGGCACTGAGGGTAAATCTAGCAGCAGAGAAAGCCCCTGTTCTCATGGTGCTGATGTTTTATTGTCATCATCCAGCCCTTAAAGTGGCTCCTAATCTATCTCTTGTATAAATGTAACATTGTTTAACAGATCTTTTATTGATGAACTGACCCCAAAGTACTCTGTTGCAAGCATTTTTATTTTAGAAAGAATCTAGGCATCTGGGAATGAATCCAGTTTTCTGCTGGTTATGAGCATCAAAGGTAGAGCTAGGGTGTCTTGCTTTGACTTGTAGCCTTGCTGTGCTGTGTGACCTTGAGCAAGTCTCCCAGATTCTCTATTTCTTCATCTATAAGATTCAGTAAGTGATTGCACACAGGGTACAGGGTTGCTAAAATTGAGGATAAATTGACATGATACACATAAAGCTTATAGGCAATGCCTACTATACAATGGGTGCTCAATTAAGGTAGTTATCAGTAACATAGAACCTTGCAAGTGCTTCTCAGGGACTGAGTTTGGCAGTGGGATGGTTAAGGAGAACAGGGGTGTCTTTACTGTTAAAAGACAAAAACATTCATCCTAACGCTTGTTAAAGAACAGTAAGGCAGAGACTTCCCTGATGGTCCAGTGGTGACGACGCCCACCTTCCATTGCAGAGGGCATGGTTTAGATCCCTTGTAGGGGAATTAAGACCCCACATGGTGCATAGTGCAGCCAAAAAAACAAAGACCAGTAAGGCAGACTTTATTCAGAGGACTGTTGTGATAGGTGTAGGGACCACTACAAGGGAGAGAGGTCAAACTCAACTCTGAATACCACAAGGAAAAGTGGGAATTTGGAGTCAAGGAGCCAGGTAGGTATCAATGGCTGGAAAGTTACCAGGAGGAAGGGTCTGGGGTGAAGGGAGAAGCTGGCTAAACTGACTTAACAGGATTCTTGCTGAAGGCATGCCAAGGATCAGACATCACCGGGGAAGGGTGAGAACAAGGAGCCTGATTATATATTGAGGGGTGATCAGATGTGGCGTACGGGGAATTCTGGCTTAGTTGACTTGGCGGGATCCTTGCCAAAATCAGTGAAGGCTAAGATGAACACACAAGTCCAGAAGTTGAGACCCAGATGAAAAAAAGCTCAGTTAGAAGAGCATGGTTAGAGTTCAGTCAAAGAGAGGCTCTTTGCTATTATTGCAAGAGGGACAGGTTGGGAAAGAAACAAATTCGCTCACTGGCCTCTGCGTGTGCGGCTGTGCAGCACACACAGGTATAGTGGTCTCTATTTTGCTCTTCTGTACTGGATTTTTTTCCCCCAAGCTGCACATATGCATTTTTTCCCCCTCTAGCTTTACTCAAATTTAGAAATTTGAGTGAGAAAGGAAGGAGAGAAATTATCTAGTGAGTCAAAGGGAATATGAGGTCAGAAGGAAGCTGTAGATCTGTGACAGGGCTTTGGACCTTGTAAAGTGCTAAACAGTCTCTCTGTCATGCAATCAACAAACGGGGATTGATTGACACATCATCTCTGTTGCTCCAGAAACAATGCTGGGTGGTGATTCTTCAGTGCTACCTGAAGTGCTCTGGAAACATTATTTTCACAGTTTTCTGCAAAATTCAGTCTCCCGCTGCCTTCTTGGCTCATGCATGTGTTGTTGGGGGATCCTGAGCCGCGTTGTGTGGCTTCTTTGTGTCATAAGATGTGTGGGCTTTGTAACAGCTCTTCATGTGATGTTTCCACTTGCTGTGCAGTTTGTGGCCATACCTCCGTGGAGAAGGTTGCTAGATGTCCCTTTTCCTGCTAAGTAGGGTGTCTCTGCTTCAGCGAAAGTGTTCAGTTAGTTGAAATGAATTGAGTTTTCCCTCCTTGAAAGTCTTTAGACATTAATGCAAACTTTTAGAAATTATTGCTGGTGAATCATGTAGATGTTACATCCATGTCCTCATCTCCCACCGTTTTTTCACCTCGGTACATCCTGGCATCCCGCCGCCCCACATCTGGAGCCTGGTACCCCGTGCCCAGGTCTTCGGTCGCCTCCTGGTGGCCACATGGAGTGGACGTTTCTTTGTATTTGTTCACTTTCTCTCCTTCTAGCCTTCGGCAGTGACCGCTAGTTACTAAAAACATGGTTTTCCCTTCCATCTGCTTCTGTAGTGCAAAGCTCACCTACTTCTCTTTTCCTGTTTCTCATCTCCTGCTCTCACTTCCGTCTGCTGGTTCTGCTTCCCTTTTGTGCCCCAGAAGTGTGGGTGTTTCCTGGGCTCCACCCTTGACCCTGGCTTTTCCTTCTGTGGAGCATTTCTTGAGTTCTAGCCTTTTGCCCAGGACTGAATTGACCCCTTCAGAACCTGCTGAGCTTGCAGTCCAGGTAGGGGTGGGGAGGTGGGGAGAGCTTTTCTCTCCCCTTAACCTTTTGTCGCTTTTGCCCACAAGGTCCAAATGCTTAGAAATGACCCAGAATGCCCGTTAGGATGGGATGCTCAGCAGCTCACCCCTTTCATGCACATCCCAACACATGATTCTGACCCCGTGGATGCCAACTGTCCTGCACTAGGTAGGCGCTTTGCATGTATTAGCTCATCTAATTTTTCTTACCTGTGAGGGGTATGTATGTAATAAGAACAATGACGCCAGAGTAGGAGTCCTCTCCATTTTACTGATAAGAAATCTGATTGTTTCCTCAGAGAGTCCAAAGTCACTTGTTTGGTAGACTCACAGATGACAGAGAACAAACCAGTGGTTGCCAGTGGGGAGAGGGGAGGGAAGAGGGGCACGTGAGGGGTGCGTCCAACTCTTTGCAACCCCAAGGACTGTGGCCCACCAGGCTCCTCTGTACATGAGATTCTGCAAGTGAGAATACTGGAGTGGGTTGCTATTTACTCCTCCAGGGAATCTTCCCAACCAGGGATCGAATCCAGGTCTCCTACATTGCAGGCAGATTCCTTACCACTAGGGAAGACAGGGGTAGTGGGAGAAAAGGATTATTATGGGATTTTATGACATCATGTGGGAAACTTTTGAAGATTGTAAAGCACTACAGAACTTAAAGAATCTTTAATTCAATAATAAAAATAATAAAAAAATCACTTGCTTGAGATGGCGCAGTAGGTAGAGAAATTGGACTTTGAATCCAGATCTGTGTCCGAGGCTGCACTGCCCTGCCCTCTCCCTCCCTTGGAGCTTGGGCACAGTTTTCCTTCTTTGGGCCTGTCCTCGTCGGTCTTGCTTTCCTGGCAGACTTCTGTACATCCTTTAAGGCCCAGTGTAGATATCCCCTCCACTCAGATGGCCTCCTTGCCTTTGTGATGTTCATCCTGTTCTGCGGTGATTACGTGTGCATCTGTTTCTTCAATCCCATGGTGAGACTGTGGAAAGAAGGGCTTTTGTCTCTCTGGTGGTGGTACCCTGGGGAGCATCCTCCCCCTCGCGGTTACCTGGTCCCGATCTCTTTTCCCCGGTGGTTGTGTCACTCTCTTGTGTGGACCCAAGTCATGGGTAGCAAGCCCTTAGCAACTCCCCAACCTCTATCCCAAACAGGAGCTTCTGGTATCTGGTGTTTGACTCTGCTGCTAGATAGAATCTGAGCTCCTGAGGGCAGAAACCTGGTTGGCCTGGTTCTCTGCTGTGCTGTCAGCACCTGGAACAACAGCTGACCTCCCCAAGTATGTGTTGAATAGATGAATGAACACGGTCCCCCTGAGACGTTTGATAGCCGAGCTCACCCCTGGACAGTCCATGTGCCCTCTGCCAACGTAACCACCCAGTGGCCTGTATGGAGAGTCTTTAGGTGCTGAGGCTCTGAAACCCTTGTTCCCCTCTGGCCTCTGGCCCACATTCCTGCCCTGGAGCCCCTAGGTGTCTTCCTCTCCAACTGAATTTGATGCCTTGGCTTTTCGGCTTCTGCTCAGTGGCCTCAGCAGGGCCAAGTCCCCAGAGGCTTGTGTGTAAGGCAGGGCTGTTAACCTTAGCATTTTGTGTTTTGTTTCATCAGTGCATTTGAAATTAACTTGCCTGACATCCTGTTTTAGTTCTGGACTTAATTTCCAATCATCTGTCTCATTTTTCCTCATGCACTTATTCTTTTTTTTAATCATCTGTGTATTTCTGTAACTGTCCTTGCCAATCATAAGTTATCATAATCCTTAAAGATAATGACGAACACTGGGCTTTTATTGTGCCAGAAATTGTGCTGAGGTCATTGTATCAGTTTCCTGTGGCTGCTGTAACAAATGACCACAGACTCAGTGGTTTAAAACAACATAATTTCTCGTCTTAGAGTCTGGAGGGCAGAAGTCCAAAATCAACCTCACTGAACTAGCATAAAGGTGTGGGCAGGACTGTATTCCTTCCAGAGGCTTGAAAGGAGAATCTGTTTCTTTGCCTTTTTTGGCTTCTACAGGTTCTGCATCCCTTGGCTTGTGGCCCCTTCCTCCATCTTCAAGGCCAGCAGTATCTGGATGAGTCCTTCTTATGAAGCCGTCTCTTTGATTCTTCTGCTTTCCTCACTTCCATATTTGAGGACCCTTGTGATAACATTGGGCCCACTCTAGTCATCCGGGACAATCTTCCCATGCTGAGACCCTCAATTTAATCACACTTGTAAAGTGTGCCATGGACATGCCCTTTGCCATGTCCAGTCACAGAGTCACAGGTTCTGGAAATTAGGGTATGGACATCTTTGGGGGCTACTGTCTTGCCAGCCAGAGTCATTTAATCCTCACTTTATTTCATGACACCATGGCCCCATGTGGTACCAGGGTCCTATTGTCATTCCCATTTCACAGACAGGAAAACTGAGGCTCAGAGCCAGGAAAGCACCGACCCTGGGTTGCATGGAGGTGGAACTGTGTTCCTTACCCAGTGTCTGCCCTCCGGCCAACACTCCTGACGCCCTGCTGCTTCCCAACACGTGCAGCTGAAATTCTTTTGAAACAAGGAGGGAAGACCATGGGCGAGCTCTTTTCTTTTTTCCCCTTCTCCTCCCTCCCCCAGTTTTGTTGAGAAATAATTGGCATGCACCACTGTATGAGCTTAAGGGGTACAGCATGATGGTTTGGTTTCCATGTATCATGAAATGATGATCTTAATAGGCTTAGTTAACATTCATCCTCTGATATAGATACAATAAAAAGAACGGAAAAAATATTTTTTTTCTCCTTAATAAGAACTCTTAGGAGCTATTCTCTGAACAGTTTGCCACAAGCTCTTTTTCTGAAAGCCAAGGGGCAGACCGGAGGCCTGTGCCTCTGGCTGGAGGCACATTTCTAAGAATACACAGCTCAGAGGTAATTTTTCTGCCTTTGTTCAAGTGGAAAACCTGTGATGGTCTCTGGGGAGCAACACTCCTTAATTCAAACGCCTCCATTTTTCCTAGGAAAGATTTCTGACTCTGCTGCTTTTGACTGAAAGGATGGCCCTTGGAGGTCATCTGATCTGACCCGGAAGTAGTTTTCTTCCCTTTTTTGGGCTATAATTCTACCCTGACTCTAGAATGGAGTGTATTGTTCAGGATTTGAAAATAAAGGAAGCTGCTGGCCAGGGGCTGGCCAGGGGCCCCTCTGGGTCACATGCTGGGGCTTCTGGGGAGGAGGGAAAAGAGTCAGACTTTTGTGAGCCCCTGTGAGCCCCCTGCCTGATCAAGGAGGGCCTGTGTTCACTCTGTTGAGCTCTTGTAGCCCTGAACTGGAATGCCACTTGCACTGTTTTTTTAAATTTTATTTATTTAGTTTTGGCTGCGCTGGGTCTTGGTTGCTGCAGCTGCATGCAGGCTTTCTCTAGTTGTGGCGAGGAGGGGCTGCTCTCTAGTTGCGGTGCAAAGGCTTTTCATTGTGATAGCTTCTCTTGTTGCGAAGCATGGGCTCTAGGTGCGTGGGCTTCAGTAGTTACAGCACGTGGGCTCAGTCGTTGTGGCACAGGGGCTTAGTTGCTCTGTGGTATGTGGGATCTTTCCGAGCCAGAGATTGAACCCATGTGCACTACACTGGCAGGTGAATTCTTATCTATTCTTATCTGGACAACCAGGGAAGCCAATTTAAAAAATATATATATATATTGAAATATAGTTGATTTACATCACTTGCTCTGTTCTTGATTTGGCAAAATCTAACTGCCATGTGTTCGATTTGGGGAAAGTAACTTTTCTTCTTTGGCACTTTGTTACACTCATTATCCAACAAATGTACATTGAGGACCTACTATGTGCCAGGGACTCTGGACACTAGGGAAGTTGAGCAATCCAGATCACAGAGCTTGCATTCACAGAAAATGCAGGGGCAGCTAATAGACAATCTAGCAAATGTGGTCTTTTCAGAATGAGATGAGTGCTAAGAAAATGAAATGAAGCAGTGGGCCAGAGACACATTGTGGGAAGGCCACTGTTAGCCAGGTGGTCAGGGGAGGCCTGAAGTGGAGGGGACACGAAGGCAAGACCTGAATGAAAAGGAACTGGGCGTGCGGGTACCTGGGTGAGGAGTGACCCCCGCAAAAGGGGAGGGCCTCAGACCATGCATCCTGTAATGGTCCAGCTTCCAGAGTATGTAAAGAACTCATACAACTCAACAAGACTGGTATTGGAAAATGGGCAAGGGATTCGAATGGACATTTCTCCAAAGGAGACATACACATGGCCAGTAAACACATGCAGAGATGCTCAGCATCAGTAGTCATTAGGGGAATGGAAATCAAACCACAATGAGATGTGACTTGACACACACTAGGGGGCTGTGATAACAGGAGTTGTAAGGTGTCGCGAGTCAGAACCTTCGTGCATTGCTGGGGGGAAGGAGAGCTGGTGCAGGCACCGTGGGAAACAGCTTGGCAGTTCCTGAAAGGCTAAGCCTAGCTCTTTCACGCCTTAGTATCTACCTGAGAGAGATGAAAACACACAAAAACTTGTGCGTGAATGTTCACAGCAGCATGATTCACAGTTGCCCCAAAGCGGAAACCACCCAATGTTCATCAGCTGGTGAAGGGATACACAAAATGTGGTCCATCCGTGAATGGAATATTAATCACCCATAAAAAGGAATGGAGTACTGATTCATGAGACAGCATGGGTGAACCTTGAAAACATTGCTGAGTGAAACATTATGCCGAGAAGTCAGACGCGAAAGGCCGCATGGCATGGGATTCCATTTATTTCAAGTTTCCAGAGCTAGCAAGTCCGTGGAGATATAAAGCAGGTTTAGTGGTTGCCAGTAGTGAGGATGAGGGACAAAGTGTGACTCTTCATGGGCACCAGGTCTCCTTTTGGGGTGATGAAAATGTTCTAAAATAGCCAATGGTGATGGTTGCGCAACCTCATGGATATACTAAAAACCAGTGAATTTTACACTTATAAGGGGTGAATTTTATGGTATGTAAACCTCTCAGTTTTTAAAACGTAAAGAAGAAAAGGGGTGGGAGGAAGGCAGAAATCCAGCAGTGTGATGGCCTCGCAGTGTGCAGGGAACGGGGTCAGAGGCGGGGCTCAGGGCCATGGCCACGACTCTGATTTTGCCTCAACGGCCTGCATTTTATTCCCACAACTTTTGTCCACGACCTTGTGGAATTTCGCCTTTGGCCTTCCTGTGGTTCATTACCAGGTCGGCCTCTCTGGCTCTGCCATGTTCCTCTTCATGTCAGACTTGCCTTTGCCCAGGGCGGCTGTGCAGGTCCACGTGCTCCAGATGTGCTCAGCCCCGCCACGTGCTCGCGCATGAACTTGCTCTCGCGCGTGAACTTGCTCTCGCGCGCTCTCGTTTCCCGCCTCCCCTGTGCGTTCCGCCATTGTCGTCCACATCCTTATCGTCACCCTGTGCCATTTTTAGAGCCTCTGGCTCTGTGCCAGGTTCAGTTCTGAGCTTTCCTTTCCACAGTTCAGACGAGGATTGATGGCGAGACCCGGCACCAGCCCCCACGGCTGGGTTTTCATCTTCCAGTCCAGCGCCTGGCACCGAGCTGGTGTCCAGGGGAGTATTACATTGCCAGCAACCTTTCCTCAGAAGTGGGTCCTTAAAACGGGAAAGTCTGTCTTGGATATTCATGTGGGTTAGTAGCTGTGTGAATCAATAAAAGAGTGGGATGAGTCAGCTGTAAACGTGTGGGCGAACTCGAGGGCTGCAAGTGTCAACAGCCACAGGGGGGTGAAACCCACTTGTGTGTTTGTCCCCACCACGCAGGGGGCTCGGAGACAGGGACTGAGAAGCTACCCCTCCCACCCCCAGCTTAGAACATACAGGATCAGAGACGGGATGCCACGGGTCCCTGGTTACACAGCAGAGAGAGGCAGAGCCAGGGCTTGAACCCGGGCCTCCTGGCTGTCTGAGCTGCTGAGGGCTGGTGTCTGCTTTGCTCTTCTGGGGCACCGTGCTTGGCGATGTGAGCAGGGAAGGGAGAGAAGAAGGCCCACGTGATGCAGGCATTGCTAATCCTAGCAACACTGTGGTGGTGGGCTGCCCTTCCCATGCACTTTTATGTACAGGGCACCTTTGTCCAGATCAGTCAATTGCTACCTGTCTGTTCTCATCTGATTATTTCTCCCAGTCTCTTCGTTAGAAGGCACACCTTTAAAATCCGGGGAGGGGATTGGTTTTATTCTTACAAGACAGAATCTCCCATTGAAGTGACCCAGCTGCGGACTGGGGACTGAAATGCTTCTAAGCTGCTAAGATAGATGGGCAGAGGCTCCTCATTTACTCAAGAAATGTTTATTGAGTGTGGGCAGTGTGTCAGGCACCGTTCTGGGGCCTGGAGATGTCCTCCTAGGGGACAAAATGCCTGTCCTCCTGGGGTAGGGATGAGCAGACTGCAGGAGCCCTAAGGGATGTCATTCTGAGCCATTCAACTCTCGTTTTACACCCAGTAATAATAAGCTAATTATATGCTCCTCTAGCCAGTGGCAAGTCACAAACGGAGAGGCCGGTAGAGAAAGGCGTTTTGAACTTGCCCACTGAAGCTGGGGCTCTGGTCTTTGGAGTTCTGTTAGAATTTAGCTCTTAAGTTGTTAACATAGCCCCCTTCTTCCTCTTTACCCAGTTAGCTAGATGAATTCTAGTCGTCCTTCAAGACCCAGATCCAACATCGTGGCCTCTGTGAAGCCTGCCCTGATCACTGCCCCCAGGCAGAGTTAATTTCTTTACTTCTTTGATGTTCCCCTCTGCCCTGTGATGCCTTGTGGTCATGGTGCTAACTTCACTGTATTCACATGCTTAGTTTTTCTTTTTTTGCCCTGCTAGGATTGTGTATTCTTGGAGGGTTCAGACTGTATCTTATTCATCAGTCTTTGAACCACAAGTGTTTGTCAAATGACTAACAGCAATGGAAGAAACAGAAAACCTATAGGAGAATGCAGAGATGTAGCCCAGGGCATGTAGTGCTCAGGCAGTCAGGCGCTGAATCCTTCAGTGTCTCCAGAGTGTCTCCTTGTCAACGAGGCCGTCGTGGACTCATAGCCTCCAGGAACTGGTTGCAACCACTGGTTCTCTAAGTCAGGAGATGCAGTTGGCTGTAGCACACCGACTTCCATTTAAGGAAGTAAAAGTAATCATAAAAAAAAAAGTTCTGGTGCTTTGTCACTGGGGGAAAACCTTTAGCTGTCCTGATCGTTTTGGTCTCCTGATCGGGTCCTTCCCTGAGGGTTCTACTGAAGGAATCATCTTTCTTTTCCTCTGGTTATCCTATACTCCATTTTCTTGTGTTCTGTGTCAGACTAGGAAAGCGGGGTCATTCATTTCACAAAAATCCAATGGGAAAGGAATCATTTGAGATATCTCCTGCTTTGAGGAGGGGTGGGACAAAGCGTCAATGTGCATGGGCTGTGCGAACTCATATGCAAGGACTGTATACACATCCACGGAGCCCTTGTCCTCTGTGTCAGAGAGAGGGGCTGTTCCCCCCACTTCCAGGTCCTCATCTGTGGCCGCCTGGGCTCCCCTGTTAGCAGCCCACTGGAAATGATGCAGCTGTGGCTTCTGTCCAGCTGTCCCTCTGCCCCAGGCGGCAGGATGTTTGAATTCTTTCCTGTTTCCTTTCATGCCCACTCTGGGGAGCTTGCTCAGTGGAAGCTGACAGCTCAGCTTTTTTGGTGTGTGGGTTGTTTTCTTCCTTACTGAACCTTGTTTGCATAACTTCTTAGGGAGTCTATATAAGGTAAGGGCAGCTTCAGCCCGACTCTGGGGCAATTTCCTGCTGTCTCCTTCCCCCTTTCTTTTGTCTTGCTCTGAACTTCAGCACTGGGTGGAAATTATGAAATGGTTACTTCTGTCTCTCTTTTTTCTTTCTGTTGACCGGTAGATGTTTTGTTGGGTGCCTGCTATGTGCTTGGCACTGGAGATGTGACTCGAATTGGACAGGTATGGAAGCAGCTAAAAAGATCAAAGGACGTGCCCCCAAAGTTTTGCTTAGGTTCCATAGGGAGTTTCCTAGGCTATTTTGGTGGTGAGGGAGGTTTTTTTTTTTTTTTTGCTTGTTTGTATTTCTAGTTATTCTACACCTCATATGTGTTTTGTGTGTAATGAAAAAAAATTGCTCAAAACATTTGCAAAAGTGTGAGAGAGTCACACTGCTTGGCTCATGGCAGAGTCTCAGTCGCCTTTGGGTTTTGTCCTCTGGCCAGTGCCAGCTGTGGGAAAAGGTAGAAGGGAAGACAGGTCTTTTGGGGAGGAAGATGAGGGCCCTGGATCAATGTGGATCCTGTGTCAGGGTCGCCATGGCGAGAATATTGAGTGTGACGGATCAGACTGCCCCTCAGTGATTCTGAACCTCAGGAGATTTCCATTGTGGCTGGGAGGTGTGCAGGAGGGCAGGGAGTCCTCGAGGGCTTGGTGGGGATTGTGTGCCGTTCATAGTTTTTGGGAAGATTTTTAGAGCAGCTCATCCCTGAGGCCTTGGTGATTCCAGAGACATCTGACCTCCCTTTTTTCTTCACTCCTCTTCCCATGCCCTCTGTGGTCATGTCTCTCTCTTTGTATCATTCCATGTCCTTCATATCCCCTTGCAGGATCGAGGAGGGTGATAGAGGAGGGAGGGGGAGGAAGAGGCTGCAGAGGAGAGAGCGCCTAGTGACCGCTGCTGGCGTTTCTGAGCACAGTTCTGCCAGGCAGTGTCCCAAGAACTTTACATGCAGTGACTTTATGCTGCAGATTAATGTACTTAATATGTGACGGCGAGAAGCCTTGAAAAGAGGAACAGGACTTTGAACCAAGTGGGCCCTGTCTGGGGTCTCTAGGTCCTGGGGGTCCTTAGGGCTGTGGGATTGGCTGGTGCAGATGTTTCACACTGATAACCCATCCTTGACCTGTGATGAGGCTACATAGACCAATGAAAGGGTCAAGTTCTTTTGAGAGGGGACTTCTATTAACACCCTATAAGGACCATCTCTTCATGGACAAGACTCTTCCTGGGCGGGAAGGGGAGGGTGTCCACAGCCCCGAATTGAGGCCACCACAGCGAGGGCCCAAAGGCCATTGACGGTGTTCGGGGACGGGGCTCCCGACCTTGTTTTGTCATTGGTGGAGGGCTCCCCTGAGATGGGGCTCTATGTGGCTTTTTGTGATGCATTTGGGAATCCTTGTTAGTGTACAAGGATTAGTGTACAAGTTAGTGTACAAGTGTGTCAGTAGACACACAGAGGTCACAGAAAAGCTGTTAGTAGTGCCGTGACTCAGCAGCCCTTTTTCTAGAGACCACTCTTCTTTGTCTTGGGCTGTGGATTCGAGGGGAGGGAGAGTCTCTGGGGGACAGTCCTGGTGGTCTTTGATGGTGAGATGCTCAAGGAACCATGCCTCGAATTCTATAAATTACAACATTGAGAAGACAGACCATACAGGAAGCTCCTTTATATGATCACTTCCTTAAAATGAAAGGGTGTGGGTGGGGAGGATGGGGGTGGGGCTGAACTCTGGGCATTTCAGCTTTTCTGCCCACAAGACCCTTGTCTCACCCTCTTTCCCAGCCAGGGGAGAACAGGTCCTCTGAGTTGAAAACCCCATCTTCTGCTCTCCTCACCTCATCCTCTAGGTCAGTGGTTCTTAGGCTATGGAGGCATAAGAATCTCCCCCAGGGTCTCTTTTAAACTGACTTCTGTTTAAAAATGGCCCCGTTCCTAGAGTTTCAGAATTCACGGTCTAATGAGTTCCTGGGAAATGATGTTGCTGCTGGTCCGAGGAACACACTTTGAGAGCTGCTGCTCTAGATGGAACCAGGAAAAAGAGATGTCTGGTTTCTTGTCACTTCACCTCTCTGAGCATCAGTTTCTCTATCTGTGAAGTGGGATTGTGGGCAGTGCTGACCAGATAGAGAGGTTGGGATGAGAAAATGTGCAGTCACACATAAATGCTTAGGATGGCACCTGCCGGGTAGCAAGCTCTCAGTGAACAGCTTCTGTTATCTTCAGGACCCTCGTTCGTCTTATCTGTGCCCCCTAATGCTTGGCACTGTGCTTGGCACACAGTAGGCCCTCAAGAAATCTTCATGAGACCAGCGGTTCCATGACCATGTGCCTAGGAGGGCCCCTACTTTGAGACCCAGCAGAGTGAACGTTAAGTTGGTGGATGCAGAAAGCCAGATCAGAGGCCAGAAGGCACGGAGGCTATCCCCTGGGGTTTGGCAGTGGAGGCCACTGTGGACCTCATTTCACCAGACAGGTGGGGAGAGAAATACAGTCACCAGCCCCATCAGCCAAGCCTTTCATGCTCTTTCTTTTTCATTTAATCCTCAATATGCCTTATGAGATATATGTGACCCATTTTGCAGATGAGGAACTTGAGGCTTGGAGGCATTCAGGAATCTGGTCTTATCACAGAGCTGGGACAGAATGGGGATGAGTTTCCAGTGGATTCCAAAACTTGGATTCAACCCGGATGCTGTAGACCAGAATGTTGAGACTGAATGGTTCAGGGGGCAAGCAGGTGTACACAGCTGTTCTGGGACCTCTCTCAGAGGGGGCTCAGGGTGTGTCCTCTGGTGTGAATTCAGGGCCTGGGTGCCCCCATTGGGATTATCCAGAGCTGCACCTTGACTCCTCTGCCCCCTCAACCCCAGCCTGGGAAGATGTGCCACTGAGTCCCCCGAGTGCCACCCCGGGGGTGGCAGTAACCTCAGGACCAATCTTCTAGCCAAGTTTGCTATCCCAATGTGTAGGCGTCATCACATACATTCACACTCATGCATGAGCATGCACGTACACACAGACAGGCACACACAGACACACTTCATATACGTGTGTGTGAGGAGGTCAAGCTCTCCCTTCCAGGTGATACACCCGTGCGCACATCCGTGTTTGATCTGCCCAGTTTGTTCAGAGGAGGGAAGTTAGTGACTAAACGAGAACTTCCTCCTGCGTTGACTAGCTGGAGGTCAGATGGGCTAAGAACCTCCTTCAGGAGGCGTGAGGGCTGGAGGTCTGTGTGGGCAGCTGTGCAAAGGTCTGCCAGACCAACAGGTTTTTCACGTCAGACTTTCCGCTGACTTTTCAGTGTCATGCCACATCCCGAGCAGCGGACATTTGTAAGCAAAATGTGACCCTCGGATTTTCAAAAATGTCAGCAATCTTCTCGGCCAGACCATTGTCAGATAAGCACCAAACTGCCACCCAGGAAAGTGGTCTCTCCTGCTGTGATAATTTAAATGACACTGGCCTGCAGTTCTGGAAGATCTTACGGCCGTGTCCTTGGGGCTGGGGGTAAGGCGTCTGTCCTGTGACAGGTCTTAGGCTGGTACTTGGGACACACGGTTTGTAACTTTCTCAGTGGCTTTGGCCAGTGACGGAGCAGTTGGGATCCAAGTGTGGTCACGGGATCCCAAACATCCAGACTGACCAATGAGGTAAAGGGAAATAGAGTGGTTGCTGTGGAAACAGGCTGCAAGTTCTTTTGCTGGTGTTGTCTTGGCATTAGCAAGTCAGGAGGCATCAGATGTGTGGTCCGCCTCCCCCTCAAGTCAACGCTGCAATTTAATTAAACACTTTGGAACTGCTTCTCCTGATCCTCCAGTAACACTACTCAGAAGAACGCACTGGCTTCCCAAATGCAGCCTCCAGTGCCAGGAAATACAGGGGAACGAAAGGGCTCCTGTACTGGCCGTGCGTGGTTGTGTGAGTTTCAGTTCCTCAGCCCCACCAGCCTTATTTCCTGTGCTCACACCTCACCCGCAGCTCCACTCCAGGGAGAAGGTTCTACGGGGTCGGGCCAGACAGGTTTCACAGCATCCCATTTTATCCTCATGGCTGATGCAGAAGAGAGGTGTAAAATCACCTAATTTGGAAACATCCCAAAAGCCCATCAGTGGGTGCATGGATGAATAGAACAGAATGTGGTCCATCCATACGATGGAGTATTAGCCATAAAAGAAACGAAGTACCAGAATTCCCTGGTGGTGCAGTAGATAGGAATCTGCCTGCCAGTGCAGGGGACATGAGTTCAATCCCTGGTCTGGGAAGATCCCACACGCTGCGGACTGACATGTCGTGTGCCACACTGCTGAGCCGGAGCTCTAGAACCTGTGAGCTACAACTACTGAAGCCGGCAAGCCCTAGAGTCAGCACAGTGCAACTGCTGAATTCTGTGCACCTAGAATCTGCTCCACAGCAGGCGAACCCACCGTGATGAGAGACCTGCACACCACAATAAAGGGTAGCCCCTGCTCGCCGCTACTGGCCTTGCAAAGCAATGAAGACCCAGTGGAGCCAATAAATAAATAAAGCCTTCAAGCTATTAAAAAAAAAAAAAAAAAGGAATCAAATGCCGATCATGTTTCCACATGGATGAACTTTGCCAACATGCTGAGTTGAAAGAAGGCAGACACAAAAGACCACATGCTGTAGGGTTCCTTCCATCTGTAAAACGTCCAGAAAAGGCAAATCCAGGGACAGAAAGTAGCTGAGTGGTTGCTTAGGACTGGGGGGACGGGGGAAGGGTGAGGAGTGATGGCTGGTGGGTAGGGGTGATGGCTGGTGGATAGGGGGTTCTTTTGGGGGGCGATGCAGATGTTCTGGAATTAGACTGTGGTGATGATGGCACCATATTGCGTATGTCCTAAGTGCCACTGACTTGTATGCTTTAAAATAGTTAAAATGGTGAATTTTTTGTGGTGTGACGTTTACTTCCATAAAAGGAAAAATGGAGAAGACCAAAAAATCACCCCATTTTTCAGATGAGGCCAACTGAGGCTCAGATGTTTGGGGATTAAGTCAGGTTCCTCTGGAGTTAGAGATGGCACTCATGTGGTCTCCTGTTCCCAGACTTCTCCTTCCTCATTTCCCATAGCCAGTCAGTCACTTGTTTGGTTGATAAGTCATATCTGACTTTTTGCGACCCCGTGGACTGCAGCACACCAGGCTTCCCTGTCTTTCACTATCTCCCTGAGTTTTCTCAAACTCATGTCCATCAAGTCAGTGATACCATCCAACCATCTCATTGTCTGTCACCCCCTTCTCCCCTTGCCCTCAGTTTTTCCCAGCATCAGGGTCTTTTCCAGTGAGTCAGCTCTTTGCATCAGGTGGCAAAGTATTGGAGCTTCAGCATCAGTCCTTCCAATGAATATTCAAGGTTGATTTCCTTTAGGATTGACCGGTTTGATCTCCTTGCTGTCCAAGGGACTCTCAAGAGTCTTCTCCAGCACTACAGTTTGAAAGTGTCAGTTCTACAGTGCTCAGCCTTCCTTATGGTCCAGCTTTCACATGCATACATGTGCGACATATGTTGGTCACTAACCCCTTTTAACTTGGCCCATGAAGTGTCCCTGAGACCCGTCTTTCTTCTCTGTCCTCACCACTCTGTCACCCACTGACCCCTGTGGTCAGGTCCTGGGATGGGCTCCCACCAGCCTCCCATGGCCAGGTCGGGGGGTGGTTCCCTAAAGGAGGAGGGCTGGGCAGACACACCTGAGACACACCTTGGCTCCAGGCTGGCTTGTCCTTGGTGCATTACCTTGGGCATGTCACACGACCTCCTGGCTTCATCTCCCAAATGGAGGTTTGGATGTAGATGATGGTGACCATGATGTCCCCCATGGCCCACCTCCCCGCATCCTTATGAAGACCTGATGAATACTAACCCATAAACTGAAGGGTGCTGTGTCAGCGTGAATGGCGATTATGATCTGTTTCCTTTAAGAAAAGCCTGGATATAGAGTTTGAATCTGGAGTCCGTGCCCTGTCGAGCGCTGTGTCTTAGCTCCCCCGGGTCAGATGGTTCCCTGCTAGACTGGCTGGCTTGTTGTCTAGGATGAACTTGGGCTTTGAGGTACTAACCAGCCAGTGTGGACTGCCTCCATCACACTCAGAGGGCTGGTGGTCTTGATGGCTCAGACAGTAAAGCGTCTGACTACAATGCGGGAGACCTGGGTTTAGTCCCTGGGTTGGGAAGATCTCCTGGAGAAGGAAATGGCACCCCACTCCAGTATTCTTGCCTAGAAAATCCCATGGACGAAGGAACCTGGTAGGCTACAGTCCATGGGGTTGCAAAGAGTCAAACACGACTGAGCGACTTCACTTTCACTTTATACTTTGTGTGGGATTCCACATGGAGGCACCTGGAATGATTCTAGGATCAAGACGCCTTGGTTTTTGTTTGTTTGTTTATTTATTGGCTGTGCTGGGTCTTTTTTGCTGCTTGAGGGCTTTCTCTAGTTGGAGAGAGTGGGGGCTACTCTTTGGTTGCAGTGCTCGGGCTTCTCATTGCGGTGGCTTCTCTTGTTGGAGATCACAGGCTCTAGGCCACGAGGGCTTCAGTAATCGCGGCACATGGGCTCAGTAGTTGCAGCTCACGGGCTCCGGAGTGCAGGCTCAGCAGTTGTGGTGAAGAGGCTTAGTTGCATCTTGGCATGTGGAATCTTCCCAGAGCAGGATCAGACCTGTGTCCCCTGCATTGGCAGGTGGATTCTTAACTACTGGACCACCGGAAGCCCAAGATGCCTTGGTTTTAAGAAAGTAAAGTCGTGAAACCTTGAAGTGTGATTCTTTGACTAACAGCATCAGTATGACCTTGGAGCTAGTTAGGAATGCAGACCCCAGGGTCCCGTCCTAGACCTGCCGAATTGGAATCTGCATTTAAGTGAGATGTCAGGTGATTCAGATACACACAGTGCTTGGGAAACACAGCTCCACGAGTCGCTGGGTCCCTGAGAAATCCTAAAGCCAGCAAGGAAAAGCCGTTTGAGAGCATGAGCTGAGTCAAGGGGCAGGTACAGGATGATTAACCCCAAACCATCAGCACTGACTCGATGGACACGAGTTAGTGATGGACAGGGAAGCCTGGCGTGCAGCAGTCCATGGGGTCGCGAAGAGTCGGACATGACTGAGCGACTGAACCAACTGAGCAGCAGCCTGCATCCTGGCCATCATCAGGGAGGGGCTGAATCGAGACTTCACTGGTAACTGCAGTTGACATGTGAACTGTTTAGGGAGTAATCTGAGTAAGGATATGTGAGGCCTCAACTAAAAGGGCTGGATTTTGGTGCAAAACTGAAAGGGGTCCTGATTAAATGGGGACATAAAGTATGTCTGGAAATTGGTGCTCACCTGGCAGCAGCTGGGGGTGGTTCTGTTCCCCAGGGAACACCGGGTAACAGCTGGAGACGTTGGTGGTGGTCATCCTGGGGTGAGGGTGTGATACTGGCATGGAGGGGGCAGAGGCCAGGGTTGCTGCTCAGTCCTCCAATGCACGAGACGATCCCACCAGGAAGACCCACCCAGCCCCAAATGACCGGAGTGCCGAGGTGGAGACACACGCATGCGCACGCATCACCCCCTACAACCCCCCCGCCCTCCACCGCCATGTAACAAGCACAACACACCTGGTGGAAAAATGCTCAGAATTCTTGATTGGCCTAATTGTATGGCCACAATCTAAGAATGCCCAGGGGGCCCCAAGCTGAATCCCACGCCAGAAGCGGGGCCACTGTCTTTGTTCCCTGTCCCCCGACCCCCGTTCGGTCCTGTCTCTCTATTGTGTGGCTTTCCTGTTCCAAATAGGGCCTCAAAGATTTGGGATAAAAACAGTTGACCACCTTTTGCTCCCTGAATCAGATTCAGAATTTGAGGCATGGCTGTTTGAGGGGAGGGCAGGGTGGCGGGCGTGGCAGCCAGAGAGGCCTGGGCTCCCTCTGCCTGTACAGCCTCCGGAGCGTCCTGGGGCCCTTCTGCGCCTCCCGTCTGTGAAGTGGGCATCTCCGCCTGCAGCGCTGTTGTTGGGATCGAAGGAGGGAACAGTGGCTCCTTCTGTGTCGCTCTGGGTGCCCTTGAGGTTCAGAGCCCCGCCTGGGGAGTGTGGATCTGGGTGTTCTAACTGAGCACCATGCCTTCCTTTTGCTGTTGGTGCAGATGACGTCCGATTGTTTGCCTTCGTGCGCTTCACCACGGGGGATGCGATGAGCAAGAGGTCCAAGTTCGCCCTCATCACATGGATCGGCGAGAACGTCAGCGGGCTGCAGCGCGCTAAGACCGGCACCGACAAGACTCTGGTGAAGGAGGTGGTGCAGGTAACCGTCTTTGTGTTCTCTTAGGGTCCGGGGGGTGGGGGTCACATTCCGCAAAGCGTCACCATCCAGTAGGGACACAAGGGGCTGGCCTGGCTCCTTGGTCCATGACTTTGAACGTCTCGTGCGAAGTCCTTGGACCACCAGCGACACTGGTGAGAGATACCCCAAATTGCCTTCTGGGTACGGTAGCCGCATTTGTGATCCTGACCATCGAATACTAGGAACGTGGTGGCTGGTGTCTGCCTTTCTGGGTGGGGCAGGCAGCTCATGGAGAAGGAGGCTGGAGGAATGACCAAAATGGCGCCACTTCCTGTGGGTGATGGAGGGCTTCCAGCCGTGGCCATGAGGACGCAAAGGGAGAGTTCACGAGTGCCCGCTGAATGGTGTCTAGCACACAGTAGGAGCACAATGACATTTGATGAATGAATAAATGTCAACCACATGGGCACCAGCAGGGGTTTAAAGATGACTTTGATGACCCTAGAATGACAATGGCTGCATCAGCAATGGCAAAGATCCCTAGACTGAGTAGCTGGGCGCTGGTGGTAGCTGATTTACTCCTGTGTCCCTATTAGACTAGAGGAAGAGGGGAAAATAGTGTACCCTTCTTTTGTCCCTGGGGTTCCAAACAGCTCTACCTGTAGAGCTTCCCATTTTAAAGTTCTGTATTTTTGCATTCTGGACATAAAAAAAATTGACACTATTGGAAATTTCCAAAGCAGGTCATTTGAAGCTAGGGCCTGGGGTCATGCTGAGAAACAAAAATCCAAATTCTAGGGCTTCCTTGGTGGCTTAGTGGTAAAGAATCTGCCTGCCAGTGCAGGAGACATGAATTCAACCCCTGGTCTGTGAAGATCTCACATGTTGTGGAGCAACTAAGCCTGTGCACCAAAACTATTGAGCCTGGGCTCTAGAGCTGGGGAGCCATGACTACCGAAGCCTGTGCGCCCTAGAGCCCGCGCTCCTCAACAAGAGAAGCCCTCACACCACAACTAGAGAGTGGCCCCGGCTCCCCGCAACGAGAGAGAAGCCCGTGCAGCAGTGAAGACCCAGCATAGCCTGAAGAAGCAAGTCAATAAAGTCATAGAAAAAAGTCCAAATTCCAGAACCATAGACTGGGGCAAGGAGGTGGAGGGGAGAGGGTTTTCTCCCTACCAAAGGGATCTCCATCTTGCAGAAGGATTTCCCAAAACCCATGATAGGGGGTGGATGGCTAACTTGTACAGGGCTTCCTTAGAGGTGATGCAAATATTCTAAACTGTTCTAAAATCTGTGGTGTTGGTTGCTCATATCTGAGAATATACAAAAAGCTATTGCATCCTAAAAAAAAAGAAACGCACACACACACAAATCTGCCGAGTGCAGTGTGGTGTCCTGGGTCGGATCCAGGACACACTGGTGAAATCTAGAAAAACTGGTGAGATCGGAATGAAGTCTGGGGTTTAGTTGGTAGTCGTGTTCCAGTGTTGGCTTCCTGGCTGTGACAAACACACCACGGTAACTTCAGATGTTCACAGTTGTCAAATGGCCGTGGGGTGCGTAGGAACTCTTGGTGCTGTCTCTTACAACTTTCCTCTAAATCCACAACTATCTCCAAATAAAACTTCCGTTAAAAAGTAATAATAGGAGAGAACTCCTGTCATTCCATTATTACGGCCGATTTTTCCTTCTCTCCTCCCAGTCCTGTGGGTGAACGCACTCCCCTCTGCATTGCTACAGTCACAGCCTATGAATCACACCTAATCAGCTTCTTTTTTCCTAACATAACATAATTACGTAAATTATGTGTCTGCAGAGTCTTTGTAATGAACGTTCTTCTGGCTGCCAACAAGTCCGGTTTCGCAAGTGTACTGTGATGGATTGAAAATCCCCTCGGTGTTGGCCTCTTAGTTGCTTCCCATTTTTATTGTTATAAATAATACGTTCCAACCAGCATTTTAATACGTTCAGCTCCTTCCCGCCCTACACTGAACTGTTTCTTTAACGCGCCTTTCAGGAGGGGGAGTGTTCTGGAGTTAACAGGGGTGAAAATCCCTTTAAAAAGGAATAGGCTAGGACTTCCCTGGTGGCCCAGTGGTTAAGACTCTTCCCATCCAGTGCAGGGGGCACAGGTTCAATTCCTGGCCAGAGAACTAAGTTCCCATGTGTGCTGACGTGGCCAAAAATAAATAAAATGAAATTTTAAAATATTTGAGCCAAAAATTAAAAAATAGATATATATTGAACATAAAAAAAAAAGGTATAGGCTGTCAAATTACCTCCTAAAGGGCTAGCACTATGCCTGGGGTGTGGTAAATGTTCCATAAATGTCATTCACTTCCTAGCCTAATCAGCATTACCAGCGAATACTGCAGTTGGCACCCTGTCCAGGACTGGCACCCTTTCTTTGGGCAGCCGCCTACTCAACCCCTCGGGCTGTTTTTCTCCTGGACAGTTGGAGGCTTTAATGGTTAACCAGCTTTCAAGGGTCTCCTTTGTGGCAATAGAATGGAAAATGCAGAAGAATGCATGTCCACGATCAGAGGTCTCCCGCTGGACTCCACCATCCACGCTTAGCCCTCTCATCAGCCAGCCCGGCATGGCCGGAAGAACAGCACGCACTGGGAGAGGGTGTTTGCTGGGGCGCATCCAGTGGGGGCGGTCTTTGAATCCTGCAGAACCCCTGTTTTCTTTCCACTTTTAAGACTGTGGTAAAATGAAATAACGTAAGATGTTAGCCCTTTTGGTGTGCCGTTCAGTGGTGTGACATACATTTATGTTGGGCGGTCACCGCCATTGTCCAAAAATTCCAGAGCTTTTAAAATCACCCCCAAAGGAAACTCTGTCCCTAGTAGCAGTTTGCAGAGTTCCTGTTACATCTAAAACTCTTCTCAGTTTGGTGAACTGGGTGGAGAGTGGTTTGGGGAAATATGATTTTTTGGTGGAAAGACTTCAGTTGGGAGTATTGATTATAATTCATTTGTTTGTAAACTCTAACATATTGCAGCAAAATGGGAATTGCTTGGCTCTCTGAACTAGGAGTTGCAGGGGTTGCCCGCTTGCGGTGTGGCTGGATCCAGAGCTGAGCCGTAGCTTCTCTTCTTTTCTCTTTTCTCTCTCCTCTGTGTTTGGCCCCAGGTGGCCTCTGCAGCAGGAGAAATGGTCCAGGCCTGGTGGCTGTTCTGGGTCTTGATCCCGGGGGAAGAGAGACTCCTCCTCCCTTAGTGTCAGTCATTCCCTTAAAGCGATCCAGTTGGCCCAGCTGAGGTCACATGCATGTCCTGTGGGGCCGGGAGGTGTGGAGCCTCATGACTGGCAGCTCCGAACTGATTCCAGTTGTTAAAAGAAAAGGATGCTGGTATATGAAGAGCATAGCGGATGCTTGCTTGATCTTGAACTGCAGGTGCAATGTGATATTTTGACCATTACCTTTTGCATTTCCCACCTCTTCATTTAAAAAGGTTTATTACCTGAAACTGTTACAAGACCTCACATTTATACTACAGTTGTAAATACAGCCATTTATGTTACAGAGGGTCGATTTTACTGCTGTAATGGTATCTTCTGACAGTCATTAAAATCTTGCTGATGCTGGCAGGTCAGTTTTCCCCTCTGCTTAGTCGGGGGGGCACTCAGAGCAGATGTTCTTTAAGGGGTCTCCAGATGGCCATTCTGGATTCCTTATCTTGGGGACAGGATCACATCCCCAGCTGCCTTTTACCACCATTTCCATGTGAAGAATAAATGGATTGAGTTTTAATTTAAGATTATTCCTGGCCTTTTTTTAGTAATAATAAAACTACTCCACATCCTTATGCTTTGTATGAAACGTTCAGTTCAGTTCAGTTGCTCAGTCGTGTCCGACTCTTTGAGACCCCATGGACTGCAGCACACCAGGCTTCCCTGTCTGTAGAGCATGTAAATGAATGTTGTTGTTCGGTTGGTGAGTCAAGTCCGACTCTTTGCAACCCCGTGAATTGTAGCCCACCAGGCTCCTCTGTCCATGGGATTCTCCAGGCAAGAATATTGGAGTAGGTTGCCGTTTTCTCCTCCAGAGGACCTTCCTGACCCAGGGATCGAACCTGTATCTCCTGCATTGGCAGGTGAATTCTTTACCACTGCACCACCGGGGAAGCCCATAAATGAATGTAGAGCCGCTGAAATCAAGAAGCATGGGTCTTTATGCCACCTGCCTGCTCGTGGGCAAGTCGCTCTCCCTTCCTGGACCTCAGTTTCCTCATTTAAAAATAAGTTGGATTGGGACTTCCCTGGCCGTTGACTTTGCCTTCCAGTGCGGAAGGTGTGGGTTCAATCCTTGATTGGAGAGCTAAGATCCCACGTGCCTCCTGGCCAAAACACCAAAACAGAAAACAGAAACAATCTTGTAACAAATTCAATAAAGACTTTAAAAATGATCCACATCAAAAAAAATTTTTTTTCTTAAAAAAAAAAAGAATTGGATGAGTTGACCTGCTGTGTCCTGTTTGTACATATTCTGAAATAGTTTCATTTGTTTAGGGGGTACTTTGTTTATCATAGTGTATTACTTTTAAAGGAACCTTTTACTTTGTCAGTAGAAGAGACAGTGTGCCGTGCAGGGGTCTGGGGGTGTAGCCTTTGGAGCCAGATGGAGTGAGTTCAGGTTTCAGCCCTGCTGTTCAGTGTGCAGCCCTGGGCAAGTTGCTCTCCTCTGGGCCTGATGTCCGAAGCAGGGCTGGTATAGTATCTGCCTCCTGGGGTTGTTGTGGGGATTGAATGAGCGACTATCAGGAAATGCAATTAGAACAGTGTCTGGCAGCATCCTGGGAGTGTAGTTGCGATTACTCCCAGCTTTCCTGGTTCGACACCACTGTGATACACAGCTTTCTAGTTTCCCTGGGGGCTGACAGGTCCACATGCTGAGTCCCTGACCTGGGGCATGAATCTTACTTTTGAAGCATCCTGCCTAACTCTTACAAATGGCTTGGACAAAAGTCACATCCGTCAGCAACACAGGAAGGTTCCAGCCTCACTCACCTTTGCTGGTGCTAACTTCAAAACAATCCGAACCTCACCTGGGGCCTGTGCCTAGGTGCATCAGCTAGGAGAGTAACCCTAAGCGTAGCCCTGAGCAATAAGACTTGCATCAAGCCATGGCTAACAAGCAGCCGGCCCGGGTCTGGAGCCCCGAGGAGTCAAAAGTCAGCAGGTTTGATGGCGGGTCCCTAGTCTGTGTTCAGAGCCAGGCTGAGATTCTGAGCAGCCTCTGAGGCTGGTGGAGAACAGGACGAGGCCAGCAAGGCTGGGGGCAGCAGCGGGGTGCCAGCCTGGGCGAGGGTGGCACCCAGACTTGGGCCTGGAATGCGCTGAGTGGACAGGGTGCGTGGCTGCCTCGCCACAGCCGTCGTCTGCCGCACAGAAATGCCTGGCTGGTGCCGGCGACACAACACCCAGCCCATTGTCCCGGCGCCGCTGCAGGGTGACAGGGACAATGCAGCAGCCCCGTCAGAGACCAGCCTGCGCCGGGCCAGGCTGTCTCGATTTAGAAACGGACTCGGTCGATGGAGCATTGTGCTGGCCTTGCAGAAGCTCTGTACTCACGTGGTCCTTTTATCTCTTTTTTTATTTTTGAACATCATATGAATGCTCACGGAACCAATTACCCGGAGGTACATCTCAGCTTTCAGCTCTGGGAAGAGAACAGCAGGGAGTGTTTCCTCTAAGGGAAAGTGAAGGTGGGAAGGACGGGCCTGTCAGTGACTGCATGGAGCCAGCAGTGTAACGTGTATCCTGAAGGCTTCTGAACCCCAGGAGCAGGGGCAGTTTACACGCTGGGCCCGTCCACCCACAGGGCCAGGACCAGATGTCCTAACTCCCTTCCAGGAGGGTCATGTTTATGTACAAGTGTGGTAGTTATATTAATAACAAGAGTTTTACTGTGCCCTTGCCTTACGCCTGGCACTTTGAAGGACTTTCCACATATTGAAATTATTTCTTCTTCACAAGGCCAGTTCTGCCATCATCTGCATTTTATAGATGAGGAGTCTGAGGACTGGGGAAAGTTGGGGAATTTGCTAAAGGTCCCCTGTGCTTGCAGACTGGCCAGGGACCCCGACTCTGCCACTTCAGCCCACTACACGTTTCCCAAAGTCCTCTAGCACCAAGAAGAATGTTCTGAGGCCAACATACCTTTTGGAAGCTACTTTTATAGACTCGCATGACACGTTAAAGGCTCTGAGAAGATCTGCAGGAAACAAACATCTTACATTTATTTTTAAAAATACTGACCTGGTTCTTAATCTTCCTTGATGTTAGAACTTTTTTTTTTTTGAAACTGGAAACTGAACATCATTGCACAGTGTTTCTTTCTTTTTTAAATACTGCTGTGTCAAATGGAAGAGATCATGGGCCTAAGGGGAGTGAGATCCAAGTTGATATTCCAGCTTTATTAACCTTTCGCCCTAGTGAAAGTGAAAGTCGCTCAGTTTTGTCCGACTCTTTGCGTCCCCATGGACTGACTATAACAGTCCACAGAATTCTCTAGGCCAGAATACTGGAGTGGGTAGCCTTTCCGTTCTCCAGGGGATCTTCCCAACACAGGGATCGAATCCAGGTCTCCTGCATTGTAGGCGAATTCTTTACCGGCTAAGCCACAAGGGAAGCCCCTTCGCCCTAGGACCTCGGGCAAGTAACTTTATCCGTAGAAGCTGTTCTCACTTAAAGAGAATGTAGATTCTCACATAGCTGTTGGAAGGATGAAAGAAAAACAAAATGAAAAGGTTTCTCCTTTTAGTGACTGATGAACGCCTATCATCCTTCACAACCCTGATTTTTTTTTTTTAACAAATGTGAATAAAACAGATTTATTGAAAACACGTATAATGCATGTGGCCATTACATTACCCATAGTATAAACTTTTAGAACATATACTTTCAGTACTATGAATTACGATTCCATGCAGAAAAAAAGTCACACACATTATTGCTGAATGAGTGAAATCTAACAGATGTCTCTGATGTTTCTTTGCTTTCCTTCTTGTCAAAAAAAGAGAACACACAAATCTCAGAAAACAAAAGTAGGCCAAAATATGAATAGAAATTTTCCCAAATAGAACACACAGGTGAAAAACAGACACATGAAAAACAAAAATTAACATTAAGACGACCCTGATTTTTTAATCCCATTCTCCTACCAGCCTCAATCAGAATTAATTGCTCCTGTGTTTGTCCTGTAGCTCAAATTCCTTGAATTATAATTAAATGGCCCGAGAAAGTAATCTCAAGGGCAGGGACCATGGCTGCTTTATTTGCATTTCTCGTACCTAGAAAAGTACTAAAACATGCTAAAATGTGAAGAAATAGATCTATTCATGTAGGCTCTAGTCTGTGCCTTATTCTTATTCTAGGACTGCTGCTGCTGCTGCTGCTGCTAAGTCGCTTCAGTCGTGTCCGACTCTGTGCGACCCCATAGACGGCAGCCCACCAGGCTCCCCCATCCCTGGGATTCTCCAGGCAAGAACACCGGAGTGGGTTGCCATTTCCTTCTCCAATGCATGAAAGTGAAAAGTGAAGGTGAAGTCGCTCAGTCATGTCCGACTCCTAGCGACCCCATGGACTGCAGCCTACCACCAGGCTCCTCCATCCATGGGATTTTCCAGGCAAGAGTACTGGAGTGGGGTGCCATTGCCTTCTCTGTATTCTAGGACAAAAGCTAGTAAATGTTCAACAACTGCTCTTCGGGCTGAATTAAGTTGTAGAAGCCATTTACACTCAGGGAGGGGCTTGAAGGTGAATTGGAATTTCCACAGGCTCTTCTTTTGTTTCAGTGGAAAGCAGAGGTGAGAGCTGTTTGGATCAGCGGGGAGAACCTGTGTACCTTGGTGTCAGGAGATTTACAGGGCTGCTGCCCCCGCCTGCAGAGCATCAGTGCTGCCCGCCACTCGGGGACCAGCTTAGATGCCTCATCCCTCTTTGAAAAGGCTGTTTTTATGGGGAGTTTTCGGAGAAGGCAATGGCACCCCACTCCAGTACTCTTACCTGGAAAATCCCATGGACAGAGGGGCCTGGTAGGCTGCAGTCCATGGGATCGCTAAGTCAAAGACTGAGCGACTTCACTTTCACTTTTCACTTTCATGCATTGGAGAAGGACATGGCAACCCACTCCAGTGTTCTTGCCTAGAGAATCCCAGGGAAGGTGGAGCTTGATGGGCTGTCGTCTTTGGGGTCGCACAGAGTCGGACACGACTGAAGCGACTTCTCTAACCTCTATCTCATGGGGAGTTTTATGCTTCTTCAAGCCTGTGGTTTGGCTGTTTATTCTTCTCAGAACCAGAAAGGGCTTTTTGTGCTCATGTGTTTCACCTGGGCCTGGACTCACGCAAGGGGGCTTTCCGGTGATCGAATCCTGTATTGAAAACATAGGGACTTGCCTGGTGGTTCAGTGGCTAAGACTCCATGTTCCCAATACAAGGGGCGTGGGTTTGATGCACGGTTGGGAAACTAGATCCTATATGCCACAACCAAGGTCTGGCACAACCAGATAACACACACACACACACACACACACACACACTAAAGTCCCAAGCTGCCTGTGAATGGTGGTGCCGGGATCCTGTGTGGAGGGGCAGGTGTCATGATGTGTCCAACATGCAGATGAGGAAACTGAGGCTTGGAGGGGTGCCGCCTCAAGCCAAGGATGAGTGTCAAGACAGAAGCCAGGTGATGGGGCTCAGAGGTCATTTTATTCAGGGGAGGGCAGTGGGGAACGTGGCTCTATGCTCTTGCTACCAAGAGGTTAAAAGCTCATGGGAGAAAGAGGAAGATGCCCACACCCTGAGCCCGGCATGTAAATGCAAGTCGCTTTCACAAGTTGAGAGCTCTGCCAGTAGGTTGTGGCTGGGTTCCCGTCACTAAAAAACCCCAGATGGGTCCCAGCCCTGGGCCAGCCAGCCTTGGTGTGGTGCCTGCCTGCCGCCACCCCCCACCCCTGCAGTGGTGGGCCTCCTGATGTCCACACAGTGATTCCTGACACTCACAGCAGACGGTTTCCATGGACTGGGGACATCAGATTAGAGCCGTGCAGGTCTTTACTGAAGGAGCCCAAGCGCTGAGTCCAGAGAGGTCCCCAAGTGTGACCCGCACACCCAGTGGTGCTGTTGAGAAGGCTGCCTGTGCCCTGGACCTCTGAGCCTTTCAGATCTTCCCTCCCTCAGTCTCTTGCCTTGCGGGACCGCCCCCTACCTCTGTCCTTCTCTTGTGGTAGTTTATCCCCAGGACCCTGCCTTTTGAGAGTCCCTCCTAGAACAAGCTCCAGGCTCTCTGTTCTTTCCCCTATGGTGGTTTATCCCCAGGCGCTGAAAAAATGGTTAGGACAAAATTAAGGACTTCCCTGGTGGCTCAGACGGTAAAGCGTCTGTCTACAATGCAGGAGACCCACGTTCGATCCCTGGGTCGGAAAGATCCCCTGGAGAAGGAAATGGCAACCCACTCCAGGACTCTTGCCTGGAAAAATCCCATGGACGGAGGAGCCTGGTAGGCTACAGTCCATGGGGTCGCAAAGAGTTGGACACGACTGAGCGACTTCACTGTGCTTCACTTCGAGTGATGGTTAATCACACAGCTAAGCCTGCTAATTCCCCTGGAGCCCTGGGTGCATGATACATGTTATTACAAAACATTGCAGAGGTTCAGGGTCCTTCTATGTAACATTTCATAGATGTTTTCAGTTTTCATAATTTTAATGGCTGAATACTATTCTGTTCAGTGGATGTGGGGTTGTGTGTGTGTGTGTGTGTGTGTGGTTTTCATCCCCCTGATGAAGACTTGGTGTGGAGTTAAACATGGGTTTGGGTCTCAGCCCCACCCCATGATGTGTGTGACCTTGTGCCAGCTGTTTCACTTCCCTGAGCTTCAGCTTCCTCTGAAAATTGGGGATGATAATATCTAACTCATAGAATTGTAAAAATTAAATAAAATACTGTGTATCCTAAGTGCCTGCCGTGTAGGAACTGTTCAATGTAGGTGCTACTTACTTATTTACTCAACTTTTGTTGAAAAGTGGAAGCAGTCTGGTATTTACTGACAGTGAACATCTGTGAGTATACATGTTGTAATTTTTTTTTAATTCTGTTGAGTTTTTCCTTTGGGAAAAATTCCCAAAAGTGAATATTGCTGAGGAGCAAGAAATACTAACCACTTTTTATGGTTGAGCAATATTCCATTGCATATATGTACCACATCTTCTTTATGTGTGCATATGTTAGTGGATATTCAGATTGTTCCCATGTCCTGGCTATTGTGTAAATGGTGCTGCAGTGAACACTGGGGTACATTTGTCATTTTGAACTATGGTTTTCTCAAGCAGTTATACTCCAAGTTAAAAAAAGAAAGAAATGTTAGCCACAGCTTCAACCAGGCAGAAATTGAAGTCCTAAACTGGATTAATATTTCTTGTCAGTTGATTGATAGCAGGGGCTATTTGGAGGTGTGGATTAAGAAGGATTCTGAGGTTAAGTCTGGACTCAGTGGGGAAAGTGCCGTGACTGGTTTGTGATGTCTGCCGTGGGTACCAGAGGAGAGAGTGGAGCTTGTTCCTGCCTTCTTTTTTTATATATATTTCTTTATCTGGCTGTGTCGGCTCTTACTTGCTGCACTTAGGGTCTTGTTGTGTCATGCAGATTTTTCATTGCAGTGCTTGGGTTTAGTTGCCCCATGGCATGCAGGATTTCAGATCCTTAGCCAGGGATTGAACTCATGTCCCCTGCAGTGCAGGGGACCACTGGACCACCAGGGAAGCCCCCAATTCCCACATTCTTACCACCCTTGATCTTGATGGAGCCTTGTCAGAAATCAGGCAGAGTGGAGTCGGGGCTCTTGTAAATATCCGTGGTCAGTGTTGGACAGTTACCTTGAGTCCACTCGGCATGCCACCACATGCTGCTCTCGTCCTTTGTCCCCTCCTGAGTGAAATAGGGTTGTGTCATTCCTGACCTGTGACAATGATGCAGGTGCCTGCGTTCCCAAACAACCTGCTTGTTTTTCCCTTGTCTGTGATGACTCATGCCGGTTACAGGAACCTTTTCTTTTTTAGTAAATATACCCCACTAGAAGGACTTTTAAAACCTTGGTCTCTGAGACTCTGCAGAATAGTTGTAGGAGGGAAGGTGTAGGGGGCCCAGGAGGGGTTGGCAGGTTTGAAGCTGTGTGTTTTCTTCTGGCCCATGTTCCTTGGAGGGTGCCTTTTCTCTTAGCAAGGTGCAGGCTGCTGGGGACCACTTGCTTTTCTTCAGCACGCCAAGGTCTTTGGTTTATAATTAATCTTCGCCCACTTGGGGAAAAGATACATTATTGTGGCCAGCATGTGTCCCATCCACCCTCTGCCCCATCTCACTGCCTACACACACTGCCCCACCTCACACAGGTGGCAGGGGAGGTACCATCCCCCCATTTTTGCAAGAGTTTGGGATGGGCCTGAAGCCAGCACACAACCTTCTTTTTGAAAGTCATACTCAAATCCCAAAGTTGACATTTCTGTGCTGGTTTCTCTCACTGCTCCTTGGATTCTGGTGTCCAAGGTGGAACTTTGTCCCGTGGGCTCTGGAGGCTCAGGTGCAAACCCAAGGATGGCTGGTGGGGAAAGAGATGGCAGACCCACCATCCAGACCACTTCTTTCATGGAGATGGAGACCAGGGCCTAGAGCCATTGACTGCTTCCTGCAGGGCCTTTTAGAGCCCTCCTGGTTCTTTTTCTCTGCTCTGAGACTATCAGAGGGACCTGTTAGTATCAGATTTTAACTTCCCAGGGCCTCAGAGAGTGTCTGGCATATATAGATGTTTAGTAGGCAGGTGTTAATTGGAAGAATGATTTGCATTAACTCTCGTTATCTTAGGATATGATGAAGGTCACCTCTTTTCCCTGGCGCCACCTTGTAGAAATGGGCATTACTGGCATCACAGGCTTAACTCACTTTTTCTCTCCAGACTTTCCCGGCACCTGTGTTCTCTGTGTAGGGTAGCAACTCATCATGGTCCTTATGTTCTGGGTAGAAGACCAGACACACTTCTGCCCCCACGGACCTCCTCTCTGTCTTCCCATGGCTAATTCTGTCCCCAGCTTTTGAGTGAGCAGCTGGACTTGCTGTCTTCCTTCTGCAAGGGCGAGGAGAGCCTGTGTCACTCTCCTGCTTATTCTGAGAAATTCCCCAGACTTCCCTTCATTAAAAAGTAAACAGTGAGGATGGAGAAGTCAGTGTGGGTGAGGGAAAGGGAACTTAGCCACACCCTATACACTTGCTGTGGAGAAGGCAATGGCACCCCACTCCAGTACTCTTGCCTGGGAAATCCCATGGACGGAGGAGCCCTGTAGGCTGCAGTCCATGGGGTCGCAAAGAGTCAGACACGACTGAGCAACTTCACTTTCACTTTTCACTTTCATGCATTGGAGAAGGAAATGGCAACCCACTCATATTCTTGCCTGGAGAATCCCAGGGACAGGGGAGCCTGGTGGGCTGCCGTCTATGGGGTCACATGACTGAAGCGACTTAGCAGCAGCAGCAGCAGCATACATTTGCTCTGAGCATTTCAGAAAACTTCTTTAGAGCTCACAGACTGCCCTAACAATCTTGAGAATGAAGAAAATCCATGATCTTGTGAAATATTACCTAACCATTCTTGAGCACTTGCTCTGTACTAGGCACACTCATCAGATCCTTACAGGATGTAGGTCCTCTTACCGTCCCCACCTGAGAGAGGAAACTGAGGGTCAGGAGGGTAAGTTTCTGGGGAGGGTCAGGCTGCTGGAAATGCGCATGGGCAGCCGTCTCAGTATGTGGCCCAGGCCACTCCCAGTACATTTTAGGACCGAAGCGGGGGCTTAAACCCAGGCAGTTGGGAGCTATTTAAAACCAAGATGATTTTGGGACTTCTCCGGCAGTCCAGTGGCCAAAGCTCCACTCTCCTGATGCAGGGAAGCTGGGTTCAATCCCTGGTCGGGGAACTAGATTCCACGTACAACTAAGAGCTTGCATGACGCAGCTAAAGAACCCACATACTGCAAAGAAGATCCGAAGATCCCGACTGCTGCAACTAAGACCAGCATAGCCAAATAAATAGTATTTCAAAAGTAATAAAAGTGAGATGATTTAAAACCAAGGATGGGAAACTATAATACGCACTTTTTAGACCAGCCTTGCAAATAGATTCTTGACTGTATATAGAGCACCACTTCCTAATCCTTGTCCTTCTCTAGAGTTGCCCGCCTTGGAAGCAGACCGATGTCCATCCTCTGTCTTTGAAGCATGAGCTTAAATGCTCTTGAGAAACATCCCGGGGACAGAATGTGTCCTGAATTTGCTCAGTGTGTGTCTGCAAGCCATCTAGGAGTCCTGGTTAGCTGGATGAGGTGTCTTCCTTTGAGAAGTCCTGCCCTGGCAGAAAAGGGAGAGACCCTGTCTGCAGGCTGTCAGCCAGGGACACCGAGTTCCCAGACATGACAAAGATCTTTCTAGAACTCTAGGTCACAGTGCCCCCAGGCCAGCCCGTGTTGCTTTGAAGTCCTTGGCATGTGGCTCTGGCAGCCTGAAGAATGTGATGGCTGCTGGCGTGGGAGGGACGCGCAGCCCACCGGGTAGTATGTCGAGGCGAGAGGGCCTATCCCCGGGGCCCCAGTGTGATGCTGCTGTGTTCCCTGGGACGAATCACTCCCCCTCTCTGGGTCTCTTCCTTATTCTCTATCAAATGAGGGGGTGAATGTCAGAGTGTCAAAGGCTCTTTCAGCTCAATACTCCCTCACCCTGACTTTCTTTGGTTAACCAAGGTACACATAGAGGAGAACACATATATCTAAGGTGTACAGTTTGATGAATTTATGAATTCTAAAATTTGGAATTTTTGTACACACCCATGAAACTACCGTCCAGATCAAGACATGGATCCAGCAGCCACCCACTCCTGCCCTGGAAGGCTCTCCTCCCCCCGACCCAGATCAGCTCTGATATTTTATGATTAATGTGTCTGCTTGACTGAGCACATTATTCTTTTTTGTTTTTTTAACTTTTTATTTTATATTGAAGGGTAGCCGATTAACAATGTTGATAGTTTCAGGTGCATGGCAAAGGAACTCAGCCGTACGTATTTCATTATTTATTCTTTCAGCTGCTCTGGTCTCAGCTGCAGCTCACGAGATCTTAAGTCACAACATTCGAACTCGTAGCTGTGGCATGTGGGATCTAGTTTCCTGACCAGGGAACGAACCCAGGTCCCCTGAACTGGGAGCGTGTAGTCTTAGCCACTGGACCACCAGGGAAGTCCCTGAGCACGTTATTCCTTCAGGCTCTTTCCTGTTCTCTCTGGACCTGGACTGCCACTGGCCATGTGTGGCCGCAGAGCGTGGAAAGCCTGGCTTGTCACACTGCTGTGTGCTGAGTGCACTGGCTTTTTGAGATTAAGTATGGAGAACAAAATCACTTGTTTCGGTGTGGCTTCTAGCAAATTTACGATTCCCTATGTGTTAGCGTTGCTCTGGGCCGCGCTGTTTTCCTTTCCGCAAGGACTTGCGCCCTGCCGCTTGCAGCCTCCGTGTGGCCTGCCTCTTCTCCGGGAGGTGTTGGTGGTACCTGGAGGGTGCCAGGGACTGCGGTTGAGAGTCCAGGGTGTGCGCATGGCAGGGCCGGGGCGGGGGGGCCTGCTTTCTGTAGACGTGTTCTTTGTGGTTTTCAGTGTGGGCGAGTCCTTGCAGGCCCCTCAGGTCGTGGGCTTTGCTCCTACATTGAGGTCTGGCTGTCCACAGAATCATTTTTGCTGTTTCTGCCTGTTTTTGAAAGCTGACATTTAAGCCCACTCCCCAGAGATGGTGGCGCCTCCCTTGCCATGTTGAATGCCCGCTCTGTGAGGACCCTGGAAGGAACGGAGGTGGAGAAATGTACAGTCATTTGGGGTTGAGTTTAGGTTGACTCAGACCTTTGGGGGACTTTTTGTGGAGTCCACACCCTGAGGGGATCTCACCTTTTTGAAGCCTCTGCCTTCCACAAACTCCACCCCAACATCCTGTGGTGGGGGAGCCCCTCCAGGCCCGCCAGGACCACCTCTATGTGGCCGGCCACTTCCTGTCTGCCCTCTGGAGGGAGGGGGTTGATTCCAATAGTAGGGACAGATGAGGCTGCTTGTCTCTGTACTTTGGTTCGAAAGAATTGGTTTTGGCAAACGTGTCAAAAAATTTTGGTTTTAAGCATGTCTCAAATTCCCAAATGTATAGGGTTTGAGTTTTATTTTTGCAGTTTGAGACGTAGATTTTTTTTAACGTAATTTTGTTCATTTACATTTATTGTTATACTGTATTTCACTGGGTCCTGCTACCCTGGCTTGCTCCTTTAGCTATGATTCGATTTCCCATACACTTGTGGTTTTAAGGGGGACGGTGCTGTGTCCACTTGCACTGTGGATTTCTTAGACCTTATCAAACCTCTTCTTAATCTAGGTTGTCTAATGGCTAACAGACAGAAGCGCGAGTGTTCTTATTTCTCTAGATAGCCATATATAGCTATCACGGGGCAGAGGAACTTTGGACTTCCTTCTGTAGGCATCTTGAGCTGTGGGGCTTCCTCCTCCGGGTTTGCTCTTCGCCCCTCCCCCTGCTGCTGGGGCTCAGGTTGAGAAACACCTTATTTTTTTCTGGGTTCCCCTTTCTGGCTCTGCCGTTCTGCTGTGTTCACTCTGTGCTGATGACTTACACAGACCCTTAGCAGCACAGCATGGCAGACTGGGAATAGAAAAGGATATTTAGTCATCTGGGCTGATTACACAATGTCTCCAAGTCCAGCCCGTGGAACTTATCTTTAAAAACAAAAAAAAAAGCTAATATACTGAAGGAGGATAACCGAGAAAATGTGTGAGGCTGCACCTGGCACCTATTAGTTGCTTGATAAACATTAACCTCCCCTTTCCTCCTTCCTGTTAGTATTCTTGGTGGCTTGGCATGTTTTGTCTTAATATTGTGCAACTTGCCCTTGAGGTTGTCTCTGGTTTATTCTTTTTTGTTTCTTTCTCCCTCTTTTAAAAATCGAGGTGAAACTCACATACCATAAAATTAACCACCATTAAAGACTATACAATTCAGTGGCATTTAGTACCTCCACAGTGTTGTACAGACTACCTGTATCCAGTTCCAAAATACTTTCATCACTCCTAAAGGAGATGGTGACACTTTTAAGAAGGCCAGCTTCAGGACTTCCATCGTGGTGCAGGGGAAAGGAATCCGTCTGCGAATGCGGAGGGCGTGGGTTTGATCCCTGGTCCAGGAAGATTCCACTTGCTGTGGAGCAACTAAGTCCCTGCGCCCCAGCTACTGAGCCTGTGCGCCTAGAGCCTGTGCTCTGCAACGAGAGGAGCCACCGCAGTGAGAAGCCCGTGCCCAGCAACGAGGACCCAGTGCAGCCAAAAGTAAAATAATACAAAAGTAAAATAAAAAGAAGAAGGCCAGCTTTAGAGTCAGCTGTACCTGCTAGCCATGTGACTTTGGGCAACTGTCGTTATCTCCAGCCTTTGTTTTGTCATCTTCACAATGGAAATAATATTGATTATTAATATATTACAGGATTTGTTTTTAAAGCAGCTTTATTATGATATAATTTACACAGCACAAAATTAACTCACCCTAAGTCTCCAGTTCAGTTATTTTTAGTAAATTTACAGGGTTGTGCAACTATTATTGCCATTCAATTTCCGAGCATTTCCATCTTTTTCTGCTCCAGTCTCTAGCTCCTTTTGTCTCTCTGGGTTTGCCTTTTCTAGACCTTTCATATAAACGGAATCACACAATATGTGGTCTTTCACATCTGGCTTCTCTCACTGAGCGTAATGGTTCGTTCTTTTTTTTTGGAGCATAATGGTTTTAAGGTTCATCCCTGTTGTAGCCTGAATCAGCACCTCACTCCTTTTTATGACTAATATTCCATTGGAGAAGGCAATGGCAACCCACTCCAGTACTCTTGCCTGGAAAATCCCATGGGCAGAGGAGCCTGGTAGGCTACAGTCTGTGGGGTCGTTAAGAGTCGGACCTGACAGCGACTTCACTTTCACTTTTCACTTTCATGCATTGGAGAAGGCAATGGCAACCCACTCCAGTACTCTTGCCTGGAGAATCCCAGGGACGGGGGAGCCTGGTGGGCCGCCGTCTGTGGGGTCGCACAGAGTCGGACATGACTGAAACGACTTAGCAGCAGCAGCAGCAGCATTCCATCATATGGATAGACCCTATTTTGTTTACCCTTTCATGTGTTGATGGGCATTTGAGTAGTTTCCACTTTTTGACTGTTATGAATAACGTTGCCATGAATGTTTGTGATTACAAGTGTTTGTGTGGACATATGCTTTCATTTCTGTTGGGTAGCTACCTGGGAGTAGAATCGCCGAGTCATGCTAAAAGGTTTTAAGAATTAAGTTTGTTAATGTGTGGAACTGCCTGGTCACTTAGGCCCTTTGTATACAGTGGTCACTGTTTACATTATTTCCTCACGGACTCTTTTTTTTAACGTGGATGATGTTCTGGCCTTCAGACGTGTTATTCGTATATTGGTAACTTCTCCGTATTCTTACCTGTCACCATCCTGACATTTTCCTTATGGAAGTTTTATAATGCATGTATTCAAATACCTGTTGACTCTTCATGGCTTAGATCACCCGCTTCACTCATTCAAGCCACACACATTTGCGAGCACCTCGTGTGTGCTGGGTCTTCGGGCTTTTATGGTGGACACATGCATACCACAGCAGCTATGGCCGTTTGGCTCATCACCACAGCCCCATCTCATGGCACCGTGTTTGTTGAGTGAATGCAAGCAGTTCCTCCACCTTCATGTAACTGAGTGTGGCTGGAGAGCCCTGTACAGCCTTCACTGCACCCAGTGTCTGGGCTGATCACTCAGACCTAGGACCAGAGGCCTCACTTCACAGGAGTGTCTGAAGCGACCTTGTACCAGCTGACGACAGCCAGTCATGAGTCTCTTCCCAGCTCCACTTACAAGCCCCCGTTGGTAGTTTGTAATCAGCCAATGTGGGGAGATTTATGCCAGCCTTGGAAATGGGTGGAAGGCTACCATCCACCCCTAACCCCTTCTGTGAGAGAGCCTGGTATTAAACATTGGCCAGTAGACCAGCCTACCTTTCCAACCTCCTCTTCTGTTATTCTCCTAACAAGATGGGTTTTCAGATGAGGAAGTGGAGGCACGGAGCGTTGAAGGAACTTGCTCAAGGCCACACAGTTGGAAAACGACAGAGCCAGAATCTGAACCCAGACCTGACCCTGGCCTTTCTGCGTGCTCTCGGGATCTCTGATTTCCTGGTCTCTGGCCACGTTTTTGTTTTATCCCTCTGCAGAACCGTTCTGCCCCCAGATTTTCGTTTTGATCATTTCTTAGTATTTTAGTTGCCAAGACTTCCTGGTGTGTTGCCTGAGCAACACTCACATCCCGTCCCCTCTCTTTTAACGGGAACTCTGTGTTTTGTTTTGTTCCTGCAGAATTTCGCCAAAGAGTTTGTGATCAGTGATCGGAAGGAGCTGGAGGAAGATTTCATCAAGAATGAGCTCAAGAAGGCGGGTGGAGCCAATTACGATGCCCAGACGGAGTAACCCCCCCGCACACCCCGCCCCTTGCCAAAGTCATCTGCCTGCTCCCCAGGGGAGGGGGCCACAGCCTCAGCTACCAGCCCACCAGCCCACCAGGGAGAGGAGACTCGATGAGAGGCGACGCCCACCACCCCGTCCAAAATCCAGCTCCCCTCCCCACTTCCCTTGTGCACCTGCTGTGTCCTAGACCCTGAAGCTCATTGAACATCTTTCTTTTCTCTTTTATTCTTTCTCCCCTCCCTTCTTTCTTATTCTAAAGAAAAATCATTTTGATGCCAAGGTCACGCACATCATCAGATCAGAGGCGCCTCCTGCGGTGACCCTTTCCTGATATTTCTCTGACGCACAAGCAGCCTGTCCGGCTTCACCCACCAACCTGGGTGCATCTGGCACCTGGGTCACGCTGCTATCTCGGTTCTCCTTGGCGCCTGCCTGCTTCCCGCTGAGGCAACGGCTGTGCCGGGAGCCGTGCCCTCAACAGCGGCCTTTACAAGCACACATGCATCCCGCTGGCCAGGCTCATGCTCCTGAGAGTCGCTCCAGGGTCCCCCCCCATCCCCCCCATTCCAAGTTGCCTAAGCTCCATGCCCATCCGAGATGGTGCTCGATGGAGAGAAGCGCAGGCCTGACTCAGACCAGAAGAGAAGAGAGAATATTTGCCTTAAAAGTTGCCTGGCTTTGCCATCGGTCTGAAGTGGCCCGTTCCCACCCTCTTGATGGAAATCTCACGATGTTGTGGAGTGGGGGGCAAAGGTCTAAGTCCAGATTCAACAGGAGGAGTCTTTCAGGGGTCACGTCCAGGGCTCTCCAAGTGATGAGGATGTTAGGGAGAGAGGCCCGGGGTGTGGGATGGGAACTGAGGTCCAGCCAGTCAGCAAACAGAGCAGGGGACAGAGCGTGTGCGGCGGGAGCCCCGCCCTCGAGGGACCAGAGAGTCTGTGGGTGTAATCCTCGGTGGCATCAGAGCGGCCCAAGGATTTCCTTTTTTGTCAAAGAAAGATGCGATTGGCTTGGTTGTTCATGAGCACGTTTGGTAGCGTTCTTTTTCTCTTTTCCTTGCTCATTTCGTTGGGGGAAGTCTGTGCTGCGTTGGGGTCGTCAAGAGCATCCACACTCAAAATGGTTTACAGAAATAAACAGTTTTTTTGTTTTTCAAAAAACAAGGCTGTGTGATTGGTGTTATAAAGCTTCTCTCTTTCCTGGAAAAACGAAGGCGGTTGTCGTTTCAGATTTTAATTGGCCTTCACAGAGCTATTGGGGGCTGGTTGTATTCATATTCCATACCTTGTTCGATTTTAGCAATAACCGTAAGAAGTTGGTGCCGTTTGGGATTTCTCTGGGAGTCCAGTGGTTAGGACTCTTGAATTCCTAGTGCAGGGGGCATGGGTTTGAGTCCTGGTTGGGGAACTAAGACCCCACATGCCATACATGGTGTGGCCAAAAAAAAAAAAAGTTGCTGTTTGCATCCCCATTTTATGGAAATCGAGGCTCAGAGAGACTCAGTGATTCACCTGTGGCCTCCCAGCTGGCAGGTGGGAGAGCTGGGATTCGAACCTGAGTCTCTGGGTGGCCCTGGTGCTGTGGCTCAGGACCGGAGCGGGGGAGGCCCAACCCCGAAATAGTGATGAGACAGTGGGATTGTGACATGTCTTGTGTGGTCAGACCCCTCCACTCTGTGGATTCAGGGAAAGCTGTGAGAAGGCATCCCCCTTCAGCTGGGCTATGACATGCTTTCTGAGATTGAGCTTCAAAACGAGATTTCCAGCATGCCAGCCCTGCTGGGAGTGCAGAAGCAGGCCAGAAGAGTTTCAGATGCACAGCCTGCTTTGGAGGAGCTGTGAGTGGGGCGGGGAGACCAGGAAGGAATCCTGCAAGATGTGGGCAAGGCCCGAGGCAGCCCAGGGCCCGTCCTCAGCCAGGCTCCTCTGCTCACGGCTGGGCGACATTGGGCAGGTTGGTTAACCTCTCTGAGCCTCAGCTTCCTTATCCGTGAAATCATTAAGGAGCAGTGAGGATTATGAGGATGTCTGGCAGGGCTCGGTCATCATCCCATCAGGCCTGCCACTCAGTCTTGACAGCTCTGGGTGCCCTAGTTTTTCCTAAACGTAGAACAGAGGGAGCCAAAGTAGGTCTCCGGCTTCCTGGCTTTTAGCGCTGGTCAGAGAGCTTGGATAATTACACATGTAGATAAGCCCCCTCAGGAAGAAAATTATAAAGGCACTAGGGCTGGTTAGGGGCATCAAGGAGGGCTTCTCTGAAGAGGTAACATCTGAGGTGTGAAGGGGAGGAGGGAAGCCGGCTAAGGGGTCTGGGGAAAAGGAGACCTGGGACAAAGCCTCCTGGGGGATGTTTGCCAAGAAGGGCAGAGAGGGTGGAGCTGGGTTTATGCATCAGGGAGCTGGGGTTTTAGTTGATAACTGCAGCTCAGGCCTTTGCTGGGATTTCAGAACTTGGCTGATGGGATCTTGATGTCCTCAAGGGCAGAGAGACCTTGCCTTTATGTCGTTGAGAGTGAAAGTGTTGGTCACTCAGTTGTGTCTGACTGTTTGCAACCCCATGGAGTGTAGCCCACCAGGCTCCTCTGTACATGGGATTCTCCAGACAAGAATGCTGGAGTGGGTTGCCATTCCCTTCTCCAGGGGTCTTCCCAATCCAGGAATAGAAACTGGGTTTCCTGCATCCCAGGCAGATTCTTTGCCTTCTGAGCCACCAGTGAAGCCCCCCACTCCACCCCCACCCCCCGCCCCCAATAACCAGCATCCAGAAGGTATCTGGTAGTGCTGCCTGGAGCTGATTCCATTCAGCTGCTCCCAGTGCTGCCCAGGGCATGGGCACCCCAGTCTGGCCTCCCTCAGGGTCTGGCAGGTCTTGGGGTGAAGCTCTTGCTTTAGACTCTTAATTACTTGACACACTGGACATTCAGTAGCTATTCTGGGTTCCCCCAAACTGAATGGTGTAAACCAACCACTGTGTTGTTTGGCCCGTGAATTTGTAGAACTGGGATTTAGGAAGGGTTCAGCAGGGCGATTTTCCCTAGCAGGGTCTCTCCTCTGGCTGTGGTCGGATCCACTGGTCTGGATGCTCAAGCTGGCCGTCTCACACGGCCCCCAGCCAGCAGCCAAGGCCGGTCTGTGGCTGAGTGCACCCAGCGCATCCTCCTGCCACAATGTATCAGGCTGTGACCTTTTAAAAAATGTTTTAAATGTATTTTATTGAAATATAGTAGATTTACAATGTTGTGGTAATTTCTACTGTAGAGAAAAATGATTGTCGCACATATGCTTACGTTCTTTTCCATATTCTTTCCCATTATGGTTTAACACAGGACGCTGCATTTAGTTCCCTGTGCTATAAGCAGGACCTTGGTTTTCATCCGTTCTATATGTAATAGTTTGCCTCCACTCACCCCACACCCCAGACTCCCGCTCCCTCCCTCCCTCCCTCCCTCCCCTGCCCTTGGCAACTGTGAGCCTGTTCTCCACGTCTGTGAGTCTGTCTCTTGTTTCATAGATAAATTCATTGGTGTCATAATCTAGATTCCACATAATGATAGTTGACTTTCTCTGTCTGGCTCACTTCACTTAGTATGATAACCTCTAGGTCCACCGTGTTGCTGCAGATGGCATTATTTCATTCCTTGCTATGGCTGCATAGCGTTTCATTGTGCATGTGGACCTTAACTTCATTAAGGGCTGTGGGCTTGCATGGCAGCCAGTCCTCCCCAGAGTGAGAGCCCAGGGGGACCTGGGTGAGGCTGTGTGTCCTTTTCTGACCAAGTCTCCGGGGTTACGTGGCAGCATTTCCACTGGACTTTAGGGGGAGGTGGTCATGAGCACCACCCACCTCACATTCAAGGGAAGGGGACTTGACCCCACCTCTCAGTAGGAGGAGTGCCAAGACCCACGCCCCTTCCCTGAAAAAAACACCTCTTCTGCTGTGACCAGGCACTGTGCTAGGCCCATGCCTGAGCTCTGGGGACTTGCACCGGGCTGGTGGAGGGCAGAGGAGATCTACGTGGAAACCAGCCAATAGCTGCTGTGCTAGTGATTGCTGTGCCCTCCAGGGGTGAGGGGCGAGGGAGGTGGTGAGGGGGTGGGAGGTGGGGGGTGTTATTGCTCTTTGCTGATTGATCCCTGAGGGGAGGCTTCTGCTTCTCAACTTTGCCAGCCTCCCCATGGACCTTTACTCTCCAGGGGGCTATCTGAGGCTGGCAAGGGGGTTGCCCAGCTGCAGGTGCCGCCCTGGTGGGCCTCCCGCTGCCCTCAGCCCCAGGATGTGCTATCCCTGTTCTCATCTCCCTGCTGCTTCCTGTTCCCCGCTTGTTAGTGAGTCACAGAAGAGAGGTGCCTACAGAGCCAAAAAAGGTCGGCTGCCAGGACATGACTCACAAGAGACTGAGAGACGGGAGGGAGCTCTGCCCTCAGGCTGAGTGGGGTCGGGGGTGGCCAGCCAGGCAGGCTGTACCTCAGCTTCCTTCTCATGGCTCGTCTGCTGCTGCTGCTGCTGCTGCTAAGTCGCATCAGTCATGTCCGACTCTGTGCGACCCCATAGACAGCCCACCAGGCTCCCCCGTCCCTGGGATTCTCCAGGCAAGAACACTGGAGTGGGTTGCCATTTCCTTCTCCAATGATGAAAGTGAAACGTGAAAATGAAGTCCCTCAGTCGTGTCCAACTCTTAGCGACCCCATGGACTGTAGCCTACCAGGCTCATCCATCCATGGGATTTTCCAGGCAAGAGTACTGGAGTGGGGTGCCATTGCCTTCTAGCTCGTCTAGCCCATCAGAAAAGCCCACCTGAAACTTACAAGGGAATTTCACTCGCCAGTTACAGCTACATCCCAGTCTTTTGCTAATCCCCGCCCCTCAGCGCCTCACTGCTCTGGGATCAAGTGGAAATTTCCCAATGGTGGGGGGGTGGTGGCCAGGAGCCCTGCTTGTCCTTCCACTCGAGACTCTGTCCACTTCCTCCTTGGACCCCTGATCCCTATCCGGCACCCTTCCTCCTCTCTGTCTGAATGCCCCCACTCTCCCTCTAGAAAGATGGGCTCCTGCTCTGACCTGCTTCTTCAAGAAGGTCCCCCATATCCTGTGGAGTTGGTTGAATGGTGGTCCACCAAAGATTAATACACCTGTGCCCCGGAACCTGTGCATGCTTGCGAAGTAGCTCAGTCATGTCTGACTCTTTGCAACCCCATGGACTGTAGCCTGCCAGGCTCCTCTGTCCCTGGAATTCTCCAGGTAAGAATACTGGAGTGGGTTGCCATGCCCTCCTCCAGGGGAATCTTCCCGACCCAGCGATTGAGCCCATGTTTCTTACATCTCTTGCAGTGGCAGGCGGGTTCTTTACCACTAGAATCACCTGGGAAGCCCCCAGAACCTGTGTGCAGGACCTTATTTGGAAATAGGCTCACTGAAGGTGTAGCTATGACCTACCTAGACAGCATATTAAAAAGCACAGACATTACTTTGCCAACAAAGGTCCATCTAGTCAAAGCTATGGTTTTTCCAGTAGTCATGTATGGATGTCAATGATGGACTCTAAAGAAAGCTGAGCACCAAAGAATTGATGCTTTTGAGCTGTTGTGTTGGAGAAGACTCTTGAGAGTCTCTTGGACTGCAAGGAGATCCAACCAGTCCACCCTAAAGGAAATCAGTCCTGAATATTTATTGGAAGGACTGATGCTGAAGCTGAAACCCCAATACTTTGGCCACCTGATGCGAAGAACGGACTCATTGGAAAAGACCCCGATATTGGGAAAGATTGAAGGCAGGAGGAGAAGGGGACGACAGAGGATGAGATGGCTGGATGGCATCAACCGACTCGATGGACATGAGTTTGAATAGGATCTGGGAGTTGGTGATGGACTGGAAAGCCTGGCGTGCCTCAGTCCATGGGGTCACAAAGAGTCAGACATGATTGAGCGACTGAACTGAGCTGTAATTAGTTAAGGATCTCCAGGTGAACCATCATGGATTTAGGGTGGGCCTTGAAGCGGAGGCCAGGTGTCCCTTATGAGAGAAAGCAGAGGGAGGCCGTGAGAGGATGGAGGCAGAGACTAGAGGGAGACAGTCACAGGCCGAGGACGCCTGGAGCGGCGGGAGCTGGAAGGGGCAGGAAGGACTCATCCCAGAGCTGCTAACATCTGGAGGGAGCCTGGTCCTGCTGACACCTCCATTTCAGACTTCCGGCCTCCCGATGGTGAGAGCCTAGATTTCTGTCGTTTGAAGCCCCACTCGTGATTGTTCCAGGAGGCTTAGGAAACTCTGCTCTCATTTACTCCTCCCCTCCCCCACTCACTGTGACCCTGTCAAGGGGAGGGAGCTGTCCCCAGGGCCTTACACACAGGGGGGTGCTCAGTCAATAGTCCATGAGTGGGGCTCCCCTGGGGCAGGTGCGCCTCTGCCTGCCCTCCGAGCCCCACACAGAACCCGAACCCGCTTAGAGTAGGGTCAGATTTGGCTCACGCTCAACCAGGCAGAGGGCCCCAAGGGCTTCCTCCCCTCCTCCAGCTCCTACCTCTGGCTCTGCCAAAGGGCAGGTATGTACCTCATCTACCTGTCTACCAGTCCCTCCTACCTGTCCAGCTTCTCCACCTCTGGGGGCTCAAACCCATATCCTGATTTCTTCTCTCTTATCATTGCCTCTGGAAGATTTTTAAGATATCTCTGGGAGGCTGCTGCAGATGCTGGAGTGTGCCCCTGGGCTGGGCCGGCCAGGGGACCCCACAGCTCCCTCGGGATGGGGCAGGAGAGGGCAGGTTGGCCCTGAGGCTGAGAGCTGCGTCAGAGAGTTGAAGCTCAGGTGAGGACTCGGCCTTCCGAGACTTGCAGGTTCCTCAAAATCCATGTGGCGAGCCCGGGGAGGGGGTGGTTCTGCCTGTCTGTGCCCAGGATCTGGAAGGGTGGCCCAGCGTCAGCCAACTGTGGTTTGGGGGAGCTTTCCGGCAGCTGGGGGATGAGGGCGGAACCGAGGACTAACAGCCTGCTGTGGGTTATGTCTGGTAAAGCCAAGAGAAGTAGCCAGACCTTAATACGCCCTGGGCTCACCCCCGCAGGCCTGTGTCTGATGTCACCGCTGAGGACATGCAGAGCTGTGGACAGCATGCACAGGCAAGACAAACTGGCCCTTCCAATAAGTCTCCAAACACAAAGGTGGGCGAGAAAGGCAACTTGCAGAGCAATGAGGGTACAGAGTGGTAACATCAGAGCTAAATTTTCAGGCTAAATAACATGATCTGTTGGTTATGCATACACACCCATGAGCAAAAATACATCAAACGCCATGAGAATGGGTAAGCCAGGGGGAGGGGGTGCCTCAGGGAAACGGAGGGTCAGAGTGAGGCTCGGGCTGTGTCTGTTTGGTTCATTTATTCCAAAAAGAGCTGAAGAAAATCTGCGAAATGGGAGCACCTGTGTCATGGGCAGGTGGGGATTCGTCAGGTGGTTTTCTCTGATCTCCTGTCTGATTGGAGTATAGAAGTTTCAAAACATTTAAAAAATAAAGACGCAAAAGAATTCACCAAGCAAGGGCAGGGAGGAGGGACAGAGAGGGCTCACCTGGACAGGTGGACTTTGAAGTATGAGGAAGGGACGGGGCTGTGGGAGCTGGGAAGAGCCGTGAGCAGATTCTCAGAGGCCCTGCCCAGGACGGACAGCCAGGCTGCTGCCTAACAGCGTGTTTTTTTTTTTTAATTGAAATATAGTTGATTTACAATGCTGTATTCTTTTCTGCTGCACAGCAGAGCGACTCAGTTATACCTATACATACATTCTTTTTCATATTCTTTTCCATTGCGGTTTACACAGATGTTAAGTATAGTTCCCTGTGCCCAAGCAGTAGGAATTTGTTTATCCGCTGTGTGTGTAACAGTTTGCATCCGCTAACCCCAAACTCCCGCTCCTTCCGTCCCCGACTCCCCCTCGGCAGCTGGCTGTTCTCTACGTCTGTGAGTCTGTTTCTGGTTTGTAGATAAGTATTTGTGGTATATTTTAGATTCTGTATGAAAGCGCTGTCATAGGACTTTAGTCTTCCTCCTTCTGACGTATCTCACTTAGCATGATCATCTCTAGTTGCACCCATGTTGCTGCAAACGGCATTATTTTGTTCTTTTTTTACGGCCGAGTAATATTCCATTATGTATATGTACCACATCTTCTTTATCTCTTCATCCGTTGATGGACACTTAGGTTGCTTCCATGTCTTGGCTGTTGTGAATAGCGCTACCATGCACATAGGGGTGCATGTATCTTTTCAAATTATGGTTTTCTCCCGATATATCTCAGGAATGGGATTGCTGGATCATATGGTAGTTTTATTTTTAGTTTTTTTGGGAAATTCTGTACTGTTTTCCATAGTGGCTGGATCAGTTTATATTCCTGCCAACAGTGTAGGAGGGTTCCCTTTTCTCCACACCCTCTCCAGCATTTGTTATTTGTAGGCTTTTTGATGATGGCCATTTGGACTGGTATGAGGGGATATCTTGCAGTTTTTATTTGTGTTTCTCTAACATTAATAATTAGCAATGTTGAACACCTTTTCATGTGCCCCAACAGTACATATTTTGAGTTTGACAATCAAACACTAACTGAAGTGGAGCTGGTTGCTGTTGAGAACGAATTGTTGGTTTGAAAGATCAAGATCCCCACGTACTCCCAGTGCCCTGATCCAGGCTGCCTCCCTCTAGACCCAGGACACCCGCTGCCCGGGGCCCTGCCTCGTGTCTCCCCACACCCCAGCTCATCAGCCTCCGCAGAAGCCTACCACTGGGTGCTTGTTCCTTCCGACCCCAGGGCCGCCCCTGGAGGTAAGGGTGTGGCATATGGATTTGTCCAGTTCCTGCCACAGTGCTGGGCACACAGCAGGAATCCACTGCATACCAGTAAATGGGAATCACCCAAATGAGCTGGCACTGCAAAGAGGCGCTTTGCTTCTCAAGGGTGTCCCCCAGCACCCACCGCAGAACCATCTAGCATATTTGGTAAAATGCAGATTCCCAGGCCCCAACTCAGACCACCCCCCCAGGAGTCACTGTCTTTGAGGATCATCCCAGAATCTGCATTTTTAGCAGGTTGATGGAGGGATTCTTAGATACCCTGATAAGAAGGTCTTTTCAGACGGTAGAGACTAGTCTTGTTCTTTCCCACTGGTTCTTAGTGGATGTGGTCCGGGCCCTGAATGAGCTTGTGAACTTGAGCATCACCTGGGAATTGGTGAAAGGCAGACTCCACAGCCCAGTCGTTGGCCTATTGAGTCCTAGTACCCCCAGGGTGGGTGGGTGGGGTCTGTATTTAAACATGCCCTTAGGTCAATGCTGATATATGTTTGAGGTTGGGAACCCCTGTTTTTGACCACAACCCCACTTTCCACCCTTTTGCTAGGAAAAAAGCTTTGATGCCATTTAAAAACAAATTTTGAAATGAACTTAAATTTTTTCACTGTGTAAGTATTACTCGCCATCATGTCTATGTGTCTGTCTGTGTTCATTCACTTTAGTCATGTCCAACTCTTTGCAACCCCATGGACTGCAGCCTACCAGGCTCCTCTGTCCATGGAATTTTTCAAGCTAGAATACTGGAATGGATTGCCATTTCCTCCTCCAGAGGATCTTCCTGACCCAGGGACCGAACTGCATTGCAGGGGGATTCTTTACTGCTGAGCTACTGGGGAAGTCTGAAGGCACATACTCACCATCATAAAATAATTTAAAAGGTAGAGATAAAGAAGATGAGGATAAAAATGATCCAGTACTCAACCTCAAGATAGAATTCTTATTCCAAACGGGGGTATATCCTTCCAGGTTTTCTAAAGCAGCATTTTTATTATGTATAATAAATGTATTCCCCACATACATTTTTATTTTCAAAAATTGAGATTGCACTCTGTTCGTGTTTTTGTCACTTGCTTTTTCCACTCATCAATATATGGTGAACACTCTTTCATGTCACTGGATACTGCTATGCGTGCATGTGTGTGTGCTCAGTCATGTTCCGACTCTTTGCAACCCCATGGACTGCAGCCCACCAGGCTTCTCTGTCCATGGGATTCTCCAAACAGGAATACTGGAAGGGGTTGCCATTTCCTCCTTCAGGGGATCTTCCTGACCTAGGGATTGAACCTGCATCTCCTGCATTGGCAGATGAATTCTTTACCACTAAGCCACCTGGAAAGCTCCCGAATACTACTATCATCATCATTTTTTTTGTGGCTTATACTGGATAGTTGGACAATCATTAACTTAGCCACACCTCTAAGGCTGGGTTAGAGAGTTGGAACTGGCAAGCTGTGACCCACAAGCTAGATCTGGCTCATTGATGTGATGGGATTACACATATATAGCTGCACAGTTTGCTCTGAATTTACATAAGACTAGTGAGCCCAGACGCTTACTCCTTGGAAGGAAAGTTATGACCAACCTAGACAGCATATTCAAAAGCAGAGACATTACTTTGCCAACAAAGGTCTGTCTAGTCAAGGCTATGGTTTTTCCAGTGGTCATGTATGGATGTGAGAGTTGGATTTTGAAGAAAGCTGAGCACCGAAGAATTGATTCTTTTGAACTGTGATGTTGGAGAAGACTCTTGAGAGTCCCTTGGACTGCAAGGAGATCCAACCAGTCCATTCTGAAGGAGATCAGTCCTGGGTGTTCTTTGGAAGGACTGATGCTGAAGCTGAAACTCCAGTACTCTGGCCACCTCATGCGAAGAGTTGACTCATTGGAAAAGACTCTGATGTTGGGAGGGATTGGGGGCAGGAGGAGAAGGGGACGACAGAGGATGAGATGGCTGGATGGCATCACTGACACGATGGATGTGAGTTTGAGTGAACTCCAGGAGTTGGTGATGGACAGGGAGGCCTGGCGTGCTGCAATTCATGGGGTTGCAAAGAATTGGACACAACTGAGCGACAGAACTGAACTGAGTGAGCCCAGACTTCTGTAGCATATGATCTGCACAACAGTACTCAGAAGCCCAACTCCAAATCTTGAATTGGTTGCCAATGTTTCAAAATGGAAAGATTTCACATAAAAATCCAACTCTCAACTTTCAACAAATCTGAAGATCCAGTAACGCTGGGATTACATTCCAGCAGAGAGATGAGGGGCTGGACTGAAATAGCTGCCATTACAGATGGGGACGTGTGCATGCTCTCCAGGGCCTTACTGCCCCTAACTCTCTGATTAAACCCCTGGCCAGCCTTTTAAACAAACTCCTTTATGTTATCAGTCTGATCCTATAAGCATTTGAATTTGCCACCCCTGCATGACACTTTTAAATACTTGTTGAATAAACTAATCACTTTTCAAAGCCACAATAGCCTAGACATGGAAGATGATTCTTCTGTTTCATTGAAATAACGCAGATGGGGAGTTGCTATGGCAACACTGGGACCGTACTGTAGATTGCTTCAGGGATGATCACAGAGCATCTTCCAAGAAGCAGTATCCCTCCCTCCCCCAGACCCTGGCCTGGTGGAAGTCATCCCAGCAAGGCTATAGTTACAGTGGCTTTTTAATGGGGGGAAGTAGGTGTGCTTGCAGAACGGAATGTTAGCTTTGACAGGAGCACAGACACTGTTTAGTCCTATAGATTCCAGCTCCTCCCCCACGAAGGATTCCTTTTATTATTTACATCCCCATCCATCCCATATTTGGGAACAGTTGTCTTCCAAGCAAACAGCACTTAGGATGTACAGATTTGTTTTCTTATTTAAAAAGAACATCAAAGAGGAATCGTGGTAGCCAGTGTCATATTGTAGTTAAATATATGGGCTCTAATCCTGGTTCTGTCATTCACTTCCTGTGTGACCTTGGCCAAGTTACAAAACCCCTCTGAGTCTCAGTTTCATCACCTTTTAGATAGTATCAATAGGGGCTTCCATGGTGGCTCAGTGATAAAGAATCCGCCTGCCAGTGCAGAAGACATGGCTTTGATCCCTGAACCGGGACGATCCTGCAGGCTCCGGAGCAACTTAGCCTGTGTGCCACAACTATGAAGCCTGGGCTTGAGAGCCCTCGGACCGCAACACAGGAGCCTGTGTGCCTCAGCTACCGAAGCCCATGTGCCTAGAGCCTGTGCTCTGCACCAGGAGAAGCCACTGCAGTGAGAAGCCTGCACACGGCACTAGAGAGCAGCCCCCGTGCAACAGTGAAGACCCAGGTCTCCTGCATTGTAGGCGGATTCTTTACCATCTGAGCCACCCGGGAAGCCCAGTGAAGACCCAGCACAGCCAGAAAAAAAAAAAAAAGATAAAAAACAAAATCTTAACTAACAATAACAACAGCAATAACAGTCTCCATCTTACAGGGTTGCTGCAGAATATCTGACATGGGACAATGCATGAAGCCCTCAGCACCGTGCATAGCTAATAATGGCAGCCACTTGATACAGAATAGTCATTAAAAATTTTTTTTCTCTTTCCTTTTTTCTTTGTTTTTGTATTTTAATTGGAGGATAATTGCTTTACAATATTGTTTTGGTTTCTGCCATACATCAACATGAATCAGTCACAGGTACACATATGTCCCCTCCCTCCTGAACCCCCCTTCCTTCTTCCACCCCATCCTACCCCTCCAGGTTGTCACAGAGCCCCAGTGTGAGTCCCTGAGTCATACAGCAAATTCCCACTGGCTGTCTACTTTACATATGGTAATGTGTATGTTTCCATGCTATTCTCTCAATTTGTCCACCCACTCCTTCCCCCACTGTGTCTACGGGTCTGTTCCCTATGTCTGTGTTTCCATTGCTGCCCTGCAAATAGGCTCATCAATACCATCTTTCTAGATTCCATACGTATGCATTAATATATAATATTTGTCTTTTTCTTTCTGATATACTTCACTCTGTGTAATAGGCTCTAGATTCATCCACCTCATTAGGACTGACTCAAATGCATTCTTTTTTATAGCTGAGTAATAGTCCATTGCTAAAGCTGAAACTCCAGTACTTTGGCCACCTCATGCGAAGAGTTGACTCATTGGAAAAGACTCTGATGCTTGGAGGGACTGGCAGCAGGAGGAGAAGGGGACGACAGAGGATGAGATGGCTGGATGGCATCACTGATTCGATGGACATGAGTCTGAGTGAACTCCGGGAGTTGGTGATGGACAGGGAGGCCTGGCGTGCTGCGATTCAAGGGGTTGCAAAGAGTCAGACACGACTGAGCAACTGTTCTGAACTGAATAGTCCATTGTATATAAGTACCACTATTTCTGTATCCATTCATCTGTCGATGGGCATGTAGGTTACTTCCATGTCCTAGCTATTGTAAAAAGTGCTGCAATGAACATTGGGGTACATGCGTCTCTTTCAGTTATGGTTTCCTCAGGGTATGTACCCAGAAGTGGGATTATTGGGTCATATGGTAATTCTATTCCTAGTTTTTTTGTTTGTTTGATTTTTAAGGAATCTCTATACTGTTCTCCATAGTGGCTGTAACAATTTTCATTCCCATCAACAGTGCAAGAGGGTTCCCTTTTCTCCACACCCTCTCCAGCCCTGTGTGAGCTTAGCTGAAGTTAATCTGTGCAGCCACACTGAGAACAGAGAAACCTGATCCTTATTTCTTCGTTTAAGGACCACAGGGTTCATCCAAGAAATGACTAGAGGCCATGTCAGGGCTCTCCTCGCTGCCTTGCAAGTGCGTGGTTGGTCCCTGGAGCTGGACTCTGCCCTGTCTCCCAGGGCCCCACCGGGATCCTTGCCCTCCGGTGCTGTAGTTTCCCTCTTGGGTAATGACCCTGGGTACTTGGGGTTCATTCTAACTTTTTTGGAAAAGCTAAAAATGAATTTCCCAAGCTCTCTTGGAGCTCCGGCTCTGGGTGTGAGTTTGGCTGTGCCAGTTCAACGTGTTCTCATGAGATTTGGAAGATGGGAAGAAGGCGGGTGCTGTCTCTCTGTGGCCTGTTTTCCCTTGACCAGCAAGGTCATGGGGATGCTGGCGTCCAGCCTCCAGCTCCGGGGGTGTCTAGCCGCAGGCGCTCACTCCTGGGCTGCAGCGCTGAAGGTGCTCTGACTCAACAGTCCCCTCACAGCTTTGTGCTTCTCAGCTCTCCTGAGTGCGGCAGCTCCTGTTCTGCCGTGTCGAGGGGTCACGGCCGCAGTGGAGCCTGGGGCTGCTCCTCCAGCCCGCTGTCGGCTTTGTAATCACCCAGTGTGTTGTGTGAAGCTGTTTTCTGCCGGAAAGACTTTGAACTGTTTCTACTTTCTGCATGGAGCCTGACTCATGACACCCCTCTTCCCGGTACCCCAATCCTGCTGACTGCCTGGCCTGTGTGGCTGCCCTGCCCTTCCATCAGCAGCTGGCTCTGACTCTAAGCCTGACTCAGATCTCATGGGCTGCTGCTTACCTCCAGTGTAGACAACCCACTTCAAACTCCGACCTGCCTGCCCTGAGGCATTTGCTCCCGTCCCCCACCGTTGTACAGGGGTGTGGTTCTGAATTCTCCCTACTCTGATTGCTGGGAGTGCTCCCTTAGTAATGAGTAACTTCAAGAGTCACTAAGGAGTATTTCAAAATGAGAAATAATGAGAAAATGAGTCTGGCTTGAAAATTACTCCCAATATGGTCATATCATAAAAGCCTGGGGGGCAGGGGGAGACACGGACCCGTTTTCCTTTCCGTGCCTTAAAACACAATGATTCAACTGGTGACTAAATTGTGAGCTTTTTCTTATTCATGTGTTAATCTCTCTAAGCTACAAAAATAATAGATACTCACTGCAGCTAATTCTGAATAATACGCAACTGTATGAAATAAAGTTTAGAGACCAAACTATAAATGGTGAGCCCCTCAACCATCTGTATTCTTCTAGATTTTTCTTTGTACATGTACACACACACACACATGTACAGGCATACATGGCTGTTTTTGATCAAATGAAATTTTATGATGAAATTGCACATCTATAAGAAATTTATATATACACACAGAGGAAAAAAAATATATATATAGTTTTGCAAAAAAAAAAAAATATATATATATAGTTTTGCAATGTGCTGTTTTCACTTAACAGGGCATCAAGGAAGATGTTCCCCATGAGTACATATAGATAGTTCTCATTTTATTTAAATTCTTTCCAGTTTTTGAGATCATGAAGCTACAATGGTTTACTGATGTCATCTCCTACTGATGGAGACTGTGGCAGACAGAATTCTGTGATGACCCATGGTGACTCCACCCTTAAATGGCTCCTTCTCCTTGAGTGTCCGCTGCTACTGCTACTGTGGTTGCTCAGTCATGTCAAACTCTCTGTGACCCCATGGACTATAGCCCATTAGGCTCCTGTGTCCACAGGACTCTCCAGGCAAGAATACTGGAGTGGGTTGCCACGCCCTCCTCTTGAGTATGGGAGGAACCTACAAATATGACGGGGTGTCACTCCTGTGAGTAGAGTGTATATGGTTGGTACTGTGGATTTCAGGAAAGGGAGGTTCTCCTTGGTGGGCTGACCTAGTCAGGTGAGCCCCTAAAAGGAATGGATTCTCCCTTGTGGGGAGATTCTCCACGGTTGAGGGGTGGGGGGCATGTGGAAGAGCCACTCCTGGACAATGGTCAGCAAGAAAAGGGGGCCTCAGTTATAAACCCCGAGGAAAATGAATTCTGCCACCAACCTAAGTATGCTTATAAGAGGACCGTGATCTCTAGGTGAGGCTGACAGCTTGATTTTGGCCTTGATACCTTGATCAGAGAACCCAACCCAATAACGCAGGGACGTCTAACCCACAGAACCTGGAGACTCTAGGTGGGCGGGGGCTACAAGAAGTCTGGTTTTAAGCTGCCATATGGGGGTAATTCGTTTACAGAAAACTAATGCGGCATTTAGGTGGTTATCGATTTTTGTGCGTTTGTTTTTACTGTTTGTTTATTTTTAAAATACACATATATTTTCAGCTGTGCCAGGTCTTGGTTGCGGTATGTGGGATCTTTAGTTGCCGCATGCGGGATCTCGTTCCCCGACCAGGGATCAAGCCTGGGCCTTCTGCATTGGGAGCATGGAGTCTGAGCCACTGGACCACCAGGGAGGTCCCTGTTTGTTTTGAAGTAATAGCTCCATCTTGAACCTCTTCGCACATGTATATTGATGTCCCAGGAGTTTCTACAAGATTTTTGGGTACAAGCATTTAGATGATGAGACGAACAACCCCACGGCTCTCCTGATGCCCTGTGTTGATTGACACTCTACTCCTGTGTCCCCATACCCCTCACCATCACTGGTTGTTAGGCCTTTTTAAAAATTATGGTGTGCACATAACATAAAACCTACCATTTTAACCATTTGAAAGTGAACAGTTCACGTGGCATTATATTCACAACACTGGGCAGCCATCACCACGATGTCGTTCCAGAACTTTCTGTCTCTCCAGAGGACGCCTCATACCGGTTTAGCAGTTGTTCCCTATCTCCACCCCCACCCACTGGCAGCCGCTAAACTGCTTTCTGTTTTATTAGTAATCTTTTTCACTTTTTTTGCTGATCGGATATGCAAACAGGGGTGCTTATTTCAAAATGCTTTGACGACCGGATGACGCACCGCCGCCTCTTCGAGTTCAGGCCTGTGTGTTTCAGTCGGGGCTCAACACACACCAAGTGGATACCTCCTTGCCCTCCTCTTCCTCCCCGGATCCCCCATCTCCATCTACCCCATCTCAACCTCAACAACCTCCCAGCTCGAGACCTGCAGACCTGCATGTCCCTCTCTCTTCCTTGTCTGAGTTCTGTTGATTCCAACTGAGAAAGCCTCCTGCATCTTATCCTGCCCCCAGCCCACTTCAGTTCCTCCTCTGACCTGGACAGCCCCCCAGAGGCCTCTCTGGGCAGGGGGCTGAGGGCGGGGAAGGAGGCTGAGTGCCAGGGAGGCAGCAGGGAGGGGTGGGCACTGTGGCTGCCGGGCGAGGCCATGCCCTGGTAAAGAGGACACCCTCACCCACTCTGTATGGTTGCATGTTCCCAGATCTTCTGATTTTTCAGAAGAAGCCTCAGGTCTGGATATTTATGTAAGAAGGCTTGGCATCTCATTCCGAGAGCAAGTTCTCCTTGTTCTGGACAACCAGGGGCGGTGGGAGCCCGGAGCCTTCTCGCCCTGCAGGCGACTCCTCTGCCAAAATGAGGGTGTGGGGACAGCGGGTCCCAGGTTGCAGAAGGCTTGAAAAGCCCCAGACAGACGCCCCAGGCTCATCTCCAGGTCCTGCTCCCTGCTGCCAGGCCCTTTAAGGATTCTGAAACATTCTCTCCAGCTGCCCCTGTGACTGTGGCTGTTTCCATAGCAGTACCAAGTATCTGCAGAGCGTCTGTCTGCGGAGCAGCGGGCTTTCCCGGGGCAGGTACCCCATCCCGTGTGACAGGGGCATGCCTGCCGGGTGGGGGTGTACGGGTGGGTTTCTGAGCAGATGCTGTGGGAGGGCTCCGACCTGCCCAGCCTGCTGAAATGTGCTGAGATGGCCTTGGGGGCAGGGCTGTTACTGGGCTGAAAGAAAGCAAACCTCAGCCCCCGGCTTTGGGAGCAGGCTGGGGCCACACCAGCTGTCAGGGAGTGGGGGTGGGGTGGGGTGGGGGCAGGGAATGCTGGCTCTAAGAGCTGGCTGGGGCCTTAGAACCTGGCTCCTGCTTGCAAGTTTTTCTAAAAGGCTCTTATTGGGAGTGCCCTGCTGGCCCAGGGGTTAGGATCCAGGACTTTCCCTGCTGGGCCTGGGTTCAGTTCCTCACTGGGGAGCCGAGATCCCACAAGCCGTGTGTGGAATGGCCAAAAAAATAAAAAGAAGGCTCTTCTTGACAATAGTCATTAGGCCCCAGGGTCTGGTATCACTTAAGATTTCAGGTTTCATTTCCACATGGGAGGGCACTGGCTCTGGCTGGCTGCAGAGCCCACTGCCTAAAACCTCTGTGTCATGAGAAATTGGCAGGGTAGATTAGGAGCAGGGAGCAAGAATCCCTCCCTTGAAGGAAGACCCTTTTAATTGAGGGCCTGCTGTGTGACAAGCCTCCCTCCTCCTCATCTAGGCAAGATGCGATACTATTAAGCCATTTTACAGATGTGGAACCTGAGGCGCAGAGAGGGCAAGCTACTTGCCTAAGGTCACAGAGCTAGGAAGTGGTGTGGCTGGCATTTGAACCCAAGTCCGTTGGCCCAAAAGTCCATCCTTGTATCTTTCCCTCCGTTGCTCCCCTCTCCCTCCTCCCTTCCCTCTCTCTTTCTCCTTCCCTCCCTCCCTCCCTCCCTTCTTCCCCATCACCTCCAGAACCAACCATCCTTTGATCTTTTATATTCCAAGCTGGATATTTCTCTGACCTCCAAGCTGCCACCATCATTTGTGTGGACCATCGCCACAGTCTCCTGACACCCCTTCTTGCCTGGTTTTCAAGGTCTAAGTCAGATCACATCCTTCCCCTGCTCAGATCAGATCCTCTATGGGTCCCTCTTCACACAGAGCAAAACCCGAAATGGTCACAATGGCACCAAGGCCAAATATGACCGGGATTCTGACGTCTCGCTGACCTCATCACCTGCCCCTGCATCGCCACCTCTGGCCCAGGCACACTGGCCTTCTCACTGGGATTCATGCTTTGCACAGTCAGCCTCAGGGCCTTTGCATGACTCCCTCCCCTCCCTGTGCCTGGAGCTCACTTACCCTGACATCCCTGTGTCGATGCCCTCTTTCACAGTGCTCTCTGCCCAGAGTCACCTCATCAGAGAGGCCTGCCCTGACCCCTGTTCTCAGTCAGCCCCTGGACCTGGTTTATTTTTCTTCAGAGCGCTAATCACCACCTGCGCCAGAAGGAATCTATCTCTACTTCCCTGTTCCTCTGTATCCCTATCTGTATCTAGAACTCTTTCTACATCTGTGTCTCTATGCCTATCTACCTGGAATTCTAGCTATGTGGATAAGTAGCTTAGGGGGTTTAAAAGATACCTACAGTTCTGTGACCTTGTTTTACTTTGTTCCACCTTATTTCACCTCGTTTTGGTGTCCCTGATTGAGGTCAGACCCGTGATTCTCAACCACGGGGAGCTTTACCCCCTAACACGGTTGACTGGAGACAGTTTTGATTCTCTCAGCTGGAAGGGTAGGGGGTGCTCTATGGCATCCAGTGGGCCCCGGCCTGGACTGTCTGCTCCTTCCCTTCTACCCTCCCAGCACCTAGGAGGAAGCCAGGGCTGCAGTGGGTGCCCAGTGAGCACCTGGGAGGATGCCGGGGTGGCAGCGGGTGCCCAGTGAGCACCTAGGGGGAAGCCAGGGCTGCAGTGGGCACCCAGTGAGCACCTAGGAGGACTCCGGGGCTGCAGCGGGCGCCCAGTGAGTCCCAGGAGGATGCCGGGGCTGCAGCAGGCACTCAGTGAGGATGACCTGGGTCCCTTGGCCTTCAGGTGCCAGGTGCTGCCCCAACGTCCCCATCTGCCGCGAGCTGGGAATGGGAGCCCGGCCCCGGGGGTGGGGTCGCGCAGCCAGCGGTGATGGAGCGGGCACTTGAAAGGCTGCGTGTCTGACCCCCAGGTCTGCACTTTCTCACATGAAATCAGGTTCCCTTCACTCAGGGGGCTTTGAGAGTCAGCACACCCACCAAAGTAAGAAAAGTCAAAATGCCCAAAGCATCTGCTCCACCCCCAAGCGTCACTGAGAGGGGGTGCTGGGCAGAGAAGAGAGGGTCGGGAACGGCAGTCCTGACTCTGACTCTGGTTGTGCCAGGGACAAGCTGTGTGGCCATGGGGTGGTCCCTCTGCTTCCATGGTTCTCAGTGTCCCCAGGGTTCGGTCAGTCTCCCCAGGCAATTCGCGTGGTGATTTAGGGACACCCGGAGGAACATTCATGTTAGTCACCATGTCATGATCAGAAGGTATTAACACATGCAGGGCTTCCCTGGTGGCTCAGTGGTAAAGAATCCACCTGCCAGTGTAGGAAACACAGTTCAAGCCCTCGTCTGGGAAGATCCCACTTGCTGCGGAACAGCTAAGCCCACGGGCCCCAACTACTGAAGCCTGAGTGCTCCAGAGCCCCGGGGCCGCAGGTACTGAGCCCGCGAGCCGAGAGCCTGTGCTCCACAATGAGAGAAGACACTGTGGCAAGAGGCCGGCGCACCACGCCCTGAGAGCAAAGCCCGCTACAGCACGCAACGCAGTCCCAGCACAGCCAAACAGATAAAGTTAAAAACACGTGCAGTGCAGAGAGCTAACATGGCCCCCAGGAGTTCTGACACGTGGGCATGCAAAGAACCCCCTGGAGGGCATGTTAAAGATCCTCAGGCCCACCCCTAGGATTTCTGATCCAGTGGGTCTGGGTGGGACCCAAGAACCTTGAAATTCTTGAAGGCCCCATGTGGTGCCGATGCTGCTCCCATGGGACCGGAACCAGTGTTGACTGCAGGCTTCAGATGTGCTGGGCGGGTCGTGGGTGTTCACTGCATATGTTACATGAAGAGGACTGTCTGCCCACGGAGGCTCAGGGAAGCTAAGAGTAGAGAAATCACAGAGAAATCCGCAAGTCAACTTCGGGACTCTCCAGCCTCAAATTCCTCCCCATCGACTGAGCAATCACAGGGCCTCTAAGTCAGCTGAAAGCTTTGTGAGTCCGTTGAAAGACAAACTGCCAACTCATCTATTCATATAACAAACAGTTATTGTGCTCACACTATGTGCCAGGCTTGGTGCTGGGTGCTGGGCTAGCAGAAGCCAACGATACAGAGGCAGAGAGTATGAGAAAATAAAATAGGTAAATACTCTGCATCTGTTACAGTTACTGCCGTGAAGGAAAGAAGCAAGAGGAGGGAGGGGCTACTAAGGGCGGAGCTGTGGATGGGATAGGTGCCGGAGCCCCTTTCAACAGAGGGATCCTAAAAATACTCCTTTGATTGATACAGTTTAAGCTGAAATCAGAAGGCTGCAGAGGCGTGGCCCAGGGAAGATCTGGGCGTGTTGGGGAGAATGGTGGTTGATGCAAAGAGCCTCCTAAAATGTTCAGATCTTAATCCTTGGAATCTTCAAGCATTACTTCATGAAGGCCAAAGGGACTCTGTGGGTGAGATTAAGACCCTTGACGTGGGGCGCGTGACCCTGGATTATCCAGGTGCGCCAATGTAATCACACACGTTCCTCTCAGAGGGAGGCAGATGGATCTTTGATCACAGACAAGGTGTGGTGATGGGAGCAAAAGATTGGAGCCATGCAGCCCGGAGCCAAGGAGTGCGAGCTTCTCCAGGGGGTGGGAGCGGCAAGGCGTGGATTCTCCCCTGGGGCCTCCAGGAGGAGCCTTCCCTCTGCTGACACCTTGATTTTTGCCCGGTGAGACTCATCTCGGAACTCTGACCCACTGAACTGAAACAGGATCATTTGCAATGCTTGAAGCCCCTGCCTTTGTGGCGATTCATTATAACATTGAGCTGCTGCTGCTGCTGCTATGTCGCTTCAGTCGTGTCCGACTCTGTGCGACCCCATAGACGGCAGCCCACCAGGCTCCTCCATCCATGGGATTTTCTAGGCAAAAGTACTGGAGTGGGGTGCCATCGCCTTCTCCTATAACATCGAGCAGTCAGGGATTAACCTTGCCTGATTTGACTCGTTCTGAGAGTCACCTTTGGAATATCCTGCCCAAAAGTGTTTTCCTGGAGCCACAATGATGGTCTGTGCTGACAGTGTGACTTCTGAGGGGGCCTTGGACTCAGCCTCTGGAGAGGTTGTAGGTTGAAATCAATCTTTTGTGTAGTCAGCCAAGTCCATGTGGCCTGAACCCCGATAAAAACTCTGGACGTCAAGGCTGGGTGAGCTTCTTTGCTTGGCAGTATTTCTGAGCATGTGGTCACATCAGTGCTGGAAGAAGTAAGTGCTGTCCACCCGACTCCCTTGGGAGAGGCAGTGGGGTGCGTGCACCTGGTCATGCCTGGTCTCTCCCGGACTCTGCCCTTTGCTGAACACTGCAGCAGTTGTGACCACAAGTAAAATGGCTTTTCTGAATTCTGTGAGCCCTGAATTATGAAACTGAAGGGTGATCTTAGGGACTCCCACATGCAGTTGGTGTCAGAAGTGAGGTCTTGGGATTCCCAAGCTTTGCACGCAACGTGGGAACCCACTACAAATGCAGGTAGGAAAGTCATGTGATGCCCTGGGACCTTCACTAAAGCTGCCTTAGCTGGGATATGAAGGATAGGGGAGGTCTGCAGCCACGGAGACACAGGGACAGCGTCTCCATCACCGACCATGGTGGTGGTTCGTCCACACTCTGACGTCTGCTTTGAGTGTGGGCCAGCTGTCCACACTTGACGTCTAGCCGTCCCCTGCTGGAGATTCATAATGTGGACCTCCAGAGCTGGGCTGTAAAACCTTCACTCCTCTGCTAGCTCTCTCCCTGACATCCGGAATCTGTTCTGGGATGTTCCGTGGGTTCCTCTCAGATCTCTGCTTCTGCACTGGCCACGGGGAGAAGTTTACTCTGAGTCAGTTCAGACAGCTTGTCCATCAGGCGCGCTCACGGAAGATGAATCTGGCTCATCCTGGTGTGGACACTCAGCCTCTTGTGTCCCAAGGCAGCATGAGCCTGGGCGCCTAGGAATCAGTCCCCCAGGGTGCTGACAGCCTCACTACAGGACCTCTTGGGGTCCTGTGGGTCGGGCTAGATCGAGACACCAGGAATGTCAATGGGGCACACACCACTGGGTCAGTACCACATTTGGGTAAGAAATGAATGAGACTGTGTAGATATATGTAAAGTAGACAATACTTTCCAGGCATTATAGGATGGTTTTCCTAAAGGACTAGAATATTCTATACCTTTCTTTTAGGCCCTAATTTATTATTTATCTTACTGTGTATTTTACATGAGCAGACTTAATTTCTGTACTCTAAGGCAGGGATTGGCAGACTACAGCCTTGAGTCACATGTGGCCACACCCATTTATTTACTGCTGTCTATGAAAATCCCATGGACGGAGGAGCCTGATAGGCTGCGGTCCATGGGGTCGCTGAGGGTCGGACATGACTGAGCGACTTCACTTTCACTTTTCACTTTCATGCATTGGAGAAGGAAATGGCAACCCACTCCAGTGTTCTTGCCTGGAGAATGCCAGGGACGGGGGAGCCTGGTGGGCTGCCGTCTATGGGGTCACACAGAGTTTGACACGACTAAAGCGACTTAGCAGCAGCATGGTTGGTTTTTGGACTTCCCTGGTGGCTCAGCAGTAAAAGAAATCTGCCTGCAATGCAGGAGATGCAGGAGATGTGGGTTTGATCCCTGGGTCAGGAAAATGCCCTGGAGTGGGAAATGACAACCCGCTCCAGTGTTCCTGCCTGGAGAATCCCATGGACAGAGGAGCCCGGTGGGCTACAGTCCATGGGGCCACAAAGAGTCGGGCACCACTGAGCGGCTGAGCACACAGGCACCTCATGCAGACAGTGCTATGAGTATTCCTGCCTTACCCGGCTTGTTCTTATAAGCACCCTTTGGGGTGAGTGGTGATTATCCCCATTTCACAGATGAGGGTACTGAGGTTCAGAGGGGGTAATAAGGGACACAAATGCAACTAGAATCCAGGTCTGACTCTGAAGCTGGGCTCTTAGGCCACAGTGTGCTTCGTCTCGCACAGCAGGAAGGCTTCACAAGCCCTGGGGAAACTGCTTCTTCTGTGGTTTGTTCAAAAATGGTTTTTGAGTGTCTCTGCTGCTGGACTCTGTGCTGGAGACTCTGTGGCTGGTTTAGTTTGGGTTCCCAAACCAAGAGAACCCGAAGCAAGGACTCAAGTGCAAGGGGTTTGTTCAGGTGGTCTTGGATAGTGATCAGGAGAGTGAGGGTGACACAGGGAGGGGAAGGGGCCAGTGACGGGAGGGGTTGTGACCACCTCAGGCCGCCCCCAGGATGCACCCGAGTGTCTTCCACCCAGGCTCAGGCATTGGCTCAGGGTTGCCTTCACTCTATCTGGTGGGCCAGCTTTAAAGGTGGATAAAGTGGGTCCTAGCCAAAGAAAGCTGCTGGACAGAGAAACGCAGGTGTTGGTGGTCAAGGACAGATGGGGACATCACATGATAAAGGCAAAGGGGACTCAGGGGCTGGAGTGGCAAAAGAAATGGGGGGGCATGTCATTAACATGTGATGGGAAAGAATCTGCCTGCAGTGCAGGGGGCCTGGGTTCGCTACTTGGGCCAGGAAGAGTCCCCGTAGAAGGGAATGGGCTACCCACTCCATGGAATTCCATGGACAGAGAAGTCTGGTGGGCTATAGTCTGTGAAGAGTCGGTCGCAAAAGGTCAGACATGACTGAGCGATTAACACGTTCACTTTTTTCCCCAAGTATATTATGAACAAGGTCCCAAACTATGATGCTGGGCCAGAGGGACCAAGAGTGAGCAATGGTCTGGGTGGGGACCAGGGTGATCAACCGGCCCCGTCTGCCCCAGGACGGTCCAAGTTTAAAACTGGAAGGCCCATGTCCCAGGCAATTCACTGCCCCCTGCCCCCGTGCCCTGTGGGGACTAGGGGGCTGTGCAGAGCAGGTGCTTCGTCCAAAGTGACAGCCCCACCTCGCTCAGCGAACTTCACCACGTTGGGACTGTGGATCAGTTCTGCCAGATCATCGAAATATTTCAAGAAGAGTCAAAAAGCTAGATTTTGTGTGAAATTTCTGTTTCAATGGTTTGGAATTAATCCATATTTTAAAAGCTCTAGGTTGTCTAGGGAGTGATGGGGACAGCTGCCTTCATAAGTGGTCACAGGTCATGGCTTTGGTGAGCAAGGGGCATCTTGGGGGCAGGACCCAAGGCAGGGCTCTTTGCCCTTTGGTCCTCCAGGCTGTCTGTGAGGGGGTGAGGGCTGCCTGTGGGTGCCCACGACGAGCCCATGGGTGAGGATGGTCCTCCCTGGGCCTACAGAGCCCCATGGGAAGGGAGCTGAGTACCTCTGAGTCCAGGCCCTCATTTCACAAAAGAGGTGCAGAGCCTGAGAACGCCCTCCAGGGTCCCATAGCAAACTGCTGACCACAGTTCGCCCATCCCGACATCTGTCTGGCCCCCACCTTCTTCCGCCTCACCACCCCTTCCAAGATCTCTATTACAGGGTCTCAGATTCTTCCTGAACATAAGCACCTTGAACAAGTAACAAGATCCGCTGGCAAATTGGAGGGGCCACAAGGACCCAGCTGCTCTTCAGGTTTTATTAGAGATACCTGCCCAATTAAAGGAAGCTGCTGGTTGACTTTGAAAACAAAGAAGCTAATGAAACAAGATCTTCAGAAGGAAGGATAAATCTGCCCTTTCCTAGTTTATTTTTCAAAAATCTTATTTTGAAGAGAAGCCAGATCTCCTCTGATATTGCTTTAACATATAATTATTTTAACGATGGAAGTTTGCGGTTCTATGCAGACCATTAGTTCTGAACACTTTCAAATACAAGCCCCCTGCCTCAGGCAAGGGTAGAAAGTGTGAGTGCAGGTGTTGGAGCTGGTGGGAGCCATCTGGCTCCCAACAGGAAATGAAGGGAATTTATTGGAAGTGACCAAGGGCAGCAGTGCCTCAGGAGAGAGTCGGAACCAGATGCATCCCTTCTCCACCCTCTCACTGCCAATCTACTTACTCTCCTCTGCCCATGTGGCCTATAGCTGCCCCCAGCGCCTAAAATTATGAATTGCAAATCCGAGGCACAATATGGTAAGCATATGCTCAGGGGAAGAACCTGATTGGCCCAGATGAAATCAGGTGACCACTCCTGGTCCAATCACCTTCGACTGATTGAGCAGATGACTTGCAAGGAGCAAACAAGGCATCCTGGGTCCCTGCCGGAGGGGCTGGGGGCCAGCTTTGCAGGGATCTGCAGTGCCTGGGTGAGCTCCAGGATAGAGCCTCCTACCCATGGCTTCCATCACATAGTGATACAGAAAACGCCTAAGGACAAAAAGCCACTGCAGATTTAAGACGCCAATGGTAAGGGAGTATGTGTTTTATTCCTTAAAACTTCATTGACATGACTTTGTGAAAGAGCAAATATACTTTGGAGGCATTTTAAAATTCTGTTCCCTAGTGGATTGCAGACTCCTTGTTAGGACTCCACCCATAGCCTGAAGTTTAGGAATGGAGGCCTCGGGGAGCTTCTTGCGTAAGGATAATGAACCCTTTGCTGATACCCTATCAGCCTTTCTGCCCCCCTCCCCCCGGGGTGCCCCACCTGTTGGGCCCAGGAAAGAGCGCCTCCTCTTCGCTTTTTAGAAGGTCCCTCTGAGCCAGAACAATCCCCACCAAGCCGAGGGGCACAGAGAGGACCTGCCTGGGTGTTTTCTCTGCATCCTGAACCAAATGAGGAACCAGGAAGGAAGGAGCCAGAGGCTCAGCACGTCGGGTTATCAGCTAATCGCTCACCTTCTCCTTCACTCTCGTAACTCATTCCATTCATGTATTCATTCCTGAGAGTATTGACTGATGAGAAAACAGGCCGTCATGAGGCTGATGTGGGGGTGACCCTGGTGTGGGGGTGTGAGAGCCCAGGAGCCCAGGGCAGGAACCTGCCAGAGAGGAGAGGGCATTTGAGTTAGCCTTAAAATTAGGTGCATTGATTCATCCAGTCACCAAATACTTACGGAGTGTCAGCCTTGTGCAGACAGTATCCTAGGTGCTGGGGGCACACCAGGGAGATAAACAGCAAGGTTCCAGCCCTTGTTACAGGCCAGGAGATTGGTTCCAGCTGGTAGGGATGAGGGCGAAGCCAGTTGCCAACCTTTAACCCATAATACTTGTAAGCCTAGGGCTTCCCAGGGGGCTCAGTTAGTAAAGAAACTGCATGCAAGGCACGAGACCTGGGTCAGGAAGATCCCCTGGAGAAGGAAATGGCAATCCACTCCAGTAATCTTGCCTGGGAAATCCCATGGACAGAGGCCAGGCTACAGTCCACAGGGTCACAGGAGTCAGACATGACTTAGTGACTAAACCACCACTTGTAAGCTAGCAAAGGGCTCACGTGCCCGAGGCACAGAAAACCAAACCCTGGCATTGACAGTCTGCAGCAGAGTAAGGTTTATTTATTGCAGGATGCCCAGCCAGGGACTGGAGATGAGCCTCAGATCCAATGAGACTTGGTGTTTGAATTGGGTGTGTTTTAAGGTCAAAGAATAAAGAATCTGGGCTTGATTATCATCTTGTGACGTTTCATCACAACGAACTGTGGAAAATTCTTAAAGAGATGGGAATACCGACCACCTGACCTGCCTCTTGAGAAACCTGTATGAAGGTCAAGAAGCAACAGTTAGAACAGGACATAGAACAACAGACTGATTCCAAACCAGGAAAGGAGTACGTCAAGGCTATATATTGTCACCCTGCTTATTTAACTTATATGCAGAGTACATCATGAGAAACATTGGGCTGGATGAAACACAAGCTGGAATCAAGATTGTCGGGAGAAATATCAATAACCTCAGATATGCAGATGACACCACCATTATGGCAGAAAGTGAAAAACTAAAGAGCCTCTTGATGAAAGTGAAAGAGGAGAGTGAAAAAGTTTGCTTGAAACTCAACATTCAAACAACTAAGATCATGGCATCTGGCCCCATCACTTCATGACAAATAGATGGGAGACAGTGAGAGACTTTATTTTTCTGGGCTCCAAAATCACTGCAGATGGTGACTGCAGCCATGAAATTAAAAGACACTTGTTCCTTGGAAGAAAAGCTATGCCCAACCTAGACAGCATATTAAAAAGCAGAGATGTTACTTTGCCAACAGAGGTCTGTTTAGTCAAAGCTGTGGTTTTTCCAGTAGTCATGTATGGATGTGAGATTTGGACTATAAAGAAAGCTGAGTGCCAAAGATTTGGTGCTTTTGAACTGTGGTGTTGAAGAAGACTCTTGAGAGTCCCTTGAACAGCAAGGAGATCCAAGCAGTCCATCCTAAAGGAAATCAGTACTGAATGTTCATTGGAAGGACTGATGCTGAGGCTGAAATTCCAATACTTTGGAATTTCAATACTTCAAAATTCCAATATTTCGCATCTTCTGATGCGAAGAACTGACTCATTTGAAAAGACCCTGATGCTGGGAAAGATTGAACATGGGAGGAGAAGGGGGTGACAGAGAATGAGATGTTTGGATGGCATCACCGACACAATGGACATGAGTTTGAGTAAACTCCGGGAGTTGGTGATGGACAGAGAAGCCTGGTGTGCTGCTGTCCATGGGGTCGCAAAGAGTCAGACAGGACTGAGCGACTGAACTGAACTGTGACATTTCTGTGACATTTTCTTAATCATAGCTTCGGGAATCAGGATATCTCTGGTTTATGAGTCTCTGGCCACGTGGTTCCTGGCTGGGGGGTGGGGGGTGGGGGTCCTGTGAGTTCATTTTGCCCTGGATAAACAACCCAAGTTTGTACATTTATGATGATATCTATGTAGCGTTTTTAGTACGTTGTCTATGTTATCGACAACAGCAATCTTAGTCATCTGATTCTAGTCGATTAGTATTTAGTTAGCACAGAATTAAGGTCAAAGGGGACAAGAAAGGGAGTAATGTTTTGGAGAGAGAGATTAATCATGAATTGGTAAGGGAATTTGGTTTTAGGGGGATTTGGTTTCCTATTCAGCTGGTGAGAATTCCCAGGCCAGACTCCTCCTCCTCAGCTGGCATTTATTAAGCACCTACTGCCTGCCAGGCACCGAGCTTAGTGGTTGACCTGACTTTCTCATCTGTCTTCATGCCAGTCCTCTTCAGAGGACGCTCGTTGTTAGCTCCACTTTGCAGACAAGGGAACAGAGGCTTAGTGAAGCTAAGCCACTTGAGCTCTCTTCCCACTCATGTGCCGGGAGATCTGTCCACAACTCTGTTATAATTCTCTGTCCATCCAGTGCCCTCTCTGGAGGATGAGGACCTCCCCTAACAGGGGTTCATGGAGGGGACCCGTGTCTTCCCTGCCCCTGGATCCCAGGTGTGTGGCCCCCACCAGAGAACACTTGCTCTCTGCACCCTCCTCCTAAGTGAGGACCAAGGACCGAGAGCAGCAGAGCAGTGTCCTTCCAGGGGATGACACGGCTGGAGACTTACATACTGGACTTTCAGGCATCAGGTTGGAGAGAAGATTTTTGTTTTATTTTTTTGCCACACTGAGTGGCACGCAGGATCTTAGTTCCCTAATCAGGGATAGAACCCGAGCCCCCCTTGCAGTGGAAACATGGATTTTTTTTTTTTTTGGCTGTGCTGGGTATCTTCGTTGCTGCTTGGGGTTATCTCTAGTTCCCGTGAGCGGGGGCTGCTCTCTAGTTGCGGAGCTCGGGCTTCTCATTGCGGTGGCTTCTCTGGTTGCGGAGCACAGGCTCTAGGGCGTGTGGGCTTGAGTGAGCTCAGTAGTTGCAACCCCGGGTTCTAGAGGACAGGCTTAGCAGTTGTGGCCACGGGCTTCATTGCTCCATGGCATGTGGAATCTTCCTAGATCAGGGATCGAACCCATGTCTCTTGCATTGGCGGGCAGATTCTTTACTACTGAGCTACCAGGGAAGTCCTGGGGAGAAGATTTTAAGCCCCATTTTCCTTCTCCCAGAAGTTGTCCCATGGAATTGCTGGCAATGTGTGGATACAGTTTGGGGAAGGATCTGACCCCAAGACTTTACATTTCTGTGTCACAGTGATTTTTCTGGCCCGTGGGACACCTGCCTGCATCGATGCCCACAGGTCCCCTGGATCCTGGGGTGGGTTCCTAATGCTCCAGCTCCCAGCACAGTCATCCCTAAGCTTGGGCCTCACAAGGCACTCAGTACCCTTTCCCCAATTTTTTTAAAATTGAGAGAAAAATTGAGAGTTGCCACACTTGAAGCACTGTCTTCTTCCAGTCAGTCAGTGTAGTGAGAATCCAGAGGGTTCGGACCGCTGGCCTCTGTCCTGCACTCATAGCCCAAATGCAGCGTTAACTCCGATAGTGGCATGGTCTCCTTCCTGCTCAGATGCAGTTAACCTATCCTGCATGGGATGATGTCCTGAGGGCCCGGAAACCAGGGTGCCAGCCGCCAGTCTCCCGTCCACATCTGTGTGTGACCTCAGTAGGCCGCTTCTGAGTCTCAGCTCCCACACCTCAGAACTGAGAGGTTCTCAGAGTCCACGAAGGGGTGGCTGAAACAGGGGGGTCACACCCCGGCTGACTGCGTGGGAATGAGGGCTTGTCTTTCTGGGGCTGTTCATTTGTCCAGAGAAACCAGAGCTTTGTATTTTGTCTCGTGTTAAGATTTTACTGTATTCGCTTTTGTCATTTTAAAGTTTTTCACGCTAACGTACAACATTCATGCCCCGCAAAAGGTGTTCAAGTGTCCAGCTAGATGGACCTTAGAGGACTGAACACACAGTTCCGCACCCACATCAGAAGCAGGGCACACCTGCCCTGAAATCCCACTTTCCTCCCAACCCCTCACCATCACTGCCTTGGTGTCTCCCCACCCCCCCACCCCCAGAGGGGGCCGCTGTCCCAACTTCTAACCCTGGACATCAGCTCTTCTGGTTTGCATAGTATCAACACTTACATCTAGGGTATACTTCCTGTTTTGTTTTTAAAATGTGAACCAGTTTCAAAGTCTTTATTGAACTTGTTCCAATATTGTTTCTTTCACGTGTTGGTGTTTTTGGCTGCTAGGCATGTGGGATTTTAGCTTCCCAACCAGGGCTTGAACCTGCACCCAGGGCATTGGAAACACCGAGTCTTAACCGCTGGACTGCCAGGCAAGTCCCCGTGGTGTACTTCTGTGTCTGGCTTCTTTACCCCACATTATGTCTGAAATCCAGACAAGTGTGGGGCTCAGCTGAAAACCATTCACTCGCAACTTCATTACCATGTTTCATGATATGAACGTACCACAATCGATTGAGTCATTGCGCTGTGATGGGCACTTGGGTGGTTTTGTGTGTGCGAGGCTAATAATAGAGCTGCTATGAACATTTTAGTTTGTCCCTTTTGGGGTACAGACGAACACATTTCTATCAAATTACAGGGGTGGAACTGCTGTGTCATAGGGAGGCAGACTTTCAGAGAAAGCTGAATTTGGTGTGAAATCTCCATACTTTATAGTGACAGAAAGCAATGAATATTTGTTTAAACAAGGATTCAGCCAAGTAAAACATTCTTCAGGCAGATTAGGCCAGCTGGCAGCCAGTTCATAAACTATGGCTGGGTTGAACTTGACAGTCTGAATTAGCCCTCATGGTCTGAGATTAGCTTCGTTGGTGTTTTTGTCTTGCTTCTTAGATTTTTATAACACCTTTCATTATAAAAGAAAATTCAGGAAAAGGAGAAAAAAATACCACTGAAGGTTCACCCCTGAAGCAAGCATGGTGACATCTTTGTGTACCGTGTTCTGGTGCTTTCCTCCTCCTCTGAATATAGTGTGTGTGTGTTTATTTTCTTACACATGTGCAGAATTGCTCTGCATAAATTATATATTCTGCCTTTTTGACTCAGTCATAAGCGTTTGCATGTTATCACACGGTGTTCCTTGGGCTTCCCAGGTGGCTTCACTGGGTAAAGAATCCTCCTGCAATGCGGGAGACAGGGAAGACATGAGTTCGATCCCTGGGTCGGGGAGATCCCCTGGAGGAGGGCATGGCAACCCACTCCAGTGTTCTTGCCTGGAGAAGCCCATGGACAGAGAAGCCTGGTGGGCTACGGTCCATGGGGTCGCAGAGAGTCGGGCACGACTGAGCGACAGCACACGCCGCCCACCGTCTTCCTGTCCACCTGTGGCTGGTTTTAGATTCATTTAACTTTCCGAGTGGAGAGAAAATAATTCCTGTCTCTGTTTTTAGATTTATCTTTACATCTATGAATACAAGGGCCGCTGCTAAGAGAGCTTTCCCTCTTAATAATAAGCCTTTATTCCAGGCATATAGGAAAGTGGTTTTAAGAGCATGAAGTCTGTGGCCGCTCTACTCAGGTCCAGAATCCTAGTTCTTCTGATTTCCCACCATGTGACTTCTCCAGGCCTCAGTTTGCTTTATCTGGAAAATGGGGACAATAAACAGTGTCTGCCTCATGGTTTGTTGTGGGGATTGAATGAGGCGACACATGTCATATGCTTAGAACAGGGTTTGGCATTTTGTAAACATAGCAAGGTCTAGCTTTTTATTTTTAGCTGTAAGAACTATTTTTGGGTGTATTTTCCTGCATATAAAATCAATATTTGTTCGTTACAGAAACTGTAGAATACTCAGAAACCTCTGTGAGCATGATATATTGGGGCCTCCCTGGTGGTCCAAGGGCTGAGTCGGTGCTCCCAATGCAGGGGGCTCGGGTTCCACCCCTGGTCAGAGAGCTAGATCCACATGCTGCCACTGAGACTTTGCACGCTACAGCTAAGTTGCCGTGTAACACAGGGAGCCCGGCCTGTGCTCTGCGATGGCCCACAGAAGTGGGGTGGAGGGAGGTGGGGGAGGTTCAAGAGTGAGGGGATATATATATAATTATGACTGATAGAGCAGAAACCAACACAGCATTGTAAAGCAATTAAAAAATCCCACATGCCACAACTAAAAAAACAAATAATAATAATCCCGTGTGCCACAACTAAAGGTCCCACACAACTGCACAACCGCACTCTAAGACCTGGCACAGCCAAATAAATGTGTATGAAAGTCTCTCAGTCGTGTCTGACTCTTTGCAATCCCATGGACTATACAGTCCATGCAATTCTCCAGGTCAGAATACTGGAGTGGGTAGCCTTTCCCTTCTCAAGGGCATCTTCCCAACCCAGAGATCAAACTCACCAGGTCTCCCGCATTGCAGGCGGATTCTTTACCAGCTGAGCTATCAGGGAATAATTATTAAACAAACAAACAACCCAAAGCCATTTGTGAGTGTATTTTGCCAGTCCGCTCTCAGTGCTTATCTAACATGGTGTGTGTTTACTCAACATCGTAACAGAGGGACTGTTTGGTAACCTGTTTTGCAGTGACCTGCGTTTTTCTCTGTCACTGGGAGCTGTTCTCTGTGGGCCTCTCGGATTTCTGCATGTTTTCAGGCAGAAGCATGGACCCTCTGTTCAAGAGTGTTTGTATAGTGGTGGTTAGACGTGCTGCTTCCCCCTCAACAAGAGGGCAAGACTGGTTTCTGCTCAGTGTAATACAGAATCACCCTCTAAGATGAGGTCAGCGGGCTGCCTGCCCCCTAGAATAGACCCTGGTGCCCTAAGTTCAGGGTTCCCGAGCAGGGGAGGATGGGCAGTGTGTACAGCACCCTCTGGGGCCCCCTCACGTCACCCCGCGGGACCTGGGCCAGGAGGCCCGCTGCAGTAAGAGGTCAAGTCCTTTGTCTCTGATCCGGGAGTCTTAGGTCTTCTCCAGCCCCACCTGTGGGCTTCCACGTTAGGTACAGTCTCTGCTCATCACAGGCCTGGCGAGCATATCCACAGTCTTCTCCAGCGTGATCTCCAGTGGCTCTGCAGTAGTTCCTCATTTTCTTTTTCCTTCTTTGGTCCAGTCTCTCATCATTGGAAACGTAGGTTATTTTAAAATTTTCACCATTTTAGCCTTTTAAAACATTTTATTGAAGTATTGCTGATTTGCAAGGTGGTGTTACTTTCTGCGGTATGGCAGAATGATTCAGTTACACGTATGTACACATTTTTTGTCATAGTCTTTTCCATCATGATTTATCACATGATATAGAATACAGTTCCTTGTGCTTTACAGTAGGACCTTGTTGTTTAATTCTTTTCACTGTTTTAAACAATGCTGCAGTGAGCCGTCTTGGAGCTGAGCTTGGCGCTCGTGTGACTGTTTCCATATGATAAATAGAAATGACAGGATCTGGTATTGGTGTGTCAATACGCCCATTGTAGGTTGAGGCCCCGCTGATTCTGAGCCCCTGGAATTTTCTATGTTGTAGATCTTGGGCTCTTTTTTTTAAAAAATTTTTTTATTTTTAAAAAATGTTATTTATTTTACTTTTTGGCCATGCCTCGAGGCATCCTCATTTCTGGATTGAACCCTCGCCCCCTGTAGTGGAAGGATGGAGTCTTAACCACTGGAGTGCTTGGGAAGTTCCCAGATCCTGAGCTCTTGGAGGACAAGGACATCGTCATCCTTGTCCCCTAATACTGAACACACAGTAGGTTCTCATCCAGTGTTAGTTGGAGTCAAACAAGATCCACCGATGGCACCAAGAGACTGCCTCAGCACCATATGGAAAGGCTGGTTGAACACACCGGGTGTCTTTCATCACCATTGTCCTCAAGAGATAGTATCAATGTCACGGAATCATGTAAGGAGATGGAAGGCAAAGGAAATCTAGGATCTGGGGGGCTGCACGGAGGGGGGGCCTGCGTCATCTCCTTAGCCTCCTAAATCGTCCCCACAGTTATGTCTGAGACCCAGCCCTGTTGTTGCCATACTTGTCATTCTTCCTTCTGTGTGGCTTCCATCACCTGGGAAGACCACGTTGTTTAAGAATTTCACAGTTGGTGGGCGTTTGGTTATTGTATTTCCACGTAGGGCTCTTGTGAGCAGTGCTGCAAAGAACAATCCAGCACAAGCTGTCGCTCACGCACAAGTTGTCGCTCACGTAGGCATCCCTGTTGGGTATATACAGAGGAGAGAAATTTCTGGCCATGGTATGTCTGTGTGAAGCTTTAGTTGCTGTTCAGTCACTCAGTTGTAACTGACTCTTTGCAACCCCGTTATCTGCAGCACACCAGGCTTCCCTGTCTTTCACTATTTCCTGGAGTTTGCTCAAACTCATGTCCATTGAGTCGATGATGCCACCCAACCATCTCATCCTCTGTCACCCCCTTCTCCTCCTGCCCTCAATCTTGCCCAGCATCCTGCTCTTTTCCAAGAGTGGGCTCTTCACATCAGGTGGTCAAAATATTGGAACGTCAGCCTCAGCATCAGTCCTTCCAATGAACATTTAGGGTTGATTTTCTTTAGGATTGACTGGTTTGATCTCTTTGTTATCCAAGGGACTCTCAAGAGTCTTCTCCAGCACCGCAGCTTTAGTAGCTACTCCCAAATAGTTAAAAAGTGTTTATTCCATAAATGGCTTCTTGAATCCAAGAATCAGGGTGATGTATAAACTGAAGTCATCTCTGCAGTCAGGCCTCCCAGGCAGATGGTCCTGCACTCAGACGGGCCTGGGCTTGGGATTTAGTGCTTGCAGGAGGCTTCTCAAAATTCTTAATAATTTTATCTTTATGTGTGTGTTTTGTAAGTGATGTGTGACAGGATAACAGTGCACGTGCTGGGGCTTGATGGGTTTCCCTGCCACTACCTCCCTGCTTCCCAGAACGAGTTTGAGTCACTGGCTCACTGCCCCCTCCCCAACCCCCCAGTTACCTCCACTGCCCTCCGCCAACTCGTCCTGTGGCCATCCTCTGTCTGAGGGAGCCCGTCATTAAATAGCGAATGAAGAACACCATGACCGATTGAGACAGAAGAAGGGAAGGATGAAGAAGAGAAAAAGGTTTTTTCTGCCTTTTGAACAAGGGCTCCACATTTTCACAGATTCTGCAGTGGCCCTGGCTGGAGTTTCTCCCCTGCTTCCCGGGGCCAGGCTCTCTGCCAAGCACTTCACACATGTGATCACACTGAGCCTCTCACTGCTCCTGTGAAATCAGCATTATTGTCGTCACCCCCTTTTGCAGACAAGGAGCTGAAGACAGGGAGCAAGGAAGTAGCCTCCTGAGTGGAAGCTGGAAAGTGGGCATCGGGCAGGTTTGAAGCCTGTGGCTTCTATTCCCAAAACCTGTGCCTGTTACCCGCTTAGGGCACCCAGCCTCCTGCAGGTCTGGACTCCCGCAGGTCTGGGCCAGCTTATCCAGGAGAAGCGGAAGAGCTTTGTAGAAAAGGGATCTTGCATCCGTAGGCATCAGCCAGGGCAGCATCAGCAGAAGGCCCTGCTGGCGTTTAGGCTGGGGCTTAGCCCCCAGGAGCTGGTAGGGGGCAACGCCGGGATAGGGGGGCAGCCTGCTGGGCCAAGAGGGCTCCGCTTCAGGGTGCTGAGCTTCATGAAATGATCATGAGGTCACAATTCATAATGCATGAGGGGTCAGGTGGGGGGGCCTCACTGGACACAGGGCCTTTGTTCCCAGAGGGGACTGCGGGAGCACTTTGCTTGTAATCATCTCAGAGAGGAAGGAAGCCAACAAGATTTATCTCCCGGAGTCTAATCAACTTCCTCTGGGGCGGCTGCTATCTGTCCCGCACAGAACTCAGAATGTGACCCCAGAGAACGCTTTCGATGAGTTACTAAGGATCAGACTTTGAAGGGCCCAAGATATATAGCTTGCTCACAGTGTCTTAGAAAATACACATTCTATTGTGTGTGTATGAGTGTAGCTTCTTTCCCAGAACAGCCATTTCCCAGATCTATGTGTCCATCACACTCCTGGCCTCTTTGTGAAGTTTTGTTTATTTATTTCAGTTTGGTTTGTTTTTAAATTGAAGGAGACAGGAGATGACAAGAGGGGATAGGATTTGCCCTGATCAATAGCTCAGCTGGAGATGGACTTAAGATCAGAGGTCAGCCAATCAATCACCAAATGGGCTTTGAGGCGCTCCAGCCTAGGGGCGAGGTTCATGGGAGAGTGAGCACGGTTCTTAAGCCGTGATCCCCAGGCTGAAGCGGCCTGGGGGCTGTGGACTGCCTGTCCCAGGGAGTTTCAAGGCACATTTGTTCCTTGCCAGCTGCTGACTCTGCTGCTTTCTGGAGGCCGTGTCGGTGGGACCCTGCCCCACCCACCACCCGCAGGCCAGAACTGGTTGCACGAGGGCTGGACACCTGACCCACGCTGGGCTGGTAGGCGTCTCTGGCCCGTGAGATGTCGTCAGGGCTGATGCTGGAACAGAGGAGGCGGATTCTTGGCCGGCAGTCCTGTGTGTCTTGTTCACAGGCTAAGCAGGGGTGCAGACGGGGAGCTCGAGGGGCCAGCGGGGCCAGGGGTGGAGATAAAGAGGAAGAGATCTTCTCCTGGTTTTCCAGGCCCTGCTTCCAGCACCGTGAGACCCAACCATGTGCATGCCTTTGGCCTTCCAGTGAACTTCCCTTTGATGATCCAGGGTTCTAGAATGGCCTTATGCAGGACCAGCCACATAACTCAGGGTCTTAGTGTAAGGAAACCATAGGGCCCCTTGTTCATATGTTATTAAGAATTTCAAGGGGACAGCAGCAGAGCAGGAAAGCAAGTGTGAGGGGGTGCTTCTAGGCCAGGATCTGCGACTGTGCAGCTTGGGGGCCCGTGGGAGCCAGCCCTGGGTTCCTGTTACCTGCCACCCAAAGAACATTGAGCAAGACGGACAGGACCCAGCAGGAAAGGTGGCCTTCCCACCTGAACAAAAGGTATTAGAAAATCCTTCCCAGAGCTGCATCGAAGAAGGCAGCCATAGGCCGGGAAACCAGAATGGACAGAAAAAACCCCAGGAATAAAAGGAAGACATTCCCAGGGCCGACGTCTAGCAGGGAGCCCTGGGGTGGGCTGGGAGTTGGGAACAGACTCCTTTAAATTCCCTACCGCTGGGTAAGTGGAGACAGAGCCCGAGGTCCAGGGGGAGGAAGCACCGAGGGCAGAGCAGTGCAGCCCACGGACCTCACACGGGGGCCACCAGAGCCCATGGCAGTGAAGAGGGGAGCCTGGACCAGATCAGAGCAAAGAGGGAGCACGTCCCCTTCGCCCAGTGTGGAGAGTGGGGCTGCAAAGCCCCATGGGAACCTCTCAGCGATGTGGCCGCACAGCTGTCCTTTGGTGCCTGCTGCTGTGTTTAAGTAACCAAGGGGTGAACTGAATCCTCTTCTCGTTCTCCATCATGAGTTCAAGTATTCCCATCCCATTACACCCCTAAAGGCCCATCTCCAACTGCCACCACGTTTGGAGGTGAAGGCTTCACCATATGAAATTTGAAGGGACACGAACATTCAGACAATAACATCTGGCTGAGGGTCTTACCCTTCTGACCTGGCTCTGTGTCCTGACTCTGATGCTGTTAACCCATCTTTGCTGTGGAAATTGCTCAGTTCTTCCATGGAGTCTCTGAATGTGGGCGTGGCCTGGGGACCCCCGCCAGCATGGGTGTGTGTGATTTCTTGCTTTAAGTTTCTGGCAGGTAGTTATGTTACTTTCGCATGGAACGAACAAATAGTCTAAGATTTTGTCAGATGAATGCACAGCCCTGGTGTTATTTCAGCAACAAGATCACGTTCTAAGAGCAGCATCCGCATGGATGTTTCCAGCAGCGGCTCAGCTGGGCGGCTTCCTTCCTGTCCCTGGCCCTTGGCTCCGACCTCCCTCCGATGAGGAGATGGTCGGAACCCACGCCCGCCTCTCCTCCTGCCACGGCAGCCAGGAAATGACGCGGGTGTCCTGGAGCGGGGCCTCACCCCCTGGAAGGGAACCAAAGGTGCTTTGCAGCTAGAACTCTCGAATAGAAGAGGAGGTTGTGAGCAGCCCAGGAGGATGCTTCCAGAGACAGTACCCGGGTCCTCAGGGGCTCCGGGGGGATTCCTTTCAGGAATGCAGAGGCGGGACTGGCCATTCTTTTCTGGAAACGTCACTGCTCACATCACATTCACTGTCCTGTTTGCGCCCCTGAGTGAGAGGATCAGAGCAGAGTGACTTCAGCAGGCAGAAAGCCATTGTGTTAATAATGCAAACCCAGCAGCCCAGATTGCTCATACGTTTGCAAGTCAGTAAATTTTTGTTTCTTCGTTCCAGTTCTGGCTTGTCTGCTGGGACAGCTGTTTGTCCAGAGTTTCCCAACTAGTCCCCAGGGGGCTGTGCTCACCCAGAAGATTCCCCCTGGCCTGGCCCATGGAAGCCAAGGATGGCGGAGGGAGGGAGTGGGAGTGGGCCTGGGGGTCCTCTTTGAAAGGCAGCAGAACAAATCCAGGCTCCAAAACGGGCAGGCAGAGTGACATAGCAGGAGAGCGTAGTGGTTAGCACGAGGGCTGGGGCATCAGACGACTCGGGCCCCGCCACCCGCCCCAGCTTTCCACAGTCACAGTGACTGGGGCTTCACAGGCCCTCTCTGAGGGTCTGTTTCGTCATCTGTAACATGGTGACCGTGGTTTCTACTTCACCCTGAGAGGCACTGAAGCTGAAATGAAATTGTGTCTATAAAGTGCAGGCGTTGGGCAACCGTTGTTAACTGCTGCCTTCCCAGGGTCATCGTGATCATATGCTGGGTGAGGGTTGGGGGGAGGAGGAACTAGCCTTTATCAAAGTCAATAATGTACCAGGAACTTTACATTTCATTCACTCCAAACAAGAATCCTGTGAAGTGGCCAAAAAAAAAAAAAAAGACTTCCCTGGTGGTCCAATGTTCAGGACTCTGTTTCCACTGCAGGGGGCACAGGTTCGATTCCTCATTGGGGAACCAAGATCCCACATGCCGCGTGGAAGGGCCAAAAATAAAATTAAAAAAAAAAAGAAAGAGAGGCAGGGCAGGGCTTTTCAAAATTTAATGTGTGTACAAATTCCCTGGAGGATCTTGTTAAAATGTGGACTCTGGAATCTGGGGCGGGTGTGGGTGCTGGGGTTCCATACTCCTAACAGACTCTCAGGCCATGCTGGTGTTGCTGGGCCGTGACCACACTGTCCCGCAGAGTGGCCTGACCCGCCCTCTCTCCCTACTGTCCATCTCCTAAGCCCTCATCCTCCCTGACCGGGTCCCATCCTTTGTGACCCTTTCTCCTCTCCCTGCCCTGTTGTACTATCCTCATAGCCCTTGTGATAAAGGGATTACGTCCATTTTACAGATGGGGAGACTGAGGCCAGCTGAAGAGCTGGTGCAGGTTGCACAGTGAGAGAATCTGCAGAGCTCAGCTCCTCAGCCCTCTCTGGGGGATGGTGGGTGCATCACAGAATCTGTCCGATGGGTACTGGTCAAGGGGATTTTTGCCCTTAAATTCGGTGAGTTTTGATCCTGTTCACGAGCCAAACCTGCTTCTCTTTTCTTTTTCCTTTTCTCTGTTTCCTTTCTTTCCTCTGTGGCAGAGGGCAGCAGTTAAGCTCACTGATTCTGAACCAGGTGCCTGAGTGTAAATCCCAGGTCTGACCTCCTTCTGTGATTTCCAGAAAGTCTGTTAGCCTTTCTGCGCCTCCATTTCCCCAGATGTAGTACTTGGCTAATGCCAAACCTACCTCCTGGAATTGTGGAGATGATCAAATAAATCTGCCACTGAAGGGCCCAGAGCAGCACCTGGGCAGGTCGTGAGCACGATTCCTGGGCTTGGTGTTGTTATATTTGAAAATAACAACACACCTATGTTTGCACAAAGAACAGAGCTCTGTTGGAAGACTCTTTTGGTCGGTTCCTTGGTGGCCGGACTGGCAGTCTGCTCTGCTTGGAGCCATAGGTCTAGCTCTAGCCTTGCCCTCTCGGCTATGTGACGTTGGGCAAGTTCCTAGGCCTTTCTGGGCACTGTTTCTCCCATCTGAGAAAGCAGGGCTCGTCCTCCCTGCAAGATTCCTCCGAGCAGTCAGAGAAATCCTGGGTCTTCAGCAAGGGGCTGGGGTCTCTCCCTCAGAACTAAGGATCTACGATTCACACCATATGACTTCCGAGGCAGAATTGTGTTTCTCTGAGCCTGGAGCGAGCACCGCTGGAAAGCCCCCGGGTCGTTGATGGCTCAGCCTCAAAAGCTGCAGACACTGTCTCTCCATTTCCCACATTGTGGGCTGTGGAGGGGCAGGCTTGTCATGCCCACGTGGGGTTGATGCCATTAGAAGTGAGTGTGTCAGGGGAGCTCTCAGTCCTGACCCGGGAGGCAGCTCACCCGCGGTTCTCCCAGACCTCGGCCTGCCCTGAGAATGTGGTGGGGCTCGGGCCTTTCGCCCCCGCTCTGGGTGTCACGTGGCTTTCCAGAGCTGGAGGTTCCAGAAGGCCTGGGCAGCCTCTTGGACTGGCAGGGCTGGCGAGGGCGGACTGTGCTCTCCGAGGGCGATTGACATGGAGTCTTTTGACTTCTTAGCTTGGCTGGTGCGGCTGAACAAAAGAGGGAGACAGAGCCCTGGGCCACATGACTGAGGGGAGGCGAGGAGGGGGCTTGGGGGTGAGCAGGAGAGGGGAACCTCCCCCAGCCTGGGGTTGAGATGCTTCTCTGCACCCAAGGCTGCAAGGGCTGGGGGCAGCCTGCCCCCCTGCCCCTGTCATCACTGCCAAGGTCAGCCTGGGGAGGGGGCTGTGAGGGTCAGGGCTAATCACTGAAGGGGACATGCCTAAAACGGGGCTCCTGAAAGTGTGGTCTGGGGACCACTGGCTGGTCAGGGGGAGCCTTCCTTAGGTTCTTCTGGGCCGGTGCTCAGCGGTTCCCTGGACTTTCATCTTTACATAAAGGAGTGTGTGTGTGTGTGTGTGTGTGTGTGTGTGTGTGTGTGTGTGTGTGTGTGTGTGTGTGTGTGTGTGTGTGTGTGTGTGTAGGAGTGTGCGTGCTCAGTCGTGTCTGACTCTTTGCAATCCCATGGACTGTAGCCCACCAGGCTCCTCTGTCCATGGGATTTCCCAGGCAAGAACACTGGAGTGGGTTGCCATTTCTTTCTCCAGGGGATCTTCCCCACCTGGGGATGGAACCCATGTCTCTTGCATCTCCTACATGGGCTGCTGCTGCTGCTAAGTCACTTCAGTCGTGTTCGACTCTGTGTGACCCCATAGACGGCAGCCCACCAGGCTCCCCCGTTCCTGGGGTTCTCCAGGCAAGAACACTGGAGTGGGTTGCCAGTTCCTTCTCCAATGCATGAAAGTGAAAAGTGAAAGTCGCTCAGTCGTGTCCGACTCTTGGCGACCCCATGGACTGCAGCCCACCAGGCTCCTCCATCCATGGGATTTTCCAGGCAAGAGTACTGGAGTGGGGTGCCATTGCCTTGGCAGGCGGGTTCTTTCCTTCTGCACCACCTGGGAATCCCAAGTAAGGGATACTTAGCCATGACTCAAAAATTAAGTTATTGAGTCCTTGTAATGAGTTGGTGTCCACGGGGAAAATCTTAACAAAAAGTATGCACATCTGTCTCTAATTTCCCCAGTGGGACTGATGACAGGGCTGCCTGCTGGCCCCTCTCAAATCTTTACAGCTCTGAGCAGGGAAACGGGTAATGTTTCTTTTTTGTTTCTGCATAACTTTGTTTCTTTAGCACACACATACCATACATATTTACCACTAAAAGTACAGTGATATGAAAAAGCCATGTAATCACCACCCAGACCAAGAAACAGAAGATACAATGTACCCCAAACCTCATTTACTCTCCTCCTTTCCACAAGGGCTATCAACTATTTTGACTTCTGTATTATTCATTCTCTTGATTTTTAAAAATACTGTCTTTACTACTTATATCTTAGTATTGCCTGCATTAAACTTTATATAGATGGAATAATGCAATATGTTTCTTGTAAATTGCCTTTTTCATTTGATGTTCTAAAGTGTTGGTGGGTTTGATCATTTCATTTTCACTGCTGTGTGATATTCCACTGGAGGAAAATATCGCAGTTTATTTCTGTTGCATTGTTTTATAAAGTTCTGCTGTGACACAGCTTTGCTTATTTGTTCATATCTGCTTCTGTGCCCTTATGGCAGAGTTGAGTAGCTGTGACAGAGGCCGCATAGCCTGAGAGCCTGAAATGTTTGCTTTTGTATAAACGGGTTGTGTTTCTCTCAGAAAGGGAACTGTGGAAAGATGCCCGGAAGAGGAGACAGGGTCTTTGAAAGGAGGGGAGAAAGCCTGGAAGAGAGGGGAGAGCAGGGAGTCCTGGGGAGGGTGGGGTGGGGTCACTGCTGCTTGGGGTGGGGCTTCGGGAAAGAGATGAGCACAGAGGACTCTTGTCGTGTGGTGGCCCCGTGTGTCTCAAATCCCGTTCCTGGCTGTGGGGACCCACCCCCTGCTGAGTCTTGAGCTCAATGCCAAGTTGAACTCTGTGTCAATTCAGAGTCCTGGTTGGACTCAGACATTGGCGGAGACTGATCAGGTGGGACACTTGTGATGGATCGGCGGGGAGGGAGCAGGATGGGAGAGCCCCGGTGTGGGTCTGATCCCCGGGGAAAGGAGAGGAAGAAGGGAGAGGCTTGGCCTGCAGGGCAGTGAAGGTGGGGTGACAGGAGCCCCACGTGGGGCGGCAGTGGCTCAGTCCTCCGGCTCCGTCCCTGGCTGGGAGCAGGGGGCCGTCAGGTCCTGTCCTGGAGGGCGTCTCCTGCATCGGCAGGCGATTCTTTACCGCTGAGCCAGGGTGGATGAGCGCCTGCCAAAGGAGTTCTTTGAAAACAAAATCCAGCTGCCTTGAAAAATCTTATCAGGTGCCTGCTTGGAATTCCCGTCCCCGGCAGCTCGCTGGCCCTTCTGCCTGAGAATGAGGCTCATTTGGCTCTGGAGGTGTCTGGGGCAGCCGGGCAGTGGCCCCTAGGGCAGGATGGGGCACCTCGTGGAGCCTCTCCTTACGGAACAATGCCCTTGGGGGTGCTGGGTGAGTGCACGTGTGCAGTCCTGGGTCCCTGCTTCCCTCGAAAGATGGTGTTGAAAACCAGCCCAGGAGGAAGTTACTGCAGGTCTGGAGTAACTGAGAAACACGAGTGTTCTACAAAGCAATGCATGTCGGGTATTTTGCCTTTTAAAAATATCTTGTCTTTCTAAGATTTCAGTGTTAAAGTGATTTTACTTTATGGGACAGAGGTGATGATAAATGGTATTACTTTTTTTTTTTTTAATGTCCTGGTCAGTAAATAAGAAGCAGACAGCCTCGTATCAGCCCCTCGGTGTTTTTAATTGGCCCCTGATGGTTTGGCTGTTGGTATAAAGGTGTCACAAGGGTGTCAAGTGCAGCATCACACGTAGAAGCAGAAGATGGGGAGTATGCACAGGGCACTGGCTTCATCAGTTACGTGTCCTCACACCGCGGCGTGTAACGAGAACAGAGGCTGGTGGGGCTCCATGGTGAAGCGGAGGATGGAGAGGTATAAAAGAGGAGTTGGCCGCTGGAGTGTGTGTTTAAGGGGAATGGATGGTGGCGAAGATGGATTCATAACAAGAGTTCTGAGAAAATCTACAGCGAGCTTCTGGCCCTGGTGGCCTCTGAGGAGCAGGACTGGGCACCATGGTGAGATTTCCTTCCTCTCTCCAACTGTTTGGAATTGTTACTGCGTTCGCATATTAAGGTTTCAACCAGCAAGTTAATTAACAAAGAAACTGGGAGCCAGAGTTGGAGGAGGATGTTGATCAGGAAGGAAGTACCCGGTTTGGGGCCTGTGATGGATTTTTCTTCTTTACGCTGATGGTTCTGAAATTCCCACTGGCTGGTACCCTCGGAGGCTGTTAAGTGCGCACACAGCTCGGGGCTCTCATCTCGCTGAGGCTTTGTTCTCAAAACTTGAGGTGTGTGGAAATCACAAGGCGGGGGCTTCTTCAAACACAGCTGGCCGGGCCCCACCCCAGAGTCTCTGAGACAGGTCTGCCTGGGGCATGCTGCTGCAGCTGCTAAGTCGCTTCAGTCGTGTCTGACTCTGTGCGACCCCATAGACGGCAGCCCACCAGGCTCCCCCATCCCTGGGATTCTCCAGGCAAGAACACTGGAGTGGGTTGCCATTTCCTTCTCCAATACATGCCTGAGGGACTGAATTTCTACCAGGCTCCCAGTGACGCTGCACTGCTGATCCAGAACTCTGTGTTGAGGACCCCTGCTTTGAGTGCTCCAGCCCTGGAGTTGGGTGTTCCTTTCCCCAGATAACTTGCTGTTGTAGCTGCTGCTGCTGCTAAGTCGCTTCAGTCGTGTCGGACTCTGTGCGACCCCATAGACAGCAGCCCACTAGGTAGCGCTTGCCCACAAAGCAGTAGGCAGCCGATGGGGAATGCACCAGCCACTGTGATGGTTAACTGGGTAGGCAGAGCGGTGATCCCAGACTGGCTGAAGCTGGGAACCCCTGGGAGCATTACAGACACCCACACCTGAGCCCCCACCGCAGACTGGCTATGTCAGACGCTTTCAGTGTGGGCCCAGCTGGGAGAAGCTTTGAATACCGAGTGTCCTAGGGCTGGTGCTGCGGAGCACCACAAGCCGCATGGCATGAAGAGAAGTGTGTCCTGTCTTAGCTCTGGGAGCCAGAAGTGTGAACTTCTGACTGTGGGGAGATCTGGTTACGAGGTCTTTCTCCTTGGCTTGTAGTCATCTGACTATTGTCTCTCTCTCCTTTTTTCAATTTTTATTTTATTTTGAAGTATAGTTGATTTCCAATGTTGTTAGTTTCACGTGTACAGCAAAGGGAATTTAGTTATACATAAACAAAATATCTATTCTTTTTCAGATTCTATTTCCCATTATACGTTATTGCAGAGTATTGAGTAAAGTTCCCTGTGCTATATAGTAGGCCCTTGTTTTTGTTTGTTTTTATGAACAGGAGAAAATCAAACTTTTAATAACATGTATACATAGGGTCGGAGGAGGCAATGGCAATCCACTCCAGTACTCTTGCCTGGAGAATCCCATGGATGGAGAAGCCTGGTAGGCTGCAGTCCATGGGGTCGCTGAGTTGGACACGACTGAGCAACTTCATTTTCACTTTTCACTCTCATGCATTGGAGAAGGAAATGGCAACCCACTCTGGTGTTCTTGCCTGGAGAATTCCAGGGACGGGGGAGCCTGGTGGGCTGCCGTCTATGGGGTCGCACAGAGTCGGACACAACTGAAGTGACTTTGCAGCAGCAGCAGCATATACATAGGGTGGACCCATAAAAATTGAGTAACTCCCCCAAATGGCCAAAACCCTCACCTTTTAAATAATATCTTCAGCTAAAGACAAAAGAGGGTGTTGGGGGTAGGGCTTTGGGACTTCAAAGCCGAGGAAGGCAATTCACCTGGAGATGGAACAGCAAGTGTTTGGTAAACATTTACTGGGCCGTGCAGAGAGAATAGGACACAGAGTGGACCCTTCTCTGAGAGTTCCCCTCCCATTCCTGGCCCATCTTCACTGCAGGTACCTGGCGATAGAGGCTCTCTTACAGGAATTTGTTGTTGTTTCGTTGCTAAGTTGTGTCTGATTGTTTTGCGACCCCATGGACTGTAGCCCACCAGGCTCCTCTGTCCAGGCAAGCATCCTGGAGTGGGTTGCCATTTCCTTTTCCAGGGGATCTTCCTGACCCAAGGGTTAAACCTGTGTCTCCTGCATTGGCAGGCAGATGCTTTACCACTGAGCCACCTGGGAAGCCCAGCCAGTTAGAGGAAAGTCAAAATTTCTTCCTCCATCTTTTGTGGTTTGATTTTTTTTTTTTAAGCTCAAAATAATCCACATTTCACAGGCATTTTGGTGTGGCAAATTTTGTTCCTCTAAAGTCCCGCCTTTGTAACTTGTAAGTTTCACAGTCCAGAAGCTGAACTGGTGGATTGTCACATCTCATGAAAGAGTCTTAGTGCTGACAGTAGGTCAGTCCTGTTAAATTGATTGCAAGAGGGAGTATCGTATTGTTTTGATTACTGTATCTTTGTAATATAACTTGAAATCAGAAAGTGTGATGTGATCTAACTTTCTCAAGGTTGCTTTTGGCTGTTTGGGCTCTTCATGGTATGTGCATGCTCAGTCGTGTCCGACTCTTTGCGACCCCATGGACTATAGCCTGCCAAGCTTCTCTGTCCATGGAATTTTCCAGGCAAGGATACTGGAGTGGGTTGCAAAGTATATTTATTATTATTATGTTTGGCCACATTGCATGGCTTGTGGGATCCTAGTTCCTTGACCGAGGATTGGACCCAGACCACCGCAGAGAAAGCACCCAGTCCTAACCTATAGCAGGGCCTTCTTGATCACCTATTTTATGTATACTGCTGTGCATACGTTCATCACAACCTCCTGGCTTATTCGCCTCCCTCAGCTTTCTCCTTTGATAAGTATAAGTTTGTTTTCTATGTCTGTGAGTCAATTTCTGCTTGGTTTTTAAATATAATTTTATGTATTGACTTAAGTTCAGCTGAGCTGGGTCTTAGCTGCTGCGCGGGCTTTTCTCCAGTTGTGCACGGCCTTCCATTGTTGCGGCTTCTCTTGTGCAGCAGGGGCTCTGGGTGCGCAGGCTTCAGCAGCGGTGGCTCCCAGGTGCAGTGGTTCTGGCACATGGGCTTAGTTGCTCTGGGCTGTGTGGGATCTTCCCAGATCAGGGATCGAACCCGTGTCTCCCGCAATAACAGGCGAATTCTTTACCACTGAGCCACCAGGGAAGCCCCCAATTTCTGTTTTTTTGAGTAAGTTCATTTGTATTATCTTTTAGATTCCACAAGTAAGTGATATCATATGGTGTTTGTCTTTCTCTTTCTGACTTCCTTCATTTAATAAGATAATCTCTAGGTCCAGCCACGTTGCCTCAAATGGCATTCTTTCTTTCTTATGCTGTCTCTTTACATCATCCTCCCTTTATGCACGTCTGTCTCTAATTTTTAAAATAAGGGTACCAGTCATGTTGGATTAGGAGCCACCCTATGCCAGTCTGACCTCATCTGAATGAATTATGTCTGCAGTGACCCTGCTTCCAAATAAGGTCATAGTCTGAAGTCCTGGGCTTAGGACCTGGATGGGTCTTGAGGGAGACAGTTCTACAGCAGACTGGACATAACGTTTGCTTCTCCAACTAGCATGCTCACAAATTCTTGGGGACTTTATGAGGATGCAGATTCTGACTGAGCAGGCCTGGGGCAAGGCCCAGGACTCAGCATTTCTAATCAGAGTCCATGGAGTGAAGACCAGCTTATATTAAGGAAATATTGTTAATGGCATTGTGGTTAAGTAACAAAGTATCATTTTTTACAGAGATGCAGACAGATTTAAGGCTAAAATGTTAGGATGACTATCATTTTCTTCCAAATACTCCCAAGAACAATAAGAAATAGGGCAAAATGTTGACAATTGTTAAATCTAGATGGTGGGCGTAAGAAGGTTTGTTAATCTGCTTTTCCTCATGTTAGAAATTTTTATCTTTTTTGCACGTGTGAATGTTTTTTTGTTATTTTGTTTTTTAAACCAAGGTTTAGCTGATTTATAATGCTATTAATTTCTGCTTGTTTAACAAAGTGATTCAGCTTTACATATATATACATTCTTTTGAAAATATTCTTTATCATTTTGGTTTCTCATGTTGTTCAGTTGCTAAGTCACGTCCAACCCTTTGCAACCCCATGGACTGCAGCACACTAGGCTTTTTTGTCCTTCAGTATCTCCTGGAGTTTGCTCAGACTCACGTCCATCGTGTTGATGATGCCATCCAACCATCTCATCCTCTGTCACCCCCTTCTCTTGCTCTCAGTCTTTCCCAGCATCAAGGTCTTTTCTAGTGAGTTAGCTCTTCACAGTAGGTGGCAAAGTATTGGAGCTTCAGCTTCATCATCAGTCCTTCCAATGAATATTCTGGATTGATTTCCTTTAGGATTGACTGGTTTGATCTCCCTGCTGTCCAGGGGACTCTCAAAAGTCTTCTCCAGCACCACAGTTTAAAAGGTCTATCTCAGGATACAGAATATAATTGCCTGTGCTCTACAATAGGACCTTGTTGTTGACCATCCTATACATACTGGTTTGCATCTGCTAACCCCAGCCTCTCACTCAGCCCCTCCCCCTGCCCCTTTTCCCTTGGCAACCACAGTCTGTTCTCCATGTCCTCGAGTCTGAGATGGGTGGAAGGACAGGTGGACGCATGGGGGCTGGGTGATGCCTGGGAGTCAGGCACTGGAGTCCAGGGCTGCGCTGAGCTCTCTGCCTGGGAACGGCAGCTGCGTGTTAATATATACATCAGCATCCTCCGTGTGTTTCTCTCCCACTGTCGTTTCCTTCCGCTTGCCTCCCACTGAGTTCTGAGAGGTGGGAATTCAGGAAGGGCCTGGGATTCTGGGATCCCCTGCTGGATTTACGTGCCCTGGGGGCTGGGGACAATTCCTGTTTAAGCCAGAGTCTTTGCTTCTGTGTCCCCCACCCTTAGGATAATGCCCGGCACACAACAGTCACTCAATAAATGCACTGATTGAACGGACAGTTGTACGTTTACTCTGAAAGCCTGGTCTGCTCCAGAGGAGCCAGGCTCAGGGAAGTCAGGTGACCTGTTCTAATGGCCGAGCTGGGTCTGAACTTCTAAGCCAGAGCTGTTCACAGGAAGGGGGCAAGCCCCGTACATGATTCTAATATAGTGGCACATTTTCAAAGTGAAAAGAAGCGGGCAACATTAATCTTAATGATCTCGTTAAAAAAAAAAAGTATTTCTTACATTTGACCGTACGGGGTCTTAGTTGTGTTACGTAGGATCTAGTTCCCTGAGCAGGGATTGAACCTGTACCCCCTGCACTGGGAGTGTGGGGTCTCAGCCACTGGACCGCTGGGCAAGTCCCTTAATGATCTGCTTTTTTGTAACCCAACACAATTGATAATATTTCAACTCGTCATCTCTACTTTATAATCAAGGAAAGATAGCACAAGGGGGACCTTTGTGGTATGGGAAGAGTCCTATATCTTGATCGTGGTGGTGGTTACATGAATCTACGCATGTGATGAAAGGCATTATACACACATATGTCAGTTTCCTGGTTTTGATTCTGTACAGTAATTACGGTAACTACATAAGATGTCCCCATATGAAACGGAGCAAAGGATACCAGGACCTCTGGGTACTGTTTTTGCAGCTTCCCATGAATCAATACTGATTTCAAAATGAAGCTGAAAAATTCGGGGTTTAAAATTAAAATTTCCTTAACTTAAAAATTTAAAAATATACACCCAAGACTCTGAACTCCAGTGTGGGTTCACAGTCACAGCCCATCTCGGTTGGAACCAGTTAAAAGGCTTGGTAGCCACGCGTGGCCCGTGGCTGCAATGAACAGTGATCCTTCTCAGAGGGGTGTTCCTGGGGGCCTCTTCTGTCTCTCCCGCTTGCCCGTTGTCTGGTAGAAAAGTTACTTCTCTTAACCTTAGATAAGTCACTGCCCTCCTCTGAGCCTCAGTTTTCCTTCTCTGTAAAGTGGGACTAATAGAGGTACTTATGCTGTTTCACTGTTGGAGCATTAAGTGAGAGCTGCGTGTTGGGCACCCAGTTCAGGCCTGGCCCATCGTTCGCTGGGAGCTGACATGAACTCGTAGTGTCACAGTTGAGAGCCCAAGCTGCAGCTTCATCTGCTTCCCCTAATGTTCTGGCACCCTCCGGCCTGGCTGCCTGCTTCTGCTGGTGACGAATGGCCCGAGCGTCTCTTCTGGTTTTAACTGCCGTGGAGGAGGAAGGCCTGTGTCCATGGTCTTTGGCATTTAACTCCTGCTTGTTAGCAGATACCCCGAGACACCCTGTAGTGAGCTGGCTGCGGGCTTGTAGGCCAGATGTGCAGAGACCCCTGCAAAGCTTCTGCAAAACTGAGGACTTCCTCTTTGAGCCCTGGGCTGAACCCGCAGCCACCAGGGCGCCAGCTTTTCACCTTATAAGGCAACCCCTGGAGGCACAGGTGAGCAGGCTGCAGGGGCCTCGCCGGCCCAGCCCCCACGGCGCTCCCAGCGGAGCCTGTGCAACGGGGGATGTGACACCTTTTATGGTTTTTGAGAAGAAGAAAAAGACAGAGCACCACAAAAGCAGGAACCCAGAGCTTTATCGTGATGAGAGGGGCTGGGTTGACCTCCCAGACACTGACTGCAAAACCAGGATGCAACTAACCCCACAGAGCGCCTGGCTCGCAAAATACCACGGAGGAGGCTGCTGTGTGTGCCCCTGGAGGCCAGAGGCGGCCACAGGAATCAACTGCAGAGCTTAAGCCTTGGGGTGGGGGGTGGCGGTCATGGGATGGGGCTAACCCCCTGAGCCCCAGGGCTCATCCTTGGGGTCTTCCCTGCCGGCCAGCTTAGGTTTTCCCACACGGCCCTTGAACCCCGTTGTATCTTCAAGGGACACTACCCTCTCAGCTTCCCCTTCACCGTGGCATCTGGGGCAGGGGACAGGAAGGTCTCTGGAAGGTGGGCTCTGACCCAAGGCCTGAAGGTGAGGGCATGGAGGAAGTGGGACCCTCATCCTGGTGATGGAAGGGCCTGTGTGAGCTGGGGAAGTTGGTGTGCTCCAGCCCTGAGGTGTGGAGAGCTGGCTTGGCCCTGCCGTGGGGCCTAAAGGGTCTGCCTTGGTTGGTGGGAAGTTGCTGGAGTGTTTTTTAAGTGTTTTAAGAGAGGTGTGATCTGGCTTAACTGGTGGAACCTCACTGAGCTACAAGGACACTGGCCTGGATGGAGTTGGGGGCAACCAGCCTCCATCCTGGGCGCCTCCTGTGGGGCCAGGTGTGGGGGCGCATGGGGTGTGGGGTGCATGGGGTGTGGGGGCGCATGCGTGATGCCAGGCTCTCCAGACCCCATGTGCCTGGTGCTGCTCTCTGGACAGGGTGGCACGGTCTGCTCTCTCACCGTTCTCCCTGGCTGCCCCCTCCTGGATTTTTCCTTCCTGTGACCCCCTTCATGGAGACTGATGGTGTTTAACTTGGATCATTGGTGGGACCGGAAGAAGCAAGAACCCCAAGTAACTGTCTTAGGGTCCAACCTTTGTAAACCCTGGGCTGTGTGTCTCCACTTTATTCTCCCACCATGTGGCAGGCACCCCCAGGCCCTACTTTTTACCCCACCTACAGTCTCCTAACTGATCCAAGAGAGACAGGAAATGGTTTAAAAAAGTAAAACCTTTGAGAGGTCCCTGGTTGCTTAGTGGTTAGGATTTTGGGCTTTCATTGCTGGGGCCTGGGTTCAATCACTGGTCGGGGAACTGAGATCTTGCAAGCCACTCAGCGCAACCCCACCCCCCCCCCCCGCCCCCACACAAAAAAAGGAAACCTTAAAACACACACCCACACGATCCAAGGAGCTTATTATGGAAAAGGGGAGCAAGTGTACAGAGGATAAACTGGACAGGCCGACCTTGGCCAGGTAATCAGGGTCAACCCCAGCAGTGAGGATTTTCGGGGACCACATGGACCCTTGAGATGCTGTGGTGCGAAGGGCACTGGACCTCTGGGGTCTTCATCCCCCAAAGTCCAACCCCAGTCTAACCATGAGAAAAAGCTCCGATGAATCCCGTTAGAGAGGCACCTTACCAAACGCCTCTCCCGGTTATCAGTAACCAGGAAAGTCTGAGAAACTGTTACAGTCCAGAGATGCCTAAAGAGACATGATGATTAAGGAGAATGTAATAAGGGATCAATATTGGTTCATCAGTGGTGATGGATGTTCTGCACTAATGTAAGACGTTAGTCACAGGGGAAACTCAGTCTAGGACTGAGACATACACAGGAACTCTCAGTATCCTCTTCTCAACAAGCTTGTAAATCTAAAAACTGTTCTGAAATGTTCATTGTGAAAACTGACCAGAGCCCATGGTTTTGTGGTGACCATGAGCACCACCTTGTGGGCACATGGCTACATTAGCTGTGTCACGTCTGGGCTTGGGAAATGGAAGAGTCCTGCTTCTAGCCCCTTGGTGATGGTTCCATATTCTGTGGGAAGAGCAAGCACAGGATTCCTTGTGGCAGCCAGCATCTGTGTGCACCTTGACCTTCCTTCCTTGACCTGTACTTTCCTGGACCTTCTGCACAGTCCCCATCTCCGCCAGCCCCACCAGGCACAGCTCTTCCGGCTGCCTGGACACCTTCTATCCTCTCTCCCTGAGCTCACATCTTCACGGAAGGGAGAGTGAACACCTCCAAGGAGGAAGGTGTCAGAGGGTCAAGGTCACGGAGCTGAGGGAGGATCTGAGGAGAGACATGTTGGAGGGCTGGGTCCGTCCCCAGGAGGCTGGCGGGGAGCCGGCCTCTGACCTCAGGGCTCGGGGGTGGGGGCCACAGTGCCCCTCCAAGGGCTCCAGCCAGTGGCCACATCGCACGTGCCACAGCCAAGGGGTGGGGGCGGCGGAGCGGGGTCTGATGCTGGTGGTGACCATCCTGCCACCCAGCAGATGGACAGAGGTATGAGATCTGGGACAGACTCAGGACACACACTGGGCGCAGCCACCTAGAATCATGGTGACTGTCCCCAGGGCCCCACGGTGACAGGCTGCAGGGGCTCAGCCAGCCCAGGGCAGACTGGGAGCCGCCAGTCCAGGGATAGACACTGCCTGGTCAGGGGAGCTGCAGCGGCCCAGGAGGCCCCCCACGGAAGCACAGAAGGGACCAAAGTCGGCTCAAATCACGGGCCAGACCCAGATGGCCTGAAGCCAGCCTGCCCCCCAGGAGGCTGACCAGCAGCCCCCAGTGACATTCATGTCTTAATTCCCAGGACCGGCGGGTATGTGAGCTGACATGGCAAAGGGGACGTTGCAGACCTGATTAAGCTAAGGATCTTGAGATGGGAGATCATCCTGGATTATGCAGGTGGGCCCGATGTCATCCAGGTCCTCGTGAGAGAGAGCGTGCGGGTCAGAGTAGGACGAGGAGATGTGATGATAGAAGAGGTGGGGAGGGGAGAGGACTGGTAGGAAGGAGGGACTGGAAAAGGCTATGCCTACTAGTTTGAAGATGAAGGATTTCTAGAATCTGGAAAAGGCAGGGAAGGAATTCTCCTCCAGAAGCTTCAGAGAGAACACACCCCCGCAGATACCTTGGTTTCAGACTTCTGACTTCCTGAACTGTAACAGAATAAATGAACGTCTTAAGCCACTAAATGTGCAGTCCTTTGCTCCAGCAGCAACGGGAAATCAATAAACTCATCGGTCAAATAAAAACTTTCTGCCTGTCACCACCTCTCCTCCTTCCCCTGCAAGCCTGCAGAGGGCAGAACAAGAGTCACCAGATGTAGCAGATAAAGATACAAAACACCCTGTAGAATCTGAATTTCAGACAATGAATATTTTTTAGTATGAATAATCCCAAATATTGCCTGAAAGTGAAAGGGTTAATCACTCAGTCATGTCCAACTCTTTGTGATCCCACAGACTATAGCCCACCAGGCTCCTCTGTCCATGGAATTCTCCAGGCAAGAATTCTGGAATGGGTTGTCACTCGCTTCTCCAGGGGATCTTCCCAACCCAGGGATCAAAGCTGGGTCTCTCACATTGCAGGCATATTTTTTACTGTCTGAGCCATGAGGGAAGCAAATATTGCCTGGAACATACTTAAATAAAAAGAAAGGATTCATTCTTCATCTGAAAGACAAATTTAACTGGACATCCTAGTTTTACCTGGCAACCCTGGTCAGAAACAGCAGCTACAGGAGAAGGATAGAGCAGAGAAGAAGAAAACCACCCTCCCCCTTAAGATCCAGGGCATACACTCCAGGGGAGGAGAAAGATTTCATGTTAAATCCAGCTCCACACCTGTTAGCTAGCTATGACACAGCTTTAATGAATGAACTTGGACCACTTTCCATCTAAAGTGACCCTGGGACCTAATTTCCTAAGAATGGAGAGGGAAAAATCCCAGGGAAGGTCTGGGCTTTTCATCCAAGGACAGAAAGGTGGCTCTCTGCCTCCTTCACACTGAGCAAGTAAGAGGGACAGCAGGAAATAAAGCTGGCTTTGCGATGGTACCTGCTAGCTTGGACCAGTGATAATGGGATGGATGGCCCAGGGGTCAAGCGTCCTGCGCCTCAGGCCAGCTTGCAGAGTGAAGAAGCTGCCTTTGCTGGGTCTGTGATGAGCTGAGGGCACCCCAGACCAGAGTCACAAAGGGGCCCTCTGGTTAAAGGGGCCTCTTCTGTCCACACAGTTTATCACTGGTTTTTTTTTTTTTAATAATTAATTTATTTGGCTGTACTTGGTCTTAGCTGTGGCATTGCAGCATGCGGAGACATATATACACGCACACATATATATATATTTTTAAAGTTGTGACATGCAGCATCTTTAGTTATGGCTTGCAAACTCTTTAGCTGTGGCATGTGGGATCTAGTTCCCTGACCAGGGATCGATCCCCGGCCTCCTGCATTGGGAGCGAGGAGTCTTAGCCACTGGATCACTAGGGAAGTCCCAGCGTATCACAGTTGATGTCAGCCACAGTCACTGCCTGCGGTGGCCTGGTCAGTCTCGTCGTCCATACAGTTCATTCCCGTCCTGTCCTCTTGGAAGGAGGCTACTGCGTGCAGCCCAGGCCTAAGGAGAGGGAGCCATGGTCCACCTCCTCCCCTGGGGAGCAGCTCCACAAATTACTTTGAAATTGGAATGGGTTCTTTGAAAGGGAGACTTGTTTTCTCTTGCACATGTATTTTGTCCATCACATGTATATGAACATGTTTTATGAGCTTTGCCTTCCAGAAGCAACAGCTATATGAATAGAGAAAGCCTCAGGCTACGTTTGACAGAGATTCACACAAATTTCATTTCATGGTACAGTCCAGAAATGGAAAAACCATTTATACTTTAGTTGCTTTGGGATTTATTCTAAAGGCTTTTTAGATTGTTCTGCAGTTGAGACTTTTTAACACAGAAAGTCCGAATGGTCATGTGGAATGGCGGCACTGGAGTAGCCTAGGGCCTGTTTCTTAGTCTTCCCCATCTCTGTGTTTCTGATGCTCCTTTCAAATCTGTTCTTTCAACCTGGGAATACATACCACAGGAGGGGCTGGAAACCCAAACTGTGCTGTAAGTGAGCTTGGAAAATTCTGGGTATTTCCAAACTTACTATTGAGATGTTGGAACAAGATCTGTAACTGGGCATTCTCCAAATAAACACAGTTTTCTTATTTAAAAAAATTACTTTTTACTGAAGTATAGGTGATTTACAAATACCATGTTAGTTTTAAGTATACAGCCCAGTGATTAGTTATTTGTGTGTGTGTGTGTGTGTGTGTGTGTGTGTGTGCGTGTGCGTGCTCAGTCGTGTCCAACTCTTTGCCACCCCATGGACTGTAGCCCACCAGGCTCCTTCTGTCTATGGAATTCTCCAGGCAAGAATACTGGAGTGGGTTGCCATGCCCTCCTCCAGGGGATCTTCTCAACTCAGGGACCACCCGTGTCCCTTGCTTTGGCATGTGGATTCTTTACCAGTAGTGCCACCTGGGAAGCTATATATATATATGGCTGGGAAGCCGTATCTGTATACATATATGCATGCACATACACATATATGTATATATGGGCTTCCCTGGTGGCTCAGACAGTAAAGAATCTGCCTGCAATGCAGGGGATCTGGGTTCAATCCCTGGGTCAGGAAGATCCCCTGGAAAAAGGAATGGATACCCATGTCAACACTCTTGGGGCTTCCCTGGTGGCTCAAATGGCAAAAGAATCTGCCTGCAATGCAGGAGACCCGGGTTTGATCCCTGGGTCAGAAAGATGCCCTGGAGAAGGGAATGGCTAACCACTCCAATATTTTTGCCTGGAGAAGTCCATGGACAGAGGAGCCTGGCAGGCTACAGTCCATGGTGCTGCAAAGAGTCAGACACGACTGAGCGACTAACACTTTCATTTTTTCAGTTTCATAATCTTTTATCATATTCTTTTTTAAAAAAAGATATTTATTTATTTGACTGAGCTGGGTCTTAGTCGTGGTACGTGGGATCTTTGGCTGTGGCCTGGGACCCCTTAGTTACAGCATGTGGGATCTAGTTCCCTGACCAGGGATTGAACCCAGGTCCCCTGCATTGGGAGCATGGAGCCTTAGTCTCTAGACCATCAGGGAAGTCCCCAGATTCTTTTTCATGATAGGTTATTACAAGATATTGAATATAGCTCCCTGTACTATATAGTAGATGTTTGTTGTTTATCTGTTTTCTTTATAGTTGTACGTATCTGTTAATCCCATGTGCTCCCATTTCCCTGCTGGTAACTGTAAATTTGTTTTCTGTTTATGGTTTCTATTTATGAGTCTGTTTTTTAAATGTTTGTATTATGTTTTAGATTTTACATGTAAGTGATAGCATATAATATTTGTCTTTGGCTTACTTCACTTAGTATGATCACCTCCATGTCCATGTGTGTTGCTGCAAATGGCATTATTTCATTCTTTTTTATGGCTGAGTAATATTCCAGTGTATGTATGTACACATCTTTTTTTTGCATTCTTGTATTATTTCTTAAAATTTTATTTATTTTTAATTGAAGGATAATTGCTTTACAGAATTTTGTTGTTTTCTGTCAAGCCTCAACATGAAACAGCAATAGGTATACATATATCCCCTCCCTTTAAACCTCCCTCCCCATCCCACCCCTCTAGGTTGATACATTCATCTAGCATCATAATGATACTATACATTAGCCATTCATCTGTTGATGAACATTTAGGTTGCTTCCATGTCCTGGCCTCTTGTCAACAGTGCTTCAGTGAACACTGGGGTGCAGGTATCTTTTTGAATTATGGTCTTCTCTGGATATATGCCCAGGAGTGGGACTGCTGGGTCATATGGTAACTCTATTTTCAGTTTTTAAAGGAACCTCTGAACTGGTTTCCATAGTGGCTGCACTGATTTACATTCCCACCAACAGCGTAGGCAGGTTCTCTTTCTGCCACACCCTTTGCAGCATTCATTGTAGACTTTTTGATGGTGGCCATTCTGACTTGGGCTGCCCTTGTGGCTCAGCTGGTAAAGAATCCACCTGCCATGTGGGAGACCTGGGTTTGATCCCTGGGGTGGGAAGATCCCCTGGAAAAGGGAAAGGCTACCCACTCCAGTATTCTGGCCTGGAGAATTCCATGGACTGTATAGTCCATGGGGTTGCAAAGAGTTGGACACGACTGAGCGACTTTCCCTTTTGCTTTCATTCTGACCAGTGTGAAGTGGTAGCTTGTGTCAATGCATTTCTCTAGTAATTAGCCATGTTGAGTATCAAGTGCCTTCTGTCTGTCTTTGGAGAAGTGTCTATGTAGATCTTCTGCCCAGTTTTCGATTGGGTTTTTCTTTTTTCTTTTTTTAATTTTTATTTTGCATTGGATTATAGTTGATTAACAATGTTGTGTTAGTTTCAAGTGTACAGCAAGGTGATTCAGCTTTATATATACATGTATCTATTCTTTTTCAAATTCTGTTTTGTTTTGTTTTTTATTGAGTTGTATGAACTGTATGTATATTTTGGAAATTAAACCTTGTCAGTGGCATCATTTGGAAATCTTTTCTCCCAGTCTGTAGGTTGTCTTTTCATTCTGTCTATGGTTTCCACTGTTGTGCAAAAGCTTATGCGTTTTATTAGGTCCCATTTGTTATCTTTGCTTTTATTTTTTCGCTTTAGGACTGAGAAAATATCGGTACGATTTACATCAGAGAATGTTTTGCCTGTGCTCTCTTCTAGGGGTTTCAGGGTGTCATGTTTTATATTTCAGTCTTTAAGCCATGTTGAACTTATTTTTGTGTATGTTGTGAAGGAGTGTGCTAACCATACTGATGTCCATGCATCTGTCTAGCTTTCCCAGCACTGCTTGCTGAAGAGACTGTCTTTCCCACTGTATACTCTTGCTTCTTTTGTCAAAGATGAATTGACCGTAGTGTGTAGGTTTATTTCTGGGCTCTTTATTCTGTTCGTTGATCCAAGTGCCTGTTTGTGTGCCAATATCACGTTGTATTATTTATTTATTTAGGCTGCTCTGGGTCTTCATTGTGCTGTGTGGGCACTTCATTGCAGCATGTGGGCTTTCTCTTGTTGTGGAATGTGTGGGCTCTGTAATTGCGGTGTGTGGGTTTAGTTGCTCTGCAGCATGTGGGATCTTATGCCCCTGACCAGGGATTGAACCTGTGCTCCCCGCTTTGCAAGGTGGATGTCCTGGGCCACCAGGGCAGTGCTGGTGCCGTGCTGTTTTGATTCCTGTAGCTTTGTAGTGTTGTCTGCAGTCCAGGAGGGTTATACCTCCTACTGGGTTCTTTCTCCTCAGGATTGCTTTGGCATTTCTGGTTCTTTTGTGGTTCCATGTCAATTTTAGGATTATTCTAATTCTGTGAAAAAATGTCATGGGTAACTTGATGGAGATTAAATTATTAATATTTAAATTAATAATATTAATTATTATTAAATCTGTAGACTACTTTGGGTAGTATGCCATTTTAACAATACTAATTCTTTCAGTCCAAGAACATGGCATATCTTTCCATTTCTTTGAATCATCTTCAACTTCCTTTATCAAGGCTTTACACTTCTCAGCATATAGGTCTCTCAACTCACTGGTTAGATTTTTTCCTAGGTATTTATTTTTTGGTGTAATTTTAAACAGGATTGGTAAACCCAGTTTTTCCTCGTATTTATTAACTTTTGGCTGTGCTGGTGCTGGGCCTGTGTTGCTGTGTGGGCTTTACTCTAGCTGCCCTGTGAGCGGGAGCTCCTCTCGCTGCGGCGCGTGGGCTTCTCATTGTGGTGGCTTCTCTTGTGGAGCAGGGGCTCTAGGGCACGTGGGCTCGGTAGTGGCAGCCCCTGGCTCTAGAGCACAGGTTCAGTAGTTCTGACACAGGGGCTTAGTTGCTCTGCCGCGTGTGGGATCTTCCCAGACCAAAGATTGAACCCGTGTCTCCTGCATTGGCAGGCAGATTCTTTACCATTGAGCCACCAGTTTTTAAAAGGAGATGTAACAAACCCAGGTTTTAAAGGAATGTAACAAAAATGCACCATTTGAGGACTTCCCTGGTGGTACTGTAGTTAAGACTTTGTACTCCCAATAGAGGGGGCAGAAGTTTAATCCTTGGTTGTTGAACTAAGATCCCACATGCTCCATGTTATGGCCAAAAAATAAAACGTACAATTCGAAACTTATATAAATGTCAATTAAAAATACATAGATTAAAAAATATTAAAACATGACAGTAACTGCAGTCTGGCCACCGTCTGCTATTATATAGCCAGTGAGCTAAGAATGATTTTCTTACTTTAAACAGTTGGACACAAAATCAGAAGAATAATGTTTTCTGATGTGTGAAAATTATGTGAAATTCACATTTCAGTGTCCTTAAAAAAGTCAGAGAGGAGCACAGCTACGTCCAACTGTTTTTCTATTGCCTGTGGCTATTTTGGTGTCGACAGCAGCTTTGAGTAGCTGTGACAGAGATGGTATGGTTTGAAAAATCAACAATATTTACTATCTGGCCCTTTATGGAAAAAGTCTGCCAACCTCTGGTTTAGTGCATAGCCGTATAAAAGGCTTTTTCAGGGAAGCAAATGATATCACTTGATGATGCTTAGAATTGCTGGCGCTTGGTGATGAAAATCAGACTGAATTTTAGTTGGTTTTACTGTTGTGATCTCTACAACTGGGGTGCCCCCAATGCCCCCCACCCCCAATGCCTGTCCCTGGGACCACCATGGCCCCCTGCACACAGTGGGCTACAGGAAATTACCTTTTGGCCTAGAATGCAGCCACCCTGGATATTCCTGAAACTACAGTCATGAGTTTTGTGCTCATAAATTTGGCAGATCTAATCCTCCCACTCCACTGGCTGCAGGTGGCAGAAACCTGAGTGAGCAGAGATGGAGCGCTGGGGTTACTGCCTCTTGTCCCCATCTTCAGGAGGCTGGGGGCTGCTGGGCTTTGGGACACTTTGCTCTTATGGGACAGCCTCCGTGCTCAGACTCATCTCTCCATGAGGGACCAGGCATCGCTGGCTGGCAGCACCCAGGCAGCCCCCAGACAGCAGGCAGGAAGGGGCTCTGGCCAGGAAGCATCTGATGGGTAGGAAGTTGGGGATGAGGATGGACAGAAAGAGCTTGGAAGACAGTAGACCCTTGATGCAGAAGAGGAAAATGTCCAGATGGCCTTGAGTTTTTTTTTTTTAATTGAAGTACAGTTGATTTATATGCAATGTGTTAGTTTCAGGCATAGAGCAAAGTGATTCATATTATATATATATATTATATATATGTGTGTGTGTATATATATATATATATTGTTTTTCAGATTCTTTTCCCTTATAGGTTATTACAACATATTGAGTATAGTTCCTTGTGATATACAGGAGGTTCTTGTTGGCTATCTATTTTATATATAGTAGTATGTATCTGTTCATCCCAAACTCCTAATTTATCCCTTCCCCCTTTCCCCTTTGATAACTGTTCATTTATTTTGTATGTCTGTGGGTCTATTTATGTTTTATAAATAAGTTCATTTGTATCAGTTTTTTTAGATCCCACATATAAGTAATACCATATTTGTCTTTGACTTACTTAGTCTGATGATCTCTAGGTCTGTTCTTGTGCTACAGATGGCATTATTTCATTCTTTTTTATGGCTGAGTAATATCCCATTTGTGTACATGTGCTGCGTCTTCTTTATCCACTCCTGTCGATGGACACTTAGGTTGTGTTTCTATGTCTTAGTGGTAGGTGTTAGTTGCTCAGTCGTGTCTGACTCTTTGCGACCCCATGGACTGTAGCCTGCCAGTCTCCTCTGTCCATGGGATTTTCCAGGCAAGAATACTGGAGTGGGTTGCCATTCCCTTCTCCAGAGGATCTTCCCAACCCAGGGATTGAACCCTGGTCTCCTGCATTGCAGGAGAACTCTTTACCATTTGAGCTACAGGGAAGACCTGTTTTCTCTGTCTTGGCTATTCTAAACAGTGCTGCTGTGAACATAGGGATGCATGTGTTTTTTCAAATGATATTTTTCTCCAGATATATGCCCAGGAGTGGCATTGCTGGATTGTATGGCAACTCTGTAGTTTTTTAAGGAGCCTCTACACTGTTCTCTAGCTCTGCGCCCTTTGTAAGCCTGAAAGTCTCTGTGTATCTTTTAATAGCCCATCTGTTTTCCCACCATAGCCTCTCATTGTCCTGGTCTTTCTCCCCCTTATCTTCCCAAGCCTCTCCTCCACGACCACACTCCCCCCTCACGACTGTCCCCTCCCCTCAATTTAATCCTCCTCCTCCTCCCCACTCATTCAGCGGGTGGAACTGAGTGATAACGGACCAGCAGCTGAGGGCGTGGACTGTGATGCTCACTGTCGTGTCACCACGCCTGGCCTGCAGTAGGTGGTCAGTACTGTCTGGGCACTTTTGACCAGCAGGGCTCAGCCCCACAGCTCCATGAGCACCAAGGTCAGCCCTGCAGCCTGACAGGTCAGGCCTGTTCACAGTGCATCGGGAATCCTGGACAGCTGAAACTGACAAAGGCAAAGAGAGTTTTCATACGATATTGTAGAACGGTGGAGTTTGGATGAAACTTTAAAAAAGCAGTGTTTCAACAGGCTTAGGGCCAAACAGAGCCAGGTGGGAAGGGGCCAGCATCCGGTCTGGGCTGCAGTGTGGACCCGGCTCCTGTTCCCATGGGAACCACGGAGTTAGGAGGGCTATGGACCATCATGGTCAGAAAGCACTTATCTGGATCTGTGCTTCGGTTGGAAATCCAGGCTGCTCCTGTGTCAAAGTTAAAATTCTCCCATGGCAGAAAGTTTCATTCTGAATGGTTTTATTCTGAATGGTAGAATTGCAAACAGCAAAGTTTCTGCTCATCTGTAATTTTAGAGTTCAAAGTTTCTTTTTGAGTAAAACAGTCATGACACAAGAAAGGGGGTTGTTATGACGCTTTACAGTGGCAGCTGCGTTTCCTGGAGAAGTGCGGTTCCTTGTAAACTTGAGGACAGCGAAACCTAGCAGTTGGTTTTATCTGTGTCTGTTACCCTGCCTGATCCTGTGATGCCATCTCTGTCTTGGGGGCAGGATAAGGACTTCTGTGCTGATTGTTCTATTGGCTCTGGGTGGAGGAGGGAAGGATCCTGTTATTGGGGTCTGGCCCAGATCAGGGGGCTCTGGGGACGCAGAGGGAAGTGGGTGGATGCAGGCCAAATCTTGGAGGTAAAACAGATCAGGAAGTAATGGAACATGGGGAGAGAAGCAGCAGGAGGGGCCTGGGGTGGTTTCAGGTCTCTGACTCAGGCCTGGAAGGTGGTGGCCAGCCCTTAGGAGGGAGGAGTTTGGGTTTGGCTGGGCTGAGTTTGAGGTGCAGCCTTGTGGATGTATGGGGTCAGGGTGCAGGCTAGACTATCAGTTGGACGTGAAGGCTGAGGGGTCTGCAGCACAGACAGGTGGGAAGTGAAGTCACCAGGAAGGCAGTCAGTGGAAGGAAGTGACCTCACGGAGGATGTGTGGAGTATAAATTATCGGGTAGGGGTGGGGGAGGAGAAAAGCCAGGGCTGATGACCTAGATCCCCAGGAAGGAGAGTTTTTATAAGGCAGGAATGCTGACTGTAAACTCCTGCATGTAAGGACTGGAAGTGCCCTGTTCAGTTCAGTTGCTCAGTCATGTCTGACTCTTTGCAACCCCATGAACCGCAGCATGCCAGGCCTCCCTGTCCATCACCAACTCCCAGAGCTCACCCAAACTCATGTCCATTGAGTTGGTGATGCCATCCAACCATCTCATCCTCTGTTGTCCCCTTCTCCTCTTGCCTTCAATCTTTCCCAACATCATGGTCTTTTCCAGTGAGTCAGCTCTTCACATCAGGTGGCCAAAATATTGGAGCTTCAGCTTCAACATCAGTCCTTCCAATGAACACCCAGGACTGATTTCCTTTAGGATGGACTGGTTGGATCTCCTTGCAGTCCACAGGACTCTGAAGAGTCTTCTCCAACACCAAACTTCAAAAGCATCAATTCTTCCGCGCTCAGCTTTCTTTATAGTCCAACTCTCACATCCATACATGACTACTGGAAAAACCATAGCCTTGACTAGACAGACCTTTGCTGACAAAGTAATGTCTCTGCTTTTTATTTATTTATTTATTTTTTTCTGAGATGAGCTTCAGAAACAAACTTAGGGTGTTCTTTAAGAATTCAATTAAATTTTACATTAATATCACATAACAGCCAAAGACCTATCTAAGAGATGAGTCTTACTAGATGCAGACCTCCATTAACAAACTGGAATTTAACATTTTTTGAAATATCTTTTTCTCCCTGAAGTTACCCTCATTTTTATCATATAATCAAATTAAAGCTGGTTTGTTTGCAAAATAGGTCTGTTCTCACTAACTTTGGTCTGATGATTTATATAACCATGATTGATTATAGACTTTTTATTTTGCTGAAACATTTATAGAGTCTCAGACTGAACTTTTAAAAAAAAACAGGGCTGGGAAACACACCAAAGGCTTATCACAGATTTTGCCTAATAAATCTAGGTGAATTCTTCCATTTTTAAGGTTTCAAAAATTTCTTGAGATTTTTGAACCCATGAGATAACCTTCCTAACTCATTTGATAAACTTACTGGAAACCTAAGAATTTCCAACTTTTGGAGGAGTCAGATAGAGAGAAAATATAATTGTTTTGTTTATAACGTTTAATTTTACCAAAGTATTGTCATAATTAGTTTGAGAGGAAGGTTTTCCCTACTCCCTGAAAACATAAGATTCAAACCCATAATTTTTCAGATAGAAACCATAAAAGTTATAAGCATATTCGGTGGTTCATTCAGTCCTTCTGTTAACTTTTGTGAAGTCATCAGGTTTTCAATTCTAGGTTGGTCATAGCTTTCCTTCCAAGGAGAGAAAGTGAAAATGAAGTCGCTCAGTCGTGTCTGACTCTTTGCCACCCCATGGACTGTAGTCTATCAGGCTCCTCCGTCCATGGGATTTTCCAGGCAAGAGTGCTGGAGTGGATTGCCATTTCCTTCTCCAGGGGATCTTCCCGATCCAGGAATCGAACCCGGGTCTCCCACATTGCAGGCAGATGCTTTACTATCAGGTAAGCGTCTTTTAATTTCGTGGCTGCAGTCACCATTTGCAGTGCCCTGTAGATTTAGTGAAAGGGCCCCTGCGGCCGGGTTTCAGTGGTTTGGGGAATGAATGGAAGGTTAATAAATCTGGACAGCAGTCCTTAGACATTATGGAGTGAAGCTGGGGTGGAGGGCATGGGGGTGGGCTACGGTGGGAGAAGCTAGACAAGGCCTGAGGGTCAAGGAGAGTTAATTTATCAGGACTGGACAGACTTAAGCACAGAGGAACCAGAGATCAAATTGCCAACATCCTCTGGATCATCGAAAAAGCAAGAGAGTTCCAGAAAAACATCTATTTCTGCTTTATTGACTACGCCAAAGCCTTTGACTATGTGGATCACAATAAACTGTGGAAAATTCTTCAAGAGATGGGAATACCAGACCACCTGACCTGCCTCTTAAGAAACCTATATGCAGGTCAGGAAGTAACAGTTAGAACTGGACATGCAACAACAGACTGGTTCCAAATAGGAAAAGGAGTACGTCAAGGCTGTATATTGTCACCCCGCTTATTTAACTTCTATGCAGAGTACATCATGAGAAACGCTGGGCTGGAAGAAGCACAAGCTGGAATCAAGCTTGCTGGGAGAAATATGAATAACCACAGATATGCAGATGACACCACTCTTATGGCAGAAAATGAAGAGGAACTAAAAGGCCTCCTGATGAAAGTGAAAGAGGAGAGTGAAAAAGTTGGCCAAAAGCTCAACATTCAGAAAACTAAGATCATTGCATCTGGTCCCATCACTTCATGGGAAATACATGGGGAGACAGTGGAAACAGTGTCAGACTTTATTTTTTTGGGCTCCAAAATCACTGCAGATGGTGATTGCAGCCATGAAATTAAGAGACACTTACTCCTTGGAAGGAAAGTTATGACCAACCTAGATAGTATATTGAAAAGCAGAGACATTACTTTGCCAACAAAGGTCCGTCTAGTCAAGGCTATGGTTTTTCCAGTGGTCATGTATGGATGTGAGAGTTGAACTGTGAAGAAAGCTGGTCACCGAAGAATTGATGCTTTTGAACTGTGGTGTTGGAGAAGACTCTTGAGAATCCCTTGGACTGCAAGGAGATCCAACCAGTCCATTCTGAAGGAGATCAGCCCTGGGATTTCTTTGGAAGGAATGATGCTAAAGCTGAAACTCCAGTACTTTGGCCACCTCATGTGAAGAGTTAACTCATTGGAAAAGACTCTGATGCTGGGAAGGATTGGGGGCAGGAGGAGAAGGGGACGACAGAGGATGGGATGGCTGGATGACATCACTGACTCGATGGACGTGAGTCTGAGTGAACCCCGGGAGTTGGTGATGGACGAGGAGGCCTGGCGTGCTGCGATTCATGGGGTTGCAAAGAGGCGGACACGACTGAGCGACTGAACTGAACTGAAGCACATGAAAATGCTCCTGGAAAGGACTGGTAGAGAACGCAGGCCGAAGTGAGGGTTCCCAGGAAGGGGTAGGGTCCGGGCTGTGGGGGAGCAGAAGTGGAGGGGACGGAGAAGCGGGAGCCCAGGCTCAGGGATGGGAGGCTGTGCCCAGGTTAGTTGAGGGGAGCGGAGGGGTGCCAGAGTGGGTGGAGGGTCCCATTGCTGGGTGACCTGCCTCTCGTTGGGTCTCCCTGGGGCCCGCTCTCGTCTCTCCCAGCTCTGCCCTCATCCCAGCCACACCCCCGCTGCTCCCACAGCCGCGGGTTTCTTCGCTTCAACCCAGAAAACCCCGCCATCCCCACGTGCTCCCTCCTGGCTCCTCCCCTCAGCCCTCAGCCACTCTCTTCCCGAGTCCGCTTCCAGCTCGCTTCCCAGCTCCTGTCCCGGCGCGGCACCTTGGGAGTCCCACCTCCTTTCTTCCTGCATCTGGCCCCGCCTATGGCCCCGCCCTCACCACTCCTGTGCATATCCATTGGCTGGATTTTTATTACGCTCCGCCCCCTAGACTTTCACTCCTGCGACTGGGACAGAGAGCTGTCTGTCAGCGCCGTCGCCTGGCAACGGGGTTGGGCCGCTCCAGAGGAAAATCTGGACTGCAACCGGAAAGGCAGATTCGGTGGACTCTGAGGAGGAGGGCCAGGACCTCGGTGAGCGGAGCGGTGGACTTGAGGCTGGGGGTAGGGGAAGGTCACCGGCCTGGGGGCCCAGAGGGAGCAGCCTGACCAGCGAAGTGATGGGGATGATGACCTTCGTCCCGGGAGCAGTTAGTGCCGGGGGGGACCTGGGCCCTGACCCTTCCTGGCAGCCGGTGCTTCTGCCTTGGGGTGGAGTGGGGAGTGATAGGGGGACAGCTGCGAGGGAGGATCTCCCCGCTAGGTCAGTTGGAGCACAGAATTACTCCTCTCCTACTTTTCACGTCGTTGAGGTCAGAGGGTTCCAGGCCGATACTTGCCGGAAGGTCCCTAGGATGGAGGCCAGCTGTCAGCTGGAGGCCAGGGAGAGCGAGAAAGCTGTGTAGACTCGGGAAGAACTGTGGAGCATCTTCGGGAAGAGGCGAGGCAGGGGGGTTGTGTGCTGGAGTGTATGCTGGGTTGGACACAACCTACTCGCTTTGTCCCAGGAGAGTGGAGCTGATGGCTAAATTCAGGGCAGAGAGGAGAGGAGGAGAAAGTGCCCCCCTGCAGATCAGTCACCGGGGCTCCCTGGAGGGAGGGAGGCTAGCATGGCTCAGGAGCGGGACAGGTCACCTTCTAGCCAGCAGGGACTCTGCGCAGCGGGCAGCTGGCCCAGGCTCAAGCTGACCCCTCCCAGAAGGGCTGCTGGTTCTGGGATGTAAACAAAGCTTGATGCAGATGAGGTGGTTGGAGTCTTCCCAGAAAAGGCATACTGAGGGCCAGGTGACTGCTTCCAGGACCATGCTCCCTTGGAGGAGGTGGGGAGTCCAGGGTGTCTTCTGAGGACGGGAACCTTCGGAAAGGCCCTGAAAAGAGTCTGAGCCATCCTTGGATGCCAGCCAGTTTACTATGGTCCATTCTGCAGGAAAAACAGCTCCTGGCTCCCTCCCCAGCACTGAGGGGTTTGTTTCTTCCAAGCTGGGCCGTTCCTCTTGTTGCAAGGCAGATGCATAGATCTGAGTTCAAGGTCTCAGATCTTGTTGCTTTGAGCTCATGTGTCTCCTCTGGCCTCCAGAACGCTGAGTTAAATGCCCTATGTTACCTCATTTAATCTTCTCCCCTTCCCCTCATTACAGGACTGGAGGCACTTTCCCTGTTTTATGAGGGCTGGAAATGGCTTAGTAACTTGCCCACAGTCACACCAACCAATGTCAGAACTTGAACTCAGATCTATAAATCTTTGCATCCCCTGTCCAGAGAGGCAAGCGCTGTGGAGGTCAGTGCACTCCAGTGCCGACCTGCTCTGCCCCTCAGCTCCACCAGTTTCTCGTCCCCAGCCCTCCTGACATTGGGGGCGGGGTACTCTTTGTTGTGGGGACTGTCCTGTGCATTGTAGGGTATTTAGTAGGACCGCTGGTTTCTAACCACTAGGTGGCAGCAGTGGCTAGAACCACAACCTCCCTGGCCTTGACAAGCAGACATCATTGCCAGCTGTCCCCTGGCAAACCACCCCCCAGTTGAGAACCACTGGGGTTAGCAACCTTCAAGGAACATCTGGGTGTGTCCCCTTGACAGAGAACATGATATATGTAAACCTGCAGGAGACTCAAGCCAGCGCTGGGTGGTTTTATGGACAGCTAGTGATCAAATTGCCAATATCCGCTGGATCATAGAAAAAGCAAGAGAGTTCCAGAAAAACATCTATTTCTGCTTTATTGACTATGCCAAAGCCTTTGACTGTGTGGATCACAATAAACTGTGGAAAATTCTGAAAGAGATGGGAATACCAGACCACCTACCTGCCTCTTGAGAAATCTGTATGCAGGTCAAGAAGCAACAGTTAGAACTGGACATGGAACAACAGACTGGTTCCAAATAGAAAAAGGAGTACGTCAAGGCTGTATATTGTCACCCCGCTTATTTAACTTATATGCAGAGTACATCATGAAAAACGCTGGACTGGAAGAAACACAAGCTGGCATCAAGATTGCCAGGAGAAATATCAATAACCTCAGATATGCAGATGACACCATGCTTATGACAGAAAGTGAAGAGGAACTAAAAAGCCTCTTGATGAAAGTGAAAGTGGAGAGGGAAAAAGTTGGCTTAAAGCTCAACATTCAGAAAACAAAGATCATGGCATCCAGTCCCATCACTTCATGGGAAATAGATGGGGAAACAGTGGAAACAGTGTCAGACTTTATTTTTCTGGGCTCCAAAATCACTGCAGACGGTGACTGCAGCCATGAAATTAAAAGACGCTTACTCCTTGGAAGGAAAGTTATGACCAACCTATATAGCATATTCAAAAGCAGAGACATTACTTTGCCAACAAAGGTCCGTCTAGTCATGGCTATGGTTTTTCCTGTGGTCATGTACGGATGTGAGAGTTGAACTGTGAAGAAAGCTGAGCGCCGAAGAATTGGTGCTTTTGAACTGTGGTGTTGGAGAAGACTCTTGAGAGTGTCTTGGACTGCAAGGAGATCCAACCAGTCCATTCTGAAGGAGATCAGCCCTGGGATTTCTTTGGAAGGAATGATGCTGAAGCTGAAACTCCAGTACTTTGGCCACCTCATGCAAAGAGTTAACTCATTGGAAAAGACCCTGATGCTGGGAAGGATTGGGGGCAGGAGAAGGGGACGACAGAGGATGAGATGGCTGAATGGCATCACTGACTCGATGGACGTGAGTCTGAGTGAACTCCGGGAGTTGGTGATGGATGGGGAGGCCTGGTGTGCTGCGATTCATGGGGTCGCAAAGAGGCGGACACGACTGAGCGACTGAACTGACTGACTGCCAGGAAAAAAAAGTCTGTTGCACGGATCAAGGTTCACCCAGGACTGTCCTGTGAGAAAACCATTTCAGGGACTGAAAGTTCAGAAATGTGCATTTGGGGAGAAGTAAGGACACATCGAAGGTTTCAGTTCCTTCCCAAAGTTAATTGAAGAGGCTTCAGGCCTGATTCAGGTGATGGCGTCCAGGCAGGATGAACTTGGGAACGCTGTACCACTGCCGTTACTTCATCCTGCCTTTCGGGGGCCTTTTTAGCAGGAGGCGGGGCCTCCTTAGAGCTGTCTTTTCTTTTTAAATTGCATTCACTTATTCAACCATTCAGCCGGTTTTTATTATTATTATTACTTTTATTTATTTATTTTTAGCTGTGCTGGGTCTTAGTTGCTGGGTGGGTTTTTCTCTAGTTGTGGCGAGCGGGAGCTATTCTCTAGTTCTGGTGCTCGGGTTTCTCATATCAGTGGCTTCTTTCGTTGTGGAGCATGGGCTCTAGAGCACGCCGGCTTCAGCAGTTGCAGCTCCCTGGCTCTAGAGCTTGGGCTCAGTAGTTGAGGTGCACAGGCTTAGTTGCTCCGCGGCACATGGGGTCTTCCCAGATCAGGGATCAAACTCGTGTCTCCTGCATTGGCAGGCAGATTCCTCACCACCGAGCCACCAGGGAAGCCTCCTAGAACTGTCTTGAGATGTGTCCTCTCACCGGTGCCCTGTGGACACCCAGACTGGTGGGCTGAGGGAGCGTGGCCCGAGAGGCTGCTCTTGTCCCAGCTCTTCTTGACTCCAGGCCTGTGGCTCCAGCCAGACCTGTGGCTCTGGCTGCAGGCTGCCACACCCCATTCTCCCTCCTCCTGGAAGGAAATCCAGTGTTGCCGGCTGCCCCGCTTCTGGGCCTTTCCTGGCATGTCCTCCAGGCGCGGCCCTGAGCTCCTATGCCATGGGCTGCACGTCTCCTTGCGTTCCCCGCCTCCCCCCCCACCCCCCGCCCCGGTCCTCCCTGCAGGCGCCTCGCCCAGCCTCCGTCCTTTCCCACGGGTGTTCAGACCCCCTGGAGGCCAGGCTTCTGTCTCCAGACAGCAGCGGATGAGCCTGTTTCTGGTGGATCAGAGGAGGGGGCTGGGTAGAGGCAGAGGAGCGCCTGCCTTGCTCTGCAGCTGCCTCAGGTGCCCTCCCCACACCAGACCTCGCCTGGACAACCCTGGGTTTGCCCTGCGCCTTTGTGCACTGGGTCTGCTTCCTGGGTGAGCCCCTCCGGGTGCTGGAAACCCAGCCGGAATGTGTCCTTCAGGACACGTCCTCGCCGCCCCGCTGTGTTCTGCTCACCCCCTCCCCACTGATCTCCACAGCGTTTGCTCCACGGGACACTCCTGCAGGCCCTGTCTGAGGCTTCTGTCTGCTTGCCCTCTGATGGGGCCTAGCCCAGGCGACACTGTCATCTGTGGAAGGACTTAGATGCCGTGCCGGTGTAAGGAAAGCCAGCGTCCTGGAGGCAGCGGGCCCCGTGACCTGGGGGGACAGCCCCCGGCTGCACTGGGTCCTCAGCCGTGGAATACCTGGGGACGTCCGAGGAGAGGCGTTTACGGGGCAGTGGGCTTTCAGCCCCAGCCATCCCCCTTAAAGAGGCTGGTAGCCCCCGAGAGAGCGATTCCTTGGTCCAGAGACAGGAGGCCGCTCTCCCAGGATGTGGGGAATCTGAGGTGCGGCATTTAGAGGCATCATCGTTGAAAGGGCTGGAGGTGGTGTCAGCTGGATCCCCCGTCCCGTCAGCTCTCCCTGGGGACCCAGGCGCCATGGGCTGTGGGGTGCAGAGGTGGGGAGGGGCCGGTCACCGGTGGTGAACTGAGGGCACTGATCTAAGGGGCCCCTGAGTGCCTGGGGCCTCAGGGTGTGTCTCCTGGGGGCCGAATGTGGGGGACCCGGGCCAGGCCAGCCTCCTGGAGTTTGCACCCAGGATCTCATGAGGTGGTGGGGAATGGGCTGTCCACCTGAGGGGCAGGCGAGGAACGACAGGCCTTGGACCAGCGTGTCCGCGTGTCCACATGTGCCAGGCTGGCTCGGGTGCCAGCCGCCAGGTGGCCTTGGGGCAGAGTCTCCTTTATGATTTTCAGATTCTACGGGTGGATGAGTCAGGCATGACCCTGGGGGTGGGTGGGAGGTGGAGGTGGGGTCCAAACAGAGTGAGCAAGGAGGGGTCTGTGTCCCTCAGGGCAGCAGTCAGTTCTCTGAAAGTCAGGAACACTGGGTAGTCTTGGAGCCCGAGGCTGAGTAGATGGTGAGGTGTGCAGAGGTGGACAGGAGGGCCCTCCGAGCCAGACGGGGGGCCCAAGGGAACTGCTCACGGGGACTGGCATCTGATGTTCCTAGTGGACCACAGGCATCTGACAGGTCGGCCTTGGGAGCCCACCGGGGTGGGCACAGCTGTCAGCTAGCCTGGAGGGTCCAGCTCTGAGGTGGAGCTGTGCTCACATCTTAAAAACACCTGTTCAGAAGGCAGTCATCTGTCCTAACATGTGAGTCATGGGCCTTCTCTTGTCACAAACCTTCAGGTTTTCTAGAGGAAGTAAAAAGGTGTGATGACCTTTGGTATGAAGACCCTGAGAACAAACTGGAATTCTTAGAGTGTATTTTTATACACTTGCATTTTCAGGATTTCAGCAGGATAACAAGATAGGGATGCAGGGAAGGTTGAGGGATAAGTTTTCGGTGATGTGATAAATTAACAGAGATCTTGAGAGAAATCTTGAATTGCCCTGCTTGCGGAGGGTATGAATCTGAAAATATTTTTGACTAAAGCTGTTGTGGATTTACCAGTAATGTAAGCAAAGCGGGGGTGGCAACAAACAGAAGCAAAACCACAGGCAGATCAGGTCACTGTGCTGGGTCCCAAAATAACCCACAGCCCCCTTCCCGGTCAGAACAGTGCAGATGGCTCATCTCCTCAGCACGTCCTACGCGATCAGGTGGTTTCTTGGGCTCTTAGAAGAGTTGACAAAGAGGACGGGTCTGCCTTGGCAAGGCCGCTTGGGCTGTGCCCCCCGAGGGAGACCAGGCACCAGCTGGCGCCGCCCCCTGTATCTCAGAGATAAGGAAGCCTCTTGCAGACTGGAACCTGAGCCGGGGGCCGGAGGCTTTCCTTTTCAGCTCTTAAGCTGCTGAGAAAGCTGAGAAGTGGAAGCATGTAGATCAAATGGCCTGTGAATGACAGCCCCAAACTGCATTGTGTAAGCCCCCGTTTCCAGCAGCCAAGTGTGTTGGAGCCCTCCTAGGAGCCCTGTGCTGGAAACCTCCTCTGAAGGGCAGATACCCTCCCCTGCCCCACAATGGTGGGATTGAAAATAGGGAAGAATGTTGGAGAGCATGTGGAGAAATGGGAACCCTCACGCTTTGCTGCTGGGAATATAAAACGGAAAACAGTTTGGTAGTTCTTCAACAAATAAACATTAGGTTATACGACCCCACAATTCCATTCCTAGGTATATCCATCCCCCTTCCAGTTTGAAAATAGGGACTCAAACAAGTACATGTACACGTATGTTCACAGCACCCTCAAGATAGAAAATAGCTCAAATGTCCATCAACAGCTGGACGGATAAGCCAAACACAGTATCTTCATAACTGGAATATTACTCACCCGTCAGAAGGAATGAGTCCTATTCATGCTACAATATGGATGAACCCTTAAAATGTTATACTGAGTGAAGAAAGCCAAGCCCCAAAGACCACGTGTTGGATGATTTCATTCACACGAGGTGTCCAGAGCAGGCAGCTCCACAGGGACAGCGTGTTAGTGGTTGCTAGGGCCTGGGGAGCCTGGAATGGGGTGTGGCCCCTAATGGCTGTGGAGTTTCTTTTCGGGTCATGGAAATGTTCTGGGTCTAGAGGGAGGTGGTGGTCTCACCACACTGTGCATGTACCAAATGCCACTGAGTCACTCACTTTGAAATGGGTCATTTTATGTTGTTATGTGAATCTCACTTCAGTAAGAAGAAAGGCCCCACATGCACCCCACTTCCTCTTGAGGTCTGTGATCCACGCTCCACCTGGATTGTGGACAGCCTGCCCCCTCCATGTGACCTGGGGGGAACCTATGGGCTGTTGCTTTGTGGGGGTGCCCCTCTCCCCAGCAGTTTGACCTGGTGGGTCCCAGATGAAGTCTAAAGACAGGAGTTAGGAGGTTGTGGCCCTCTGCCTCCTAGGTGGTTGTTTCATCTCGGTTGTGCTTTTCTGTCTGAATCGCGCATCGGATTGCACTGGACCCCTTTCTGTGATGAGGTCTGGGACCCAAATGCAGCCCCTGGGCCACCTGCCTTTGGCTGCCAGCCTCTTTTAGTATCCCTCCCAGAGATGAGGCCTGGGCTGGGTTCTCACAGCTTTGGTCAGCGTGCACCATGATCCCATCTATCTGAGGTTGGGCTGTGACTATTCCCACTTTACGAACGAGGAACCTGGGGCGCAGAGAGTTTCGGTCACTTGCCTAAGGCTGCCCAGCCACCAGGAGAAGCCAGGATCGCAAAGGAAGAACGTGTCCCACGGCACTTCTGCTCTGTAGGTGATATTTGCAAGGTGTTGATTTTATTTAAATATGTGTAATCATCCACCCTTATGGATTATTTTTTCAACTCAGGTTTTTAAAAAAATGAATATTTAGAATAAAATCCTGATTTTTCTACCTTTTAGTTACATTAGCTTAGAAACTGTTTTGGAACAAAGAAATCCAGATGGTTGGAGGTTATGAGCAGGCTTTGAGAAGGCAGAGGAATCTGATTGAGTTTTCGCATTTTATTTGTGTCAACTAATTTGTCCCCTAGAGAAGGAAGTGGCATCCCACTCCGGTATTCTTGCCTGAAGAATCCCCATGGACAGAGGAGCCTGGTGAGCTACAGTCCATGGGGTCACAAAGAGTTGGACATGACTGAGCAACTAAAAAAATAATAATAATTTTTACCACATTGAAACGCTACATAGGTCTGCATTTTTGCTGCATTTTGCAAGTAAATCAATGTTGCTTACTTTGCCATATAATTATTGACATTTATTTTCTATGATGGACATATTTGGGGCTTCCCTGGTGGTCCAGTGGTTAAGATGCCACACTTTCAACGCAGGGGGCAGGGGTTCAATCCCTTGTGAGGGAACTAAGATCCCACATGGCATGCGGCAATAAAATAAGATAAAACAGCAAATAGTTAAAATATATATGTGGTTTAGTCGCTAAGTCGTGTCCGACTCTTGTGACCCCATGGACTGTAGCCCACCAGGCTCCTTCTGTCCGTAGGATTCGCCAGGCAAGGATACTGGAGTGGGTTGCCATTTCCTTTTCCAGGGGACCTTCCTGACTCAGAGATCAAACCTGGGTCTCCTGCACTGCAGGCGGATTCTTTACCGACTGAGCCACCTATACATATTTGATTTCTGTCTCTAACGGGTGTGAACTTCTCTCCTGCAGAGTCCCACCGGCCGCAGGGACAGATGGGGAACAACAAGAGTTGCCCAGGACAGGAGTGCTCCTCACGGTTTCTCCCCGCGGAGCAGGCCGAGGTCAACAGGCTGTTCGATGCTCTGTCGTCGGAGAAGCTTGGCTCCAGTGCCTCGCCCAGATCCTTCTCTCTGCAGGCACTGAAGGCAAGGGTAACAGCTGGGAGTTCATGTTTAATTTGGAGCAGGAGTCAGGCTGCTGCTGACCCTCAGCTCCTGAAGGCAGGTGTGGGAACACGGAGAGATGTGTTTTCCGAGAAGAAACAGATCGGACCTACTTTCAGCCTTGTGGGCTCCGTGGTCGGTGTGGCAGCTGCTCCACTCTGCCTTCATCTCACACTGTGCAGGGACTTTTCCCACTTGAGGTTGACCAGAGGTTGCTGACTGCTTCCCGTCTCTTGCACCACCATCCCCTGATTTCTCCTTGCAGTGGGTGAGGGGCTGCCCAAGCTGTATTTGTGGGTCTGATAACTGCCAAGTCTCAAGTCCACCTTGGCCTTCCGGATTTGTTAAGTGTTTGACGTCCTAGGAATTTTGTTGTTTCCCCAACAAAATAATGAAGTTTCAGGGTCAGGGTGCACCTGACGAGGAGTGACTGCCCACTTCCCCATCTTTTTGCTCCGCTCCATGGGGCTCTTAACCGCATGTGTTCGGGTGCTCAGGGTGCGGCAACATCACAGACATCTTTGGGCCATCTGGTGACTTTACAATCTTGTGTGAGTTTGAGGTGAACAACAAAGTGAGTCAGTTATACAAATATGTGCACCCACTCCCTTTTAGATTCTTTTCCCATATAAGTCATTACAGAGGACTGGGTAGAATTCCCTGTGCTATACAGCAGCTCCTTGTTAGTTACCTATTTTATATATGTGTGTGTGTGTGTTAGTTGCTCAGTCGTGTCTGACTCATTGCGACCCCATGGACTGTAGCCCACCAGGCTCCTCTGTCCATGGAATTCTCCAGGCAAGAATACTGGAGTGGGTAGCCCTTCCCCTCTCCAGGGGATCTTCCCAACCCAGGGATAGAACACAGGTCTCCTGCATTGCAGGTGGATTCTCTACCGTCTGAGCCACCAGGGAAACCCTATTTTATATATAGTAGAGTTTATATGTCAGTCCCAATCTCCCAGTTTATCCCTCCCCCACTTTCCAATGCATATTGAGCACAAAGAACTTGGAGAGATAGTTAATATATCTGGAAGTCCCTAATCTAGAGGAGACCAATGTAGCACTACACAGGCCGTATGTTCCATGTGGAAATAAATTCAGATATGCAAATGACAGCTGCTGGAACTAGAATGGAGAAGATGTTAGCAGAGTGAAAAGCAGCCAGTGGCCGGAGGCAGGAAGGACATGGCCAGTCTGGGGAGACTGGGAAGTCTGGAGGGCAGGATGGGAACAGATGACAGAAGAGTTAGATGGCCAAGATGAGCCACGGGCCGGGACACGTTAGGTATGTGGGTCCTGGGGTGGTAGGACACCCTTAGTGGGCAGAGATGGTGCACCAGGGGTCTGGGAAGGTTCTCTGCTGTTGGCAGCAGTCGGTCTTGGTCCCTTAGCTGTTTTCCCGTCATCCTACTGTGTCTGACTTGCACTCTGTCTGGGCTTTTCACCCGCTTGTCCCCACAGGACCATGTGGGGGACGCTCTTCCCCCAGAGATGGTCACCAGACTGTTCGAGGGCATGCGGAGGGTGGATGGCAGCGGGAAGGTGAAGGGGCCCAGCGAGCGCGTCTCCCAGGAGCAGTTCACAGCATCCATGTCCCACCTGTTGAAAGGAACTGCCGAGGAGAAGAGTCTCGTGATCCTGAACATGATTTCTGCCTCAGGAGGTCCCGTGAAAGCGAGAGATGTCCACAAGGTGAGGGGCCACCAGGCACTTCGCAGCCGCCCCAGGCAGTGCTGGGGTCCTTTGGTGGGGGGCTCAGGATGATGCAGCAGCTGGCGGAGGCCTTGTGCAGAAGTCCCCCCTGGGGGGCCCTGGACCACGTAACCGGTTGAGGTCAGAACTCCCGGACAAAGAGGCGTCAGCCAACTAGACCAGCCGAGGGCATCATTGGAAAACTGAATAACTACCAAGTCACGTGGTTCTTCCCACCCTGGGGTCCGCCACGTTGGCCTCAGTGAGACAAGACGCCCTTCTCTGTGTTGATCTGATGTAGGTCCGAGGTACAAGGGTGGTGCGATTAACGGTGAAATTGTCATCTTCCAAGTTTACAGAGGACTTGGTTGGCTCTGTGGTGCACGTGCTAAGCTACAGACGGCAGCTGCGAGGCTGGAGTCAGAAGCCACCCCCAGGCTCCCCATCCAGGGTGCAGGTGCTGGCTGCCCAGCTGTGCTCCGAGATGAGGCTTCAAGGCAAGTGCCCCGCCCTAGTCCCTAGACCTTGGCGTCGGAGCGTGGTTCCACGCCATCTTGTATTCAAGTTTAAAGTCAGCAAGTGTGCGTCTTCCAAACTCGAAGGACCGTTGCGATTCTCTCTTCCTTGGCATACAGTTGTTTATAGTATTTCCTCATAATCCTAATTTCTGCCAGGTCCGTAGTGACGTCTCCACCTCCATTTCTGATGTTAGTCATCTGAGCCTTCTCTTTTTTTTCTGGGTCAGTCTAGCTAAAGGTGTGTTCACTTCTTGCTATGTTCAAAGAGGCAGCTTTTGGTTTTGTGGACTTTCTCTGTTGTCTAACCTCTATTTCATTTATCTTCAAGTCTTTTATTTCCTTTCTTCTGCTGCTTTTAGATTCCTTTAGATTTAGTTTTGTTTTTCCTTTTTTTTTTTAATTGAAGTATCGTGGATTGTGTTATGTTGTGTTGATTTCTGCTGTACAGCAAAGTGACTCATTTAGATTAAATATATTCTTTTCCATTATAATTTGTAACAGGATATTGAATATAGTTCCCTGCGCTCTACAGTGGGACATTGTTGTTTATTCCGTGCTGTATATGATAGTTTGCATCTGCTAATCCTGACCTCGGGCTTCCCAGATGGCGCAGTAATGAAGAGCCCACCTGCCAATGCAGGAGACACAAGAGACGCGGCTTGATCCCTGGGTCAGGAAGATCCCCTGGAATTGGAAATGGCAACCTGCTCCAGTACTCTTGCCTGGGAAATCCCATGGACAGAGGAGCCTGGTTGGCTATAGTCCATGGGGTTGCAAAGAGTCGAACATGACCAAGCGTGCATGCAGCATACACGCGCAGCCCCAACCCCCCATTCCGTCCTCCCCATCGGCAGCCACACATCTGTTTGCTGTGTGTGTGCGTCTGTTTTTGTTTCACAGATGTATTGGCCTGTGTCGTTTTTCAGATTCCACCTATAAGTAATATCATTCTTTGTCTTTCTCTTTCTGACTTCCTTCACTCAGTATGATCATCTCTGGGTCCATCCATGTTACTGCAAATGGCCTTACTTTGTTCTTTTTTATTGCTGAGCAATATTCTGTCGTATGTATGCACCACATCTTCTTTATCCACTCCTCTGCCAGTGGGCACTCAGGTTGTCTCCGTGTCTTGGCTGTTGTGCTGCTATGAGCCTTGGGGTGCATGGATCTTTTTGAATTATAGTTTTGTCTGGGTGTGTGCCCAGGCGTGGGATTACTGGATTATGTGGTAGCTCTGTTTTTAGTTTTCTGAGGAACCTCCATACTGTTCTCTACAGTGGCTGTACCAGTTTACGTTCTCACCAACAGAGTAGGAGGGTTCCCTTTTCTCCACACCCTCTCCAGCATTTATATTTTGTAGATTTTTTGGACAACGGCCTGTAGATGTATTCTTTTCTCACTTACTTGATTTGGCTGCACTGGGTCTCATTGCAGCGTGCAGGCTTTTATATTTTGTAGATTTTTTGGACGACGGCCTGTAGATGTATTCTTTTCTCACTTACTTGATTTGGCTGCACTGGGTATCATTGCAGCGTGCAGGCTTTCTCTGATTTTGAGTGGGGCCGCTCTCTCGTTGTGGCGCGTGGGCTTCTCATTGTGCGGCGTCTCTTGTTGCAGAGTGTGGGCTCCAGGCACACGGACTTCAGTAGTTGTGGCACGTGAGCTCAGTAGCCGTGTCACGCGGGCCCTAGAGCACATGGGCTCAGTGCTTGTGGTACATGGGCTTGGTTGCTTTGGGTCATGTAGGATCTTCCCAGACTAGGGATCAAACCCATGTCCACTGCCTTGGCAGGCGGATTCCTAACCACTGGACCACCAGGGAAGTCTTGTAGGTGTGTTCTTGATGTCTTTGTGGGAAGAGGTGAGTTCTATGTCTTGTTACTCTGGCATCTTGATTCCGATGTCTAGTTTGGTTTTCTTCGTCCAGTTTCTCAAGGTAGGAGGTTAGGTTATTGGTTTGAGGTCTCTCTTCTTTTTCATATAGGCATTTATGGCCGTGCGTCTCCCTCTAAGCTCTGCTTTAGCTGAATCTCATCAGTTTTCTATGTTGTGTTCTTGTTTTCATCCAGCTCAGTGTTTTCTGACTTCCTTCATGATTTATTCTCTGGCCTATTGGTTGTTTAGAGGTATACTCTTTAATTTCTATATATTTGTGAATTTCCCAAATTGCCTTCTGAGTTGTAATTTTATTATGTGTGATTGAAGAACATACATTACATGACTTCAGTTCTTCTCAGTTTATCAAGGCATGCTTTATGGCCTAACATATGGTCTGTTCTGAAGAATATTCCAGACCTGCTGGAGAAGAATGTGTTCTGCTATTGTTGGCGGAGAAACAGTATATATTTCAATCTACTTGGAATTTTAAAATATCTTGAGGTGAATCTTGTAGCTTTGTTGACGTATAAAACAAAGTTGACTTATTTTATAAAAGCGTTACTGATTTATTATAAAGCTGGATTTCTAAACACAGTGTGAAAAATTAAACAAGATATTTGGAACTTGGAAAGAATAATAACACAATCTACTGTGAATATATGAGGCCGTCATATATGGATGAATTCCCAATAGTTTGTCTTCTGGTGCCACTGCCATGCCACCTCTGTTCTTAGTAGGTAAGAGACGGAAATCAGAAGCATAGGTGTTGGTTAGAACAATGAAGCATAATTTGTAGTTAATGAAACCCGTTCTCCCCAGATAAATTGAGGGGTGCCCAGGAAGTTACTAACCACTACCCTGATGTAAGGCTTCCCTGGTGGCTCAGTCAGTAAAGAATCCGCCTGCCAATGAAGGTGACCAGGGTCCGATTCCTGGGTCAGGAAGATTCCCTGGAGAAGGGAATGGCAACCCACTCCAGTATTCTTGCCTGGGAAATCCCATGGACAGAGGAGCCTGGTGGGCTACAGTCCAAGGGGTCGCAAAGAGTCAGGCATGGCTTAGCGACTACCCCACCACCACCCTGACATAGCTGGAGGACAGTGGACGTCTGAATCCTTCCCAAATGGCTTTGTTAAACTAGTGGCTTTGGTGTAGCCAGCCCTCTCAGGGACGGGTGTGGGGAGTTTCAGGGCCCCAGGGGGAGGGTGTAACTGTCTTCTGGGCCTCTGAAATGCAGCTGGGAATGCAGAGAAAAGATAAGAGCATTGATGTTGAGTTGTTTAGATGAGCACCGTCCAACAGGGGTAGGATGTGAACTGCAAAGCAAACCACATGTGAAATTTTAAATATTCTAGTAACCACGTGAAAATAGCAAAAAGAAACAAGTGAGATTGATTTTAAGAAAATTTCCAAAATATACCTTAACCTTGGCAATGTTAAAAAAAAACCAAACAACGAGTTATTTTACACTTTTTTTTGTTTCACACCAAGTCTTTGAAACGGGCGTGCATTTTACACTCACCACGCATCTCCATGCCCACGAACCGCAGGCGTGGCTCCCCTGTTGGACAGAGCAGGTTCAGGAAAGCAGACGGGAGGCGATGTCATGGCCCCCCCACCCCCCAGCACTGTTTTCTCCTCCACTAGGTGGCGGGAAGCTTCTGGGGCCTCAGTGGTTGGACCGCGACTGTGACCAGGCCGTGCTCGAGGACTGGGTGTTCCGGGCTCACCACGTGGCCACGTTTCTGAGCCTGGTCATCCACCAGGGCTTCCTCCTCCTGCGCTCGTCCCTCAAGCTGGCCACCCTGGTCCCCGAGCGCCAGGTGGACCCGCAGCGGGAGTTCGCCAGCGTCCTGGACGTCCTGTCCGTCATCTACGTCAACTCGCACCTGCCCCAGGAGCGGCGGCTCAGCTGGCGCCTGCTCTTCGCGACCGAGCTCCACGGGAACAGCTTTGCGCAGCTCTGCGGGCGCATCGCACACGGGGGGCCCTGCCTGGTGCTGCTCGAGGACAGCGACGGCCACGTGTTCGGAGGCTTCGCCTCCTGCTCCTGGGAAGTCAAGCCTCAGTTTCAAGGTGAGACTGGGCTGCCTGAGCCCCACGTTGGTAGCGCAGTGCTCCTGGCAAGTTCTGGTCCGTCGGCCACCACGTGGAGACCTCTGAGCCCGCCAGAGCGCATGCGCTGTTTCTTCCATCTCCTCTCCCAAGCGTTTTTTTCTAGACGTGTTTGGGAGGATGGGGAAGCACGGTGTTTATGGAGGTTTAACTTAACGGATTTCTATATAGACTCTGGCTGCTGTGTCAGGTCGGAGAAAGCAATGGCACCCCACTCCAGTACTCTTGCCTGGAAAATCCCATGGAAGGAGGAACCTGGTGGGCTGCAGTCCATGGGGTTGCTAGAGTCGGACACGACTGAGCGACTTCACTTTCACTTCTCACTTTCATGCATTGGAGAAGGAAATGGCAACCCACTCCAGTGTTCTTGCCTGGAGAATCCCCGCCACTCCAGTGTTCTTGCCTGGAGAATCCCAGGGACGGGGGAGCCTGGTGGGCTACCGTCTATGGGGTCGCACAGAGTCAGACACGACTGACTGAAGCGACTTAGCAGCACCAGCAGCAGCAGCTGGGTCAGGTAAGCCGGACAGGTGTCCTCACCCCTGGATTTCAGGTGAGGAAACAGCAGCTCAGCATCATTAAATGGTGCAGTGCTGTCCAGCAGGGGTGTGTTAGGGTTTTCCTTTTTTTTTTTTTTACTGGGGAGCCGGCCATATCAGCACCCTCTGCCGACACCCACCCATGCCCCAGACTTGCAGGAGGACCATAGGAGCCCAACTCTGGCTCTGCTGTCTGTACACACGGTTTAGGACAGAGAGCTGCTTGCCCACCTTGTCACAGCATCACACGGAGGGGTCCCTGGGGGTGAATAGCTGGGTCTCTGTGATTGGAAGCTCTGCTCGAGGACGTGGAAGAACAGCCCCGAGAGTCATTACTATCTAGACGAAACTTGCACGTCTTCCAGCTCCTCTCGTATTAACCCAAAGGTCAGCTCTGCTGTGTCTCCAGCTTTCATTTACGAGAGCAGCATTCATTCGTCTGCTTGAAGAATTGTGGGAAAAAGCAGTTACCAGGTTTTCAGACGTGAGCTCTTTCTGTCGTGAAGCGTGAGGCCAGGATTCCAGCAGGGGGCAGCCCAGCCTCGCAAATGCCTTTCACGACTTGGGCCTTTCTCATCTGTTGGTCCCCCAGTCACCTCAAGTATTTGTGCCTTGAAGAGACACCCACAGGGTCACTCTGTTTCCGCTTCTGCTGGCCGAGGGGCAGCCAAAGGCCTGCAGCGCTGGGCGGAGTCCGGCTCCATCCTGGGCGGGGTGCTTTACCCTTTCTGCTGGGGTTCCCAGAACCATGGGGAGGGCAGCCTGTAAACCGTAGGGTGATGGGGGTGGTGTGGTGGTGGGAGTCGGGCGAGGAGGCCCCTGTGGGACTGCCGCCTTTGCAGGTCCTGTGACTCCTCGGTGCTTGCCCTGCACCCTGGAGTGGAGTGTCGTCTTCCCCAGGTGGCCCTTCCCTCTGGGTGTGGATCCCAGAATGGACTAGCATGTGGTCCTTGCTCTGTGGCCCCGGCACCTTACTTAGCACCAGGAGCCAGTGAACACTGGCTGAAAGGCAGCCTTGGGACCAGCAGGGGAAGTGATGGTCCCGGGGCTGCGGGTGGGACCAGGCCGTTACTTGAGGCGAGACCCATCCTTCTGGGGCACATGGACTCAAGCCTGAGTCTTTAGCCTGGAGGGCAGCCCTGTGTCTCCCGGTCCCGATGGCCTCCCCAGGCTCACCTCACTTCCTCCCCTACTCCAGCGCCCACAAACCTTGCTCTACAGCTGGGGGGTCCCGCTGTTCCCTCATGCCTGCCATGCGGGGGTCCCTCCTCCACGGAGGGGCCCTCACCCGGCCGTCTCCATCTCAGGCCGTCCTTCCTGGTTTCAGAGGAGCTGAGTCCCTGTGGAGGCCCCTGGGGTCCATCTGGAGGGGAGGCTTGAGCATCACGGGTCCTGACTCTGCCTGTGCAGGCCCGCCTGCCACCCAGGGCCGTCCTCCTAAGGCCTGGGGCTCAATGCCTGCCTCGTGTCCGCCCTCCGCATTCGGGCTCCCTGCTTGCTTCCTGGAGCTTCCTTCCCCAGTGCCTGAGCTGGGTCCTTTGTGAGGTGCCCTCACACTGTCACCGGGGTGGGGCAGTGCTTCTGGCGAAGATCCCACGGCTGTGGGGCACATCCCTGGTTCCCACCTAGCTGGGAGCTCCCCGGGGTGGGGGTGTGTGCCCTCCGTCACCACCCCGCAGTGAGTGCATGGGGGTGGGAAAGGAGTCTGAGGTGGAGAGCTCCACGTTTCTGGAGCTCTGATTGCACCTCGCTGAGTGCAGCATGTCCACGCCTGTGCCCAGGTGAAAGTGGAGGGTCACCTCTCCCTGGGTGCGTCCCCCTCCCCAGCCAGCTGCATCTGCAGGCATCCTCTGTTCTCTGAATGGCACGCTTGAGGCTGTGCGGGTGTCCAGTCGGGGCCCGCAGTGACCGCCTGCCCTTTGTGGCCACGCGGAGACAAGGCTGCTCTTTCTGACTCGGAGGCAGGGCGGTGTCACCAGCAGGCAGACACCACATTCCTTTCTGGAGGTCACCCTCGCCTCCCAGCCGCAGCTCATCCTATGGGCCCCGGGCAGCCGTGGGTCTGGGATCCGCCTGCTGGTCTGAGGGCTCTGCCCCTACATGTGGGACCTCCCCAACCCCTGCACACCGAGGACCCCGATAAGCTCCTCCAGCTCGGCCCTCTGAGCGGGCCTGTTTGCGTTTCCTGCTCTTCCCCGTGCCCGGCTGCGGTGGGTGATCCGGCTTCTTTGTGCTCTGCTCACTTTCAGGGGACGACAGGTGCTTCCTGTTCTCCGTCTCCCCCCGCATGGCCGTGTACACCTGCACGGGCTACAACGACCACTACATGTACCTGAATCAAGGGCAGCAGACCATCCCCAACGGCCTGGTGAGGATGGGGGCGGGGGGCGGGGCGCGGCCCCCGCGGTGCCGTCCACCCCTGGGCGACAGCCCCGCCCCGACGTGCCCCGGGGCACGCGCCTACTCATCGGGCAGCGTGTGGTGTCCAGTCCATCCTGCCCGGATCTCGGGGTGGTGACGCCGGGAGCGACAGCCAGGACCGACCTTCTCCCTTGGAAAAAAACAGGGCCTCTGTTGGGGTGTTTCTGCGCTTTGTGTGCGAACGACAGGTTCCGCCAGTTTCCTGGTCATCAGGTGGTTGGTCTGTGGCCTTTGTGGCTGGAGACGCCGCCCTGGAACTCGTGCCGGGGGCGGGGCTAGGCTCTCTGGACCCATCAAGCTGGACTCAGCCGCAGGAAGAAGTGGGCAGGGCTGAAGCCCACAGGTGACGGTGGGGGATGTGGGGACAGGGCTGGGCAAGGAGCTGGGATGGGCACCCGCACAGATGCTTATCTTGGGTGCAAGAGGTGTCTCCCGGCAGCCCCAGCCTCCTTCTCTTCCCTGCTGCTTAGTGAAAAGCATCTCTTTGGGAAATTTCCAGTCCTGACTTTGCAGCACTGAGGGGCGGGGAAGGTGGGTCCACCTCATCGGTGTGGAACGGGCCCCGAGCTCCTCCCCGGTTCTTTCTGGGGCTCCCTCGGGCCCCCCGATGGCCCAAGACGCCTTCTGAAAGGGCACTTTAGTGTCGACAGGGGCGAGGGTCTTGGCCTCAGGGGGTCAGTAGTCGGCTGGCGGGGAGAGGCGGCCCCTGAGTGCGGCTGGAGACTGCCCTGGTCCCTTGCTCAGTGTTAACTCCGTGCCCGAGGGCCCCGGGGTAGAGGCGGGGGTGGAGGTGGCACCCAGAGAAGGGGACCAGAGAGGTTGAACAGCGGTTCTGTTCCCACCAGTCTCTCGCCTAGAGCCGGATAGCGTCCTCCTTTGCCCCTGCATGCCTGCTCCAGCACAGGGGCCTGGGGCCTGGGGCCTGGCCACGGGTTTCCCAGCCGCGAGCGCTGGGTGGAGCTCTCCCCTCGTGTTATGGACTGCAGCCTCTGGGTCTGGTCGTCTGCATTCTTTTGTCCTCTGTTGCCCCTTGCATTTCCTTTTAAGATATTTTATTTGTTTGGCTGCGCTGGGTCTTCGGTTGTGGGGGCGAACTGAGCTGTGGGGTGTGGGATCTAGCTCCCTGACCAGGGATGGAACCCAGCCTCAGCCCCGCACTGAGAGTGCAGAGCCTTAGCCTCTGGACGACCAGGGAGGTCCTGACTTGTGTTTCCTGCCAGTGCAGCCCCGTGAGAAAGAGCCGCTGGGTGGGACTCAGGACACCTGGATGAGTGTTCTAAGCACCTGCAGTGGGATCCTTCAGTTGTACCAATACCTATTATTTCACAGTTTAAAAAAAAAAGAAGAAAGTTGCATTCGCTTCCGCATGCCCTTGTGGCCTGAGGGCTGGGGTGGGCCTCGGGGTCTGATGCGCCTCCCCCCTCAGGGCATGGGAGGACAGCACGGTTACTTTGGGCTGTGGATCGACGTCGATTTCGGGAAAGGACACAGCAAGGCCAAGCCCACGTGCACCACGTACGGCAGCCCTCAGCTGTCGGCCCAGGAGGACTTCCAGTTCCAGAAGATGGAGGTGTGGGCGGTGGGAGAGGCCCCAAAGGCAGAGTCGGTAAGTCTGGGGCGCTTCTCCCCTCTCTCGGTTTGATCCCTTGCACACCTTTCACACCCCACCTGGAGATGGTTTTTCCCAGACTTGTTTCCAGCAGCCATCGCTGGCCAGAGGAATGCCTGTGGGTGCACAGCTGGGCGGAGAGTCCTTTTGGGATCCGTGGGGGGTCTTCTAAAAGAACCACCCCAGGGAGGTGGGGTCCCAGATGGATGGGGGCTCCTTTGCAAGCTGAGGAGGGTCTGGGGTCCCTTCCGAGTCCAAGGTTTAACAATGAGTTGTTGGCCTCCTTGCACCGCGTCACCTCCCAGCGATGGCCTCCCAGGGTTGGGGGGACACAGTGGGGGCGGGGCCATAGCCCCTGCCTCCTGCATTTCCCTTGTGGCATCAATAGGGCCCCGCATCTGCTCTGAGAAACATGCCAGCGGTGGGACGTCACCGGCTGGTTCTGGTCGCTGAACACACCCCTCCTTCCTTCTTCCCAAGGTCAGGAAAACCAGGAGCATTCTGGACATCGACCCTGAGGCTCGGGCCCTGCTGGAAGCCAGTGGGCGGGGCCGCCACAGCGAAGGGCTCCGGGAGGTCCCCGATGAGCCGTGATGACGTGATGACGGCTGGCGCGGGCCACCCTGGAGCCGGAACGCAGCCTGCCGACCCTCCCGTGTCCCGTGGAGGCCTGACTTTGGTCCAGAGTGTGTGGGTCACGTCCCAGCGGTCCCGGCGGTGCCCAGTCCGCACAGAGTATAGTTCCTCTGTTGCCATATGTCCGTCGGTGGGGGTGTCTCCCCCTGGAATCCTGAGCATACAGCTAGCAACCTGATCCTTAGACTTGGCTCGTCCCTAGGGATGAAATCCAAAGAGGACGCTGAGATGTTGAGACTGGCTGGAACTGCCATCTTTGGGGACTGGAGTTCTTGCAGTGGTGAAGGGGGAAGTTTCCACTCGCTGGGGTTCACTGGGCCTCTGCTCAGGCCCCCCAGTTAAGAGCCTTGAGGCTCTGTTTCTTCTTGTCAAGGGCAGAGGTGCTCAGCTGGGAATTCCTGTGCTTTGGGGAGTAGCTTCCTCTGATACGGAATTTCTATATTTCTAAAAAAAAAAAAAGTGTTAGCAGAGTACTAATGGGGGAAATAGCAGGAGATTTTGAAGGTGACGGTGACCTGGGTCTTCAGTAAGGTTGGATGTCGGCCTTTCTCAGCTGTTTTAGGTGGGCCTGTGCTCGGAGCGCATGGGAAACCAGGAGGTGAGCAGAGCAGCAGAGTGGCGGTCCTGCTTCTGATGTAAATGTGGGCACACTCAGGCCGAGAGTCATGCTGATACACGTGTGGCCTGTCGCAGGAGCTGGGGGCGAGCAACTTGACAGGACCGGCCTGGCTCCTGGCCTTCCAGCATCACCCCATGCTGCCCCCCAGGGGATGGTGTGTACCTCGGCCTTGTGGACTTGCCGTAAACAATGACCTTGCCATGCTAGCGGAGATGTGGGTGGGCTGGGCCCCGTCCAGTCCAGCCCCGTCCCTCGGGGGTGGCTCATTGAACCTGACCCACTGAGACTCGAGCTCAGGGGTGTTGCAGGCTCGGCCCTAAGACACCTGCCTCTGTCTTCCCCTGCTCCATGCTGTCCTGCAGATCTGACAATAAATGCTGCCTTATTCTCGAGTCAGCCCCGATTATAAGCCACAGCGAAGCGAGCTGTGTGCACTTGTGGGCTTTGCGTTTTCTACAGGAGGCTCATGAGACCTGCTGCTGAGCCCCAAGCAGAAGGCCTTGCAAACAGGCCTTCACAAGGAAACGCACGCTCGCGACAGTGACACGCATGCTCCGTCCTGATTGACTTTCCTTATAAAACGGCCAGTTTTAACAGCTTCTCAGGTGCATTCTGTGGCTTCCTGACTGATGGGAAGCAGACACAGGATGTTAGGATCCTCAGATATCCTCACCATAATCTGAAGAATTAGGCCCCGAGTCTTCAGTCTGTTACAGATCTTTTATAAAAATGCAGTGGAATAATACCTCGCTAATATTAAAAGGTCCATTCAATACCATTTACTGTCTGTGGCTGTCAGAGAGGCTGGAGGTGTCCGGGCCTGTATTTTCCTGCTTTGTGCCTCTTCTCACAAGAGTGCAGTTCATGCCCAGGGGCCTGATGGTTTCCCAGGACAGCTCAGCTATAGGACAGGAGCAGGTGCCCGGCCCAGGCGCTTGGTAACCCGGGCGATGTGCCCTTGTGGAGGGCACGTGGGCGTGGGGCAGCCGTGGGACCACGTGAGCTGAGGGCCTGAGCGCACTGACCGGTGACCGGAGGAACCACGCCCCTCCTGGGCCTGGGAAACCCGCAGTGCTAGTTTTAACACATGAGGAATTTGTTCTTTGATAAGAGGGGATAAAAGCTCCGGTTCTAAGGGAGGCAGTCTCCCTCCCTTATCAGGAGACAGATCAGGGTCCCTGAAGGTGCTGGAAGGAAGGGCTGAAAAGTGCTCTGTGTTAAGTTTTTAACACATGGCTTTTAAACAACTTTTCAAAGCATGGCTGTTGTTAACTTTTTCCCCACCAGTTATTTTTCGGAAAATTTTTTCTTTCTATTGAAGGAAGGATGCTTTAAATTCTCTGCTGCTGCTAAGTCGCTTCAGGCGTTTCCGACTCTGTGCGATCCCATAGACGGTAGCCCGCCAGGCTCCGCCGTCCCTGGGATCCTCCAGGCAAGAACACTGGAGTGGGTTGCCGTTTCCTCCTCCAATGCACGAAAGTGAAAAGTGAAAGTGAAGTCGCTCAGTCTTGTCCGACTCTGTGGGACCCCATAGACGGCAGCCCACCAGGCTCCGCCGTCCCAGGGATCCTCCAGGCAAGAACACTGGAGCGGGTTGCCGTTTCCTCCTCCAGGGCTTAAATTCTCTAGTGCTTTACACTTTTCAAAAAGTCTCACACGTGATTTTGTAACCCCAATTTTTCCCCACCCCCTGTATTGCCCCTCCCCACTGGTAACCCCTAGTTTGTTCTCTGTATTTGTGAGCCTGCGGCTTTTTTGTTTGATTCGGTAGTTTGTTTCTTAGATTTCACGTATAAGCGATTCCAGACCGTATCCATCTTTGTCTGACTTCACACTGCCCTCCAGGTCCGTCCGTGTTGCTGCAAATGGCAGAACCTCATGGGTTTTTAAGGGCTGAGTGTATTCCATGACACACACACATCACATCTTCTTTATCCATTCATCTGTTGATGGACCCACTGTACTTTTTGATTAAAAGATTAGCTCATGCATACATGGCAAAAGAGGTCAAAATGCAAAAGAGTGTGACCTGAATGCCAAGTCTAACCCCTGTGCCCCTCTAGCCTTTTCTTCCCTAGAGGTAAAGTGTTACACACCCTGGTCTGTCCCTCACCTTTTTTGGGGTAGAAATGCCTCTGTATCTCCCCCTTTGTTCTCCCCACCTGTGTGACGTCCCGTGAGATGGATGCCCCATTCTTTGTGGCTCTCAACCACCCCCGGCTTGGGAATGGTCTGTCTGTAACTGTTCGCCACTGGAGGGAACATAGTTTATGCTCGTCTTTCTGTGGTTCTGTCTGGAGGATGCACCTTTCAAAGACACGTTACTGGATCAAAAGGTACATGCTTTTTTATCTAGATATTAACAAACAACACACCTCTTTCAAGCTCAGTTTATACTTTTGAGACCTGGAGTGCCCATGGCCGTGTTTTCACCAACTATTAAAATTTAGTTTATGTGTACCTGCTGCTCAAAAACCGTTTTCTTCTACTACTGTTGTGCTTTCTAGTCCTCCTCCTAAATCTTTGCTCCATCCAAAATGTATTTCCTTTTTTAAAATTTTTTATTCTCTTTAACATTTTTTTTTTACTTTATATTGAACTATAATTGATTTAGAGTGTTGTTAGTTTTAGACATACAGCAAAGTGATTCAGTTTTATGATAAAAAGATGTAAAAGCTATTTCTGTTACTACCTTTTTTTTTCCCTTTCAAATGCTTGATTCTGTCTGATCTTTGGTAGCACTTTGACTACATCTGAAATATTTGATAGGGGACTTTCCTGGCCGTCCAGTGGTTAAAACTCCATGGTTCCCCTGAAGGAACATAGGTGTGACCCTGGTTGGGGCAGTAAGGTCCACATGCCAGGAGACGCAGCCAGAATGCTACCATCATGATGGTATTTTCACAATGGCACTAAAGGCTGATGCACGTAGGCAGAACCGACACCGGCTGATGCTGCTGCTTCCTCCCGAAGAACAGGAACACCCAGGTTTGCTGTGTACATTTGTCATCGCTGGCTGTGAGTGGGCTCGCCCCCACCCCCGCAAACCGATGACTGAACACTGGGAGGCTCTCAACCTAGTTTTGTACCCAGTTACCTTGCTGCATTCTTTTATCCAGTGGTTCTCGACCTTGAGCCCACGTCAGAATCACCTACAGTCCCCTCTACCTTTTTTTTTTAACAGAATAGTCAAAATATTATTTTTTCTTAAAAAGACATGTTTATGTAGATAGTAAAATGTCTGGAAGGTGTATAAATATATACCAAGATCTTAATGCGTTACTTCTTCACGATGGAATGAAGTGACAGTTGTCTTCTCTGCGTGTGCGCTTAGTCGCTCAGTTGAGCCCAACTCTCGTGTGACTAATTGGACTGTAGCCTGCAAGGCTCCTCTGTCCGTGGAATTCTCCCAGGCAAGAATACTGGAGTGGGTTGCCCTTTCCTTCTCCAGGGGATCTTCCCGACCCAGGGATGAAATTCGAGTCTCCTGCACTGCAGGCGGATCCTTCACCCGCCGAGCCGTCGGGGATATATCTTCTCTATAATAGGAAATATTATATATCTCCAGAAACCATACTGCCTTTCCTCCTGCCCCCACACCCCAACCCTGCTGCCTGGAGAACTGTCCCTCGTTCCTTTGTACCACTTGATAGAATTCTAGGCATACAGTTAGACACAAACACAATCAATTTTATTGTTATCATTTTATCAGTTATAATTTCTAAGTCACCAAGAGTTAAGGTACTGTAATGAAGTGACTTGGCCAGGATCACACAACTAATTAAGGGGTGTGTGTGTGTGTGTGTGTGTGTGTGTGTGTGTGTTGTGTGTTAGTCGCTCAGTTGTGTCCGACTCTGTGACCCCATGGACTCCTCTGTCCATAGGGTTAATCAGAGTGAAATCTAGGGTTCATACTCCTAGTCTTCTTTCTTTTGAAAAAACTTTCATTTACATTTAAACACTTTTATAATAAAAAGAGGGAATATAATTCACCCCCAGAGTTTAGTAGTTCTGGGTAGGGATCTGAGAGTTGACATCGCTAATAAATTCCCAAGTGATGCTGCCATGGCTGGTGTGGGGAACCGTACATTGAGAACCACTGCTGGTCACTGCTTCTGATTATCCATGAATTCTCTGCAGGCCTGCAGCTATTAGGATCTTTTTTTTTTTTTTTTTTGTCTGAAAAAAATATTTTGCCTTAATTTTCAAAGGATTGTTTTTGCTTTTTTTTTTAAAGATATTTTGACATTTTCCCCCAGCACTGTAAAGCATCTTTCTATTATGTCTTGGCTGTGTGACTTCTCTTTTTTCCCTCCAGCTTTCCTGAGATATAACTGACATACAAGACTGTCCAGTTTAAAGTGCACACTGTGCTGATTGCACCTAGTAGGACGGCATACCTGGAAATAAGGATAATTTCCCTTCCTTTCTGATTTCTAGACCTTTCTTTTTTTCTCTTGGTATTAGAGAATTCTTTCTGAATTTTATTAATAATGATACACCCTTCTCTTTCTTGACTTGAAGTGATGTCAGGTGACCTCAGCCTGCAGCGGCTTGAAGCAGGGTTACGGTTCCCAGCCAGCGATGGAGGTCAGGCTGCGGCAGTGAGAGTGGAAGCCTAGCCCCCACACCAGTGGTCAGGGACAGGGCAGTGCCAACTGCTGCCCAAGCCTCTGGCCTGCCCTGGAGACGTCGGTCTCACCAGCCCCAACAACCAGGTGAGCTAATTAATTACTTAACACAAATGTCCTTCTCTCTTTCTCTGCTCTCCTGTGGTTTGATTTCTCTGGAAAACCCTGAGGGAGGGGGAGGTTACAGCTGTGGCCGCATTGCATGGCAGGTGGAGTTCTGTTTCTGGTTCCCTGTGGTCGGTTCTGCCTGGCCACAGATCTCCCTGCCATCTTTCAGCTGCAGGGGTGGACGTGTGTTGAGAGCAGTCTTGGGGCCTCGCCTGGCGTTCCAGTGGTTGGGACTCCACACTTCCACTGCAGGGGGCATGGGTTCCATCGCTCTGAGGGAACTAAGATCCCGTGTGCCGCACAGTGTGGCCAAAAAAAGAAAACCCACCACCAACAAAACCAGTCTTGGGGCTCAGGCTGTGGGAAGTCCTGGTTCTGGGGGGAGAGGCCATGCCCTGCTCAGCTTCAGAAGCCCAGGCCCTCTTTGCTGAGGCCGCTCAGGCCGTGACCGGCTCTCGCCACGTGCTCCGGGGTCACGAACACGAGGCTGTGAGTTCCCCACTTGGCCACTTATAGGTAAGCGCAGATTAAAGCCAACAGAATGATCATCGGGCCCCTGGCGTCACCCTTAAAGACAGCCAGAGCCTCCATTTTGTGGGTGAGGAGACGGGCAGAGTGACCAGAAGCCCAGACCCTGCCCCTGCTCCTCCGTCCCCACCCCCCACCCCTTGTCCCCTCCTACCAGGGGCTGCGCGGTACCAAGCTATGGCACAAATACAGAGCCAGACGCGGTTCATAAAAATCACCATCATTTAATAAATAGTGCCGGCTCCTCATGGATCGTCCCAGGGCCCGGCAGCACGGAGCGGCGGATGCACACAGGGACCGAGGACTCGGGGCTGGGCCTGCACGCCCCACCGGCTCCCCAGGAACAGCCAGGTGAGCGGACCCGACACTGGCGTGTCCTCAGGCACGTCTCGGAAGGGACGGGGCAGGCGGAGGGCCACAGTCATATGAAAATAGAGATTTAGGGACCTTCCCACGGGTCAGGGTCCACTATGCGTCTTCCTGGGGGGTCTGGGCTTTCTGGGCTCTGCAGCAGAACTTTTCACACAGCTTGAAGAGCTCTGACAAGATGAACACAGACGAGGCCAATCCGGTTAAAAGCAATAAATCTACCAACAGACAAAAAGAGAAAAAGGTCAGAGAGTGCACGGCATACCCTCTGGTCCCTAGCCCCTCGATGCCCAGCACTGGCACAATGCCCGGCGTGGCCACGGAGCTCTGTCCTCTAGTTTTGGGCAGTTGCAGACAGAGGTGAGGGGCCAGGACCCAGGAGCTGAGGGCCAGACTGTCCATGCCCACCGAGGGGGCAGAGATCTCTCCAACCCGGGATGCAGAACACTGCAGAGCCAGCTCCACCAGGACCTACTGGTCTGTGCAGGCGGCTCTGATCTGGGCTTCCCTGGTGGCTCAGCGGTAAAGAATCTGCCTGCAGTGCAGGAGATGTGGGCCGGGAAGATCCCCTGGAAAAGGAAATGGCAACCCACTCCCATATTCCTGCCTGGAAAAATCCCATGGACAGAGGAGCCTGGAGGGCTACAGTCCATGGGTTGCAAAGAGTTGGGCACGACTGAGTGACTAAACAACAGAGCCGGGCAGCAGGCCTGCCAACTTCGGCTGTGAAGAGAGCCCTCCTGGGGCAGACGCCCCAGGCCGTGGCTCCCAGTCCAGCCCCACCCCGACTCATCCAGGTGGCCTGGCCCCCGAGCCTCTGCGTGGCTCCCTGTTGTCGAGGATTCGTGACAGCCGTGGTGCCTGGCACAGACCTCGCACTTCTTTAGACGAGGTAAGCTGATGGAATTCCCAGTGGATGGAAACAGCTGTAAAAACATTGTTTTTTTCTTTTGTCTGCACTCCCAGTGACCCTGCTTTTTAGATTTCGGGGAAGAAAAAGCTGAGAGTCCCCAGGTATTTAGCATCCTTGTCTCCACCACCTCAGACACAACCAATGGTTTTATGGTCCTCAGATCCTGGGCAGGGCCGGCAGTCTCACCAGCCCCCTTGCCCACGGGGGTCTGAGGTCCCCAGTGGAAGGCTGGGCCGGTGGTCACCCCGGAGCCCTCCCCGCACAGGCTCTGCTCACTGCCGCTCCCCAGGCCTCTTCCTCCCTCTCTGTTCCCGCCCGTCAGTGTTTCAGGCATAGGAGGCCCAGTCACCCTGCACAGCTTTCACGGAAAGACGGTGGGGCTGCCAGAAGCCTGGGGAGGACGCAGGGGAGCACGCCTGGGGCTCCGCCCGGGGCAGGTGTGCTTGGGACCTGGAGGGCCGCAGTCTCTACGTGTGGCCTTCTCAGCAGGAACTGCCGGCCGGCACAGTCCGATCTCCAGGTAAGCAGGGTCCCTGTCACACAGGCCCCATTACAGCCCCCAGCAGGCTGACACACTCCTAGGCCCAGGCAGCACGTCAGAGGCTGAGCCAGCATAGACCGTGGTCCATCCGGCTGCCCCGGGGCCTCCTGTCCCGGGATGGGGAGGGGTGTGGCCCGGGTGTTGTGACCCCTCTGCCCTCCCCTGACTCCCAGCAGGGGCTCCAGCCCGAGTCTCGCGCTTTCTCCACGCCTGCGTGGCGTCCCCCCCATCCTGCCCGGTGCTCATGTTCAGGCACGAGCCCAGTCCCCTGGGGACAGGATGGCCCCTCGAGGGGACTTCACGCCCCGGGCAGGCAGTGAGGACAGCCCCCATGAGCCCTCAGACTCACCCAGCGCCCCCAGGCTCTCTGTCTGGAAGACCCTCTGCAGGGGCGGCGTGTAAATGACAGCCAGCTGTCCCAGGATGGAGCCGAGCACAGAGTAGAGGAACGTGCGGTTCCGGAGGAAGCCGATCTCGAAGATCAGCTTGGTCTGTGGGGGAGAAGGGCATAGTCAGCGCACGAGAGCCGCTGGAGCACTGGGGCCGGGAGGCTGCGATCCCGTCCTGCCGGGGGCTCACCTGGGAGCGGCAGGTCAAGGCGTTGAAGAGGTCGAAGAACACGAAGCAGGTGAAGGCCATGGTTGTGGTGCGCGGGGTGCTTGCCCTGTCCTCGGGCATCTGGAACACGAGTGCGCGGGGTGAGGAGGTGTGAGGGAGACGGGGGACCCCGCTCTCGGGACCACTGTGTTAGAACCTGCGCCTGGCTGAGCGCCTGGGCTGGACAAAGGTGGGGCCTCTCCACCTTCCTGAGCTCAGGATGCAGGAAGGAGGCAATCTGCACCTCTTGGGGTGGGATGGGGGCACGCTCGAGAAAAGCTGAGAAGTGGGGGTGATCCAGCGTCCCGGCCAGCCCCTCTCCTGCACCCAGGGTGCCTGCCTCACACGCCTGCCCGATTCTCTACCTAGGTCACTGGCGCTCTCAGCACAGGGGTGCCTGAACCTGCGGGGCCACAGAAAGGTGACCCGTGGAAAGACCCCCCTGCCTACAGAGGAGAAAAGACAGTCTCTTCAGACTGGATGGCTATAGGCAAGAGAGTGAAATCAGAACATTCTCTAACACCACACACAGAGATAAACTCAAAATGGATTAAAGATGTAAATGTAAGACTGGATACTGTAAAAATCCGAGAGGAGAACAGGAAAAACACTTGACATAAACCACAGCAACACTTTCTCTGATGCTCCTCAATGGAAGTAACAACGGAAATAAACACGTGGGGCCTCAGTAAACTTGCTTCAGAGTGCGAAATGTAACACAGCAGGGGCTTTTGTGAGTTTGACATCCCGGAAGGAAGGGCCCGCACCTGGAAGCTTTGGCAGCTGCTGGCCCAGGCCTCCCAGGGCTGGCTGACCCTCAGGCCCAGCAGACCTTGGTCCAAAAGGTAAGTCTGTTGCTTCGTAAAGCCATTTTAGTGTCCTTGACCGACCTCATTCCTGCTGAGATGCAAGAGGCGTCGTTGCCTGGATGAATAGAGGGTTGCTTTCCAGCCCTGAGACCCTGAGTCAAAGAGCTTGAATTTTTTCCCATGTGTTTTTAATTGGAGGGTAATTGCTAAACTGTTGATTTCTGCCGTACAGCGCCGTGAATCGGCCGTGAGTAGGCACATGCCGCCTCCCTCCTGCACCACCATCCTACCCGTCTAGATCGTCACAGAGCTGAGCTCCCTGAGCTACGCCGCAGCGTCCCACTACATGTCTGTCTGACACCGGTAAAGTGGATGTTTTAGTGCTGCTTCCAAGAGCTGGATTCTCACGGAACATTTCTCTGAGGACTTTTCCAGTTGTCCTGGATATTTCTATGCAATGAGGAGTGTCCAGTTTTCAAGTCTCCACAGCTACTTCTGGGGACTTGGCCCTATCTCTGGGATTTGAATGGGACTCATGGCCCATCTTCCTGTCTTAGAAGCTTACAGTGATCTCTGCTCCCCTTGGGGACTCCTCTCTTGCCTTACAGTTTGCCGCTTAGAGTGGAGGCTCAGCAGGCAGGGTGACGGTGCTGCCAGTTCTTTCTGGACCTCTGGCAAAAGGGAGTGAGTGGGAAGACCACCGCTCCCCACCAAGGCTGGGTGTTCTTGGTGCGTGCTGCCCACAGCCCTCCACTGTGCTCGGAACCCTTTGCCAGTGCACTAATCTCTTTGGAGATAGTACAATGTCTGAATTAATTACTAACATTTAAAATATTTCCTTTCTTAACTCCCCCATTTGCTTTGCTCGCAGCCTAGTATGTTCCTTCATTTGGCAGAATTCTGCAACGTCACCCACCACTGAGATTGCTCGGTCCCTGATGTATTGCTATTGATTTGTTTCTGGCGGTAGCTTCACCTAAAATGTGTGTAACAAGCAGGCATTTTATGATAAAGCTGTTGTGTTGTGCACGCTCTGTGTGGAATGCAGGGAAAGATCCAGATTCCGCGTGACAGTGCCAAAAAATATAAGTAGCCATTGTTCAAATCACAGCAGGGCTATTTCTCTTTCGTGGCCTTTTAGACTTTTGTTGCCCTAAAATTTCATTTTATTGGAAGCCCGCATTTTCCACCTGGTATTTCTTGACAGGATTTTTTTTTTTCTACTTTAGTTTCTAAAATTCTGTATTTCAAGAAAGAAAACAATTTTGCACAGCAAAGGAAGTCATCAGCAGATGAAAAGACAACCCTCAGAATGGGAGAAAATATTTTCAACTGAAGCAACCAATAACAGATCTGTCTCCAAAATATACAAAAAACCCAATAAAAAAATGGATAGAAGAACCAAATAGACATTTTCCCAAAGACAACGTACAGATAGATGGCCAAGAGGCACATGAAAATATGCTCAACATTGCTAATTATTAGAGAAATGTAAATCAAAACTACAATCAGATACTACCTCCCACCAGTCAGAATGCCCATCATCAAGAAGTCTGTACACACCGGAGAAGGTATGGAGGAGGGCAGCCCTCTTACACTGTGGATGGGAATGTAAATTAGTGCAGCCACTATGGAGAACAGTATGGAAGTTCCTTAAAAAACTAAAAATAGAATTACCTGAAGATCCAGCAGTCCCATTCCTGGGCATATATCTGGAGAAAATCACAATTTGAAAAGATACATGTACCCTGATGTTCGTATCAGCAGAGGAATGGATAAAGAAGGTGTGGTGTGTATGTGCATATATGTTATATATAATGGACTATTACTCAGCCATAAAGAATGAAATAATGCCATTGACAGCAACATGGATGGACCTAGAGATGACCATCCTAAGTCGGACAGAGAAAGACAAATATGATGTTGCTGGGTGTGGAATCTAAAAAAAAATTATTCAAATGAACTCATTAACGAAACAGACTTGCAGACTTCAAAAACAAACTTAATGGTTACCAAAGGGGAAATGTGGAGGGATAAATTGGGACTTTGGGATGAATTTATATATAAGGACTTACTGTATACAGCACGGGAACTCTACTCAATATCCTATAATAAACTATAAGGTAAAAAAAAAAATCTGAAAAAGGATGAATGAATGTATGTATGACTGAACCACTCTGCTGTACACCTGAGGCTAACACAACTGATGAATCAGCTGTACTCCAAGATAAAAGTTTTTAAAAAAGGTAAGGTCTCCCAAATAGCCACCTCCTGGGACTAAAACAGGAGTTTCTCTCAGAGCTGAGGTTGTTTCCCAGGGGTAACAGCAAGCCAGAGAGGCACCGGGTCCCCTTCTTTCTCTGCCACCTCCGCCCACACCCCATGGAGCCTGAGCCCCGGGGGCGGGGCCTGACCGCCGTGCCTAACTGAGCCCGCGAGGACGCCCTCACCTCCTTCCAGAAGATGAAGAGGGTCCCGCTGATGATGGTGGTGGCCGAGAGGAGGATCCGCAGGACAAGGGCTCGGCTCAGGATCTGGTCCTTGACGTTCCGCGGCGGCTGCCGGAGTGTGTCCTTGTCCACCGGCTCCACACCCAGGCTGCTCGGGACAAAACCGGACGCTTTGAAATAAACCACTGAAGAGACGTGCAAAGGTCGAATGCACAAGGTCATGGTGAAGTGACGCGCCAGGGTCCACGTCGAAGGCCTGGATGGGCGTGTGCAGCGCCTCCAGGTCGTCTTGATCCTCTGCCCCCTCCCTCATTGCCCAGCTCCCCTCCGTTCCTTCCTGGGTACCCCTCATGGCCTGGACCCCGTGGACAGCCCTGCAGGTCCTCCACCTGCGGGGCCATAGAAAAGCCCGCCCTCGGCCGACCTAAGGATCCTGAACAGCGCCTGGCCACCCCATCACCTGGGCCTGGAGGTGATGGGCCTCCCCATCTGGGGCCTGGCCTCGTCCCAGTTGGCCTGGAGAAATGGGATCTGCCTTCAGCCTGCCTTCAGCCAACTCTGAAATAGGATCAGCCAGCAGGGCGGTGTGGGGACACCAAGGAGGTAGCACGCTGGGGGAGACCCCTCCTAGGCAGATACGCTGGGGTCCATCTGTGCTCGCACCCCGTTCCCAGGAAGAGCATGGAGAAGAGGGAAGCCTCTGGCCATGGGGAGAATGAAGCTGTCACTGGCGATGATTAGATCAGTAATAGTAACACTTCAGTGGCCCCACCTACCCTGTGCTCAGACACAGAGAAGCCCCTCGCATGCTCACGCAGGCCTCCCCACCTCCAGAGCCCATCCTGCCTCCTGTGTCACTCTGCTGGCCTCACATCCCCTTCTCACTCATCCAGCCACTAATTCCCTAAGTGCCTGCTGTGTGCCGAGCACCACTGCAGAGCCGAGGACCCTGCAGGGAACAAAGCCTTCCCCCACAAAGCTGACATCCTACAGAGGAGATGGATTATGATCAGATAAACAATGAAATAGTTTCCCCTCTAGGCAAAAATAAAGCAGGGTAAAGTGGCTGGGAGGGAGGAGGCTGCTGCTAGGGTAATCAGGGAGGACTTCTTGGAGGCAGTGACCAGAATGCAGATAGCCCAGGGAGAGCCTTTGAGGCAGAGAGTTTGCCACCGCCCGGCCAGCCCACCAGATGCCTCCTCCCGTGCTCGGTGTGTACCCCTTGTCGTGTGCCCCCGGCACGTCCCCGCCAGCCCACTGCCTCACCTCTGCGCCGGCGGCCCGTCCATGATGATGTTGATCCACAGGATCTGCATGGCGTTGAGGGGGTTGGGCAGGTTGCACACGGTGGACAGCGTGATGAGGCTCAAGGCCGAGATGCTCCTGCAGGGCACACACACAGCAGGTCACCAGCTGCTCCCAGACCCGGCCACTAGGGGGCGCCGGCCTGGACTTACGTGCTCAGCTGAAAGCGGACAAAGTTCTTGATGTTATGAAAAATCCCCTTGCCTTCCTCCACTGCGTTCCTGCAAGAGAGGAGAAAGCGTTTACTGACAAAGACGGCAGGGTGGGAAGGGTCAGCCAGCTCCGTCGGTTGCTAAAGGAAGCGATGGTCTCCTTGCTGGCATTCTCAGGAATGGTAGAGGAGGGGGATGTCCTCATAGGTGTCACCAGCCCCTGGGGACGGGTCCCCGAGCCACGATCACCCTTCTGTCTGAAGATTGCACACAGATCATTCTCTCATCCAAGCCCTGGGACCCCAGCCCTCACCCAGGACTCCCAAAGTGCCTCCTGCCCCTTGGCGATTCACCCAAGAGAACGGGCCCCTGACCCTGCTTTCTGTAGGGTGGGCCTGGGGACGCCATGTACATCCACCGCAGCAGAGCAGCGGGCCGCCACCCCAGGTGTTTCTGTGACTAAGAAACCACCCGAAGGGGGGCTTACATGATGGCCGAGAACTCGTCGTCCACCAGGATCATGTTGGCGGCCTCCTTGCTGACATCCGTCCCCGTCTGCCCCATGGCGATGCCGATGTCCGCCGACTTCAGGGCGACTGCGTCGTTCACCCCATCCCCGGTCATGGCCACAATCGCCCCTGTCTCCTGCAGAGCCTTCACAAAGAGGAGCCCGGAGAGGAGGGGGCTGCAGCCTGAGCACCTGCCTTCCAGACCCTTCTCTGCCATCGCCCCTCATCTCCCTCCACATCAGGCGAGCCATGACCCTCTCGGCCTCAGCTTTTCCATCTGCAAAGTGGGATCACAGCCCCTCCTTTTCAGGGCTGTGGTGAGCCCTAAACTAAGACCACAGAGGGGACAGTGCCTGTGTCATCTGTCACCATGACAACAAAAACTGGCCACCTGCTTCTACAAGGATGAAGTAACCAGCCACTGCAGCCGCTGACCTTCCACACACCCCAAAAGCAGCTCAGGGTCTAGATGAGGAGTGAGGGAGAAACCCACAGAACAGGCTAGCTATTTTCAGGAGCAGATGTTACAAGCCTCGATTCTTACATCCTTTCATATCCAGAAAAGCACTAAAAAGTCATCAACAGAGACATCAGCTCCTCGTGACTAGCACCAAGCCTCCGCTATAACGTGTGCTGTCAGCACGGCACCAGAGTTGCATGTCTGGTGTCACAGAGTCCCTCCATCTGTCCTCCCCGCTCTGGGGCGGTTCCTCAGCGCTACCCGAGGTGCTATCTCTGGGCTATCATCCTCATTCTGCCTCAAGTAAAACTCACAACTCCCATGGTGTGCTTGATTTTTTTCAGTTGACAACCATTAACAAAGAATAATCAGTTTGTCCCCATGTGAATCCATGTCATGCCCAACAGGTATTAATATTTTCTTTGAAGAATGACTGGTACAGAGATTCACTCTGTAGAACTAAAAAACCCCCAAGTAACACAGAAGAGAAAAACACAAGCATTAAAGAGCAACTTTTCAAAGCATCCGTGTATAGGAAAAGCACACGTCTGCAGGAGCCTCTCACTCCAGCCCTCTTGTTTTTGAAGCACCGTCACACCAGTTCTTCCTGGGCACTGCTGTGGGCCAGGCAGCTGTAAAGGCTTCACGGGCTGGCTTCATTTCACCCTCTTCTCTCCTGCCTTGTGAATTAGCTGGTATTGCTCACATTCTCCCCAGTTTACAGATGAGGAAACTAAGGCCTGGAGTTAATACACCAAATTAATACACCAAGAAGCACCCGACTAACCAAGGCTGGCCTCTGCATTCCTCCCTTTCCACCACCCAGTTCCCACTCCCTGCCTTTGGTGGACGCAGCACAGGGCCTCCCCAGTTCTCCTCTCCCCAGAGGCCGGGGCAGCTGCCCTGGGGCCCCCAATGGGCCACCCGTGAGCAGAGCCGCCACCCGCCCCCCACCTACCTCGAGCTGTGCCCCGAGGGACCAGAAGAGGCGCATGACTGACCTTGATGATTTTGAGTTTGTGCTTTGGGCTGGTCCTGTAGAAGACGGACACCTGGAGCCGGAGCCGGAGAGGACAGAGCATCAGTGCTGAGGACCGGGCAGCCCCGCCCTGCCCCCGCCGGCGAGCCCCGGGGGGGACCCCACCTTCCCGATGTGCTCGGCCAGCTCTCCCTGCTCGGCGCTTTCCACCTCTTCCCCGGACATGGCGCTCAGCTTCCCATTGCACAGACCGACGTTCCTTCCTGGGACGGGAAGGGGATGGTCCCTTCTGAGGGCCTGAGCCTGTGGTCCCTGCCCTCACCCCTCACTGCGCCTGCCTGACATCTGGCCCTTCCTTGGCCCCTGGGAGAAACAAGAACAAAACCACCACCGCTCCAGTTGGAGAGCTATGCTGCTATGCTGTGCGTGCCCGCAGTCGTGTCTGACTCTGCGGCCCCGTGGACTGCAGCCCGCCAGGCTCCTCTGCTCCAGTTGGAGAGCTATGCTGTATGCTGTGCGTGCCCGCAGTCGTGTCTGACTCTGCGGCCCCGTGGACTGCAGCCCGCCAGGCTCCTCTGCTCCAGTTGGAGAGCTATGCTGCTATGCTGTGCGTGCCCGCAGTCGTGTCTGACTCTGCGGCCCCGTGGACTGCAGCCCGCCAGGCTCCTCTGCTCCAGTTGGAGAGCTATGCTGTATGCTGTGCGTGCCCTCAGTCGTGTCTGACTCTGCGGCCCCGTGGACTGCAGCCCGCCAGGCTCCTCTGTGCATGGGATTCTCCAGGCGGGAATACTGGAGCGGGTTGCCACTCCCTTCTCCAGGCGGTCTTCCTGACCCAGGGATTGAACCTGCGTCTCTTGCGTCTCCCGCACTGCAGGCTGATTCTTTACCCCTGGCCCCACCTGCTACGGTATGTGACCTTAATTCCATCCACAGAACAAACTGGCAACAAAGGCCTGATGATCCCCACTTTAGAGATGAGGCAACTGAGAGGGAGGTGGTTTTCTCAAGGTCACAGGGCAGGTAAGTGCTAAGACTGGACCTGCCATGGTTCTTTCTGTCTGATTCCAGAGTCTGAGATCTTCCCCCAGTGCCAAGCTGCCTCAAGACAAGAGGGGGAAGAAGACCAAGGTGCGACACCCCTCCCAACAGTAATAAACGCAGTAGGAGGAGGAGGGGGGAGCTGGTCCTCTGCCGAGGAAGAGCCTGAGGGTCAGAGTGGCTCACTGGTTTGCTCAGGGCACATGGCTAGTGGCACAAGGCAGACTGGGCCTGTGGAGATGAGGTGTGATCGTGGGTGGACGGACAGCCCGAGCACACAGAAGCTTCTCAGTGCGCTTGAGGTCCTTCCCTCTTTGGGAGAACCTGCTGACGTTTGAGAGACAAACACCCACTCGGGCGGTGGGATGTGGGTCCTTGAGCCTCAGAAATCTCTCCCTAGCACGTGGAAGGCAGGCGTGAGCTCTGCTGACCAGGTCCCTCGAGGAATAAGCGCTGGTGGTGGCCCGTGCCCTCCACCCTTCCCTGGGTACCTATCGCCAAGGCCGTCTCCAGAGCATCCCCCGTTATCATCTTCACGGACAAGCCCGACTCCGAGAGAACCTGGACTGCTTCCTTCACGCCAGCCCTGGGAGGGTCGATGATTCCGATGAGACCCAGAAACGTCAGCTTCCCCAGCTCGGGCCCGGAGGCCAGGGCCAGCACTGTGGACAGAGCAGGAAGGTTTGGAAAACTTTCGTCCCCAGTCGGCCCGGCCCCCACCGCATCCGCGAGGGGCTGGGCCCTAAGTTCCTGGACCACAGTGGGAAGGGAAGGTATTCTCAGTGGTCCTCAGGCCCACGCAGGGCAGCAGCTTTTGACAGCTCACCCACGATGGGGAGCAGGGCCAGTGACAACACGTCCCATGAGAAACGGGACCCTGTCCACCGGCAGTGGTGTCCCACCCAAGGGAAGCGGCCAGGAGAACGTCTGTGGGCTGGCACACGGGATGTTTCGACAGCCCTGTCTCTAATTGCTCTGCCCTTCTCGGTCACTGCCAGCAGACTTGGGGTGGCAGCTACCAAGTCACGAAAAGTGTGCGGGAGGAACACAGGTGAGAGGACCATGTTTCAGCAGCACAGAAGCCAGGCCCAGCTCGGGACGATGTTCTGAGGAGGGTGCTGTGAGAACTGACCTTACTGTGTCACCTTACTGATACTGGAGGGAGGCTGTGGCCAAGAAGTTTCAGCTGTGACCCCTCAGTCATCAAACTGTGCTGGAGATGCAGGGGGTGCGTACCAGTGATGCTGGGGACATGTACCAGTGATGCTGGGGACATGTACCAGTGATGCAGGGAGCGTGTGCCAGAGATGCAGGGGGTGTGTGCTGGAGATGCAGGGGACGTGTACCAGTGATGCTGGGGATGTGTACCAGTGATGTAGGGAATGTGTGCCAGAGATGCAGAGGGTATGTGCCAATGATGCTGGGGGAGTGTGCTGGAGATGCAGGGGGTGTGTGCTGCAGATGCAGGGGGCGTGTACCGGTAATGCTGGGGACATGTACCAGTGATGCTGGGGGCATGTGCCAGAGATGCAGGGGGCGTGTACCAGTGATGCTGGGAACATGTACCAGTGATGCTGGGGGCATGTGCCAGGGATGCAGGGGGTATGTACCAGTGATGCTGGGGGCGTGTGCCGGGGATGCTGGGAGCGTGTGCTGGAGATGCAGGGGGCGTGTACCAGTGATGCAGGGGGCGTGTACCAGTGATGCAGGGGGTGTGTACCAGTGGTGCTGGGGACAGGTACCAGTGATGCAGGGAGCGTGTGCCAGGGATGCAGGGGGCGTGTACCAGTGATGCTAGGGATGGATGCTGTGGATGTGTACCAGTGATGCTGGGGGCGTGTGCCAGAGATGCAGGGGGTGTGTGCCGGTGATGCTGGGGACGTGTACCAGTGATGCTGGGGACGTGTACCAGTGATGCTGGGGGCGTGTACCAGTGATGCTGGGGACGTGTACCAGTGATGCTGGGGACGTGTACCAGTGATGTTGGGGGCGTGTACCAGAGATGCAGGGGGCGTGTGCCGGAGATGCTGGGGGTGTGTGTCAGTGATTTGGGTGCCATGCCTCCCTTCCTACCTGCCCTGCTAACCTCTGTCCCAGAGATCTGCCACATCCTCACCTTCAACACTTGTCAGTGAGCTACTAGCAATTTATAATTCCTGCCCCCTGCAAAGAAAAACTAAGGCAATTGAAACCAATATAGCAAGCCAAAGCTGCTCAGTTTCCCCTGAGGGAGTACACATGTTCCAGAGTGTTTTTAGACACTTTCTCTGATAACAGACAGGCTGGCACATGACAGCAGGGAGTCTTACTTAATGTTCAGCCCATCAGGGAAGGTGTCGGCTCTGTGCAGCAAGCTGGAAATGGCCAAGAAATGAAATGTCTGTTCATTTACAAGAACCGTGGCTTTTCCTGAAAGCAGGCCTTGAGGAAGATGACCAATTAGGAAAATCAACGTTTCTGGGGCGGCCTGTTCACATGTCTTAGAAAACTCAGGACCTCTCCTCGCACACACGAGGTACATCTGGGTTAACGGGTGTCATCTGGCAGCTAGGATGTGGAGGGCATCCTATGTTTCATCTGCCCAGGAGGGTCCACCCTGGCTTTGCCCCCATCAGCGCTCTACCTGACGCCCCTCTGATCATGATCGTGTTGACCAGGGAACATGCGTTATGACCCTTGAGAAGTCAGCATCCTGTGCGGACTCAGCGTAGGGCTGGGAACACAGCCACTGACCTCGCAGGCCCAGGGATCCCATCTTCTTCTCCTCCTGCTGGCAGAAGGCTCGCTGCTGGGGCGTCAGCGGCAGGGGGATGCCCCCGTGGTTGTACATGGCGCAGTAACGAATCACCTCCTCAAAGGCCCCCTTCATGAAGTACATATCTTCCCGCTCCTTGGAAAATACAGAGGGAAAAACATTGGCAGTCACTGCCTGCTTCAGCTCCTGGTGACCATCACCTCGTCCACACGGAGGTGTTCACGGTGGAGTCATTGATCTGTTTCAGTTAACGATGATGGTCTGGGATAAATGACCCCACCGGGAAGAGAAGTTACAGGAAGTCCATGTGATGGAACCACACGCAGCCCAGAGAGGGCTGATCTGTGACCCGGACACCCGCCCCCTGCATCAGGGCCCCTGGTCAGTTGTTGCTCAGAGCATCCACATGTTTCATGAACTGGTCATATCCCAGCTTTTACATGTGTGACTGACTCCTAGGTGTCCAGTTCAGGGAGACTTCCAAGCGAGGGAGGCACCATGAACTTGGCTTATGAGGATGAACCCAAATGAGCAGCTGACCCTTTTCTGGTGTATCTGTTAGGCTCTGTCTCCCCTAGACCGTAAGCTCCAGGCGGCCGGTGCCTTGTCAGTATGACCCCAGCCCTAGCACAGCGCCCACTTGCTCATGGTAGACAGTGAAGGCACTTGTATGCACTGACACGGAAAGCTGTCCCAGACATCATTTAAGGGAAAAGAACAGACTACACGCACTATACACAGCAGGACCTTCTTTAGAAACTACCACCCCACGTGTTGCTACCTGCACCTGCAGACTCTGGAAGGCTCGATCTCTGACTGCTGAGGGGCATAGTGGGGATGGGGGGTGGGCAGAGAGAGAAAAGGGGCAGGACTGTCAGAAGGGTCCACTTTTTAAGTCACATTTCTATCATTTTTTTTTCAATGAAAATATATTATTATTGCCTTAGGGGGAAAATAAGATTTGAAGGTATTACAACATTGAAAAAAGTCCAGAACGCCTCTTAAGTACCAGGAATCTGTATTATACTCGTCCACTCACGGCAAAGACCTAGGATAAGCTGGCCGAGCTGCCTGCCACCGTGAATGAGATGGAAAATCTCAGCATAGACAAGACATGGCAGGTTCCAGCAAGAGCAGAAAGTTTGGAGCAAAAGATGGAAGGCAATAAAAATCTTTTTAAAAGAGAAAGAAAATGTTTTGTTTTGTTTTTTTTCAGTAGAAGATCTGAAAAGCTACAGAAAATGTAAAAAAAGGGGGAGGGGGAAGATAGGGTGGGCTGTCTCACCCAGGGATAGCTGGTAAGAGCTTGGTACATATTCCCCTTGGTGGCTTAGAACATACATGTGCACACACACGTGAGGTCATCCGTCTATGGTGGGCACGAGGGGTGCGTCCCGGATCGTTCCCCCATTGCAACAGTTACATGAGCTCATACGTGTAAAGAACCCAGCATGCAGCAATGTGACAAAAGGAGCCCAAGTTAGCAACGGGCTCAGCGTCATCAGTAGGAGCCTGTAGTCACTCTGGTAGGAATTACTCAGTCACTGTACGGCAGGCCGCTGAGTCTCATACCTGAACTTGCATCAGAACCCCCAGCAAACACAGACGACTGGACTCCACCCCTGGAACATCTGATGCTGAGTCTGGGGTACAGCCTGAGAATCTGCATTTCAAACAAATTCCAAGGAGATGCTGCTGCTGGTCTGGGACCCCACTTTGAGGACCAGAGATTCAGAAGACAATCTCGAAAGTGGCCCCAAGATACTCAGAGCTTTCATCGCCATCAACTGTATTTTCACGTCTTCGGATGTCATAGAAGCAGCTGGGAACTTGAAACTCATCTCCTGACCTCTGCATTTTGCTTTGCTGGGGTGGGGGTGGGGGCTGGAAGGGGGCAGAGAGACAACCTCACCTCATTCTTGGAGCTGCACTGAACTGCCATCCACTTCTGCTCCGAACTGAACGGGATCTCTTTCTTTCGGATGTATGAATCTTTAGTATCGCCTAAGTCCATCTGGGATAATAAATGGGATGTTTTCAGTGAGTCATCCTAAACCAATCTCTATGCAAAGCTCTGTCCATTTAAATTATTCATTATTCAAACCACCTCGGGCAGATGAGAAATCCAAGCGTTTAGGTCACGGAGAAAGGCCATGGGGTTTCTGCCAGGAGGAATGTTTCAGACTTGAAGAGCTGGCAGAAGGAGCCCCTGGGAGTGGGTGCGGGCGGCCAGCCCTCGGGTCCCTGCCAGTGACGTTCAATTGATCTCTGATGCTTTCAGGTCAGTTCCTGGACAGGCCTGAGCCTCTACTTCCCCAGATGTAAACCAACCCTAATGCATCCCACTGCCCACTCAAGGCGTGAAAATGGGTCCTTAAGGGGTGAAAAAATCTAGTCCTTTTATGTATAAAGCACACACAAAAAAACGCATACAGTATAGGAACAGACATGTAGTACATCTGTGACATTAAATACCTGTACTCCTGCCTGTGTTAGTTGCTCAATCATGTCCGACTCTTTGTGACCCCATGGACTGTAGCCCGCCAGGCTCCTCTGTCCATGGGATTCTCCAGGCAAGAATACTAGAGTGGGTTGCCATGCTTCCTCCAGGGAACCTTCCTGACCCAGGGATCAAATCCAGGTCTCCCGCATTGCAGGCAGATTCTTTACTGTCTGAGCCACCAGGGAAGGGTGGTGGGAACCTCCCTGGTGGCTCAGTGGTTAGGCCTTCACCTTTCAAAGAAAGGGGTGTGGGTTCCATCCCTGACTGGGGAGCTAAGAACTCACGTACCTCGAGGCCAAAAAACCAAAACATAAAACCGAAAGCAATGTTGTAACAAATTCAATGAAGACTTTAAAAATGGCCCATATTTAAAAAAAAAAATCTCATGGAGGGAGTGATTAGGGGAAAAACACCTTAAAAGCCTCCTAAGAGGGTGCTTATTTAACTTATATGCAGAGCATATCATGAGAAATGCTGGGCTGGATGAAACATAAGCTGGGATCAATATTCCTGGGAGAGATATCAATAACCTCAGATATGCAGATAACACCACCCTTATGGCAGAAAGGGAAGAAGAGTTAAAGAGCCTCTTGATGAAAGTGAAAGAGCAAAGTGAAAAAGTTGGCTTAGCTCAACATTCAGGAAACTAAGATCATGGCATCTGGTCCTATCACTTGGTGGCAAATAGATGGGGAAACAATGGAAACAGTCAGAGACTTTATTTGGGCGGGCTATAAAATCACTGCAGATGGCGACTGCAGCCATGAAATTAAAAGACGCTTGCTCCTTGGGAGAAAAGTTATGACCAACCTAGACAGCATATTAAAAAGCAGACACGTTACTTTGCCAACAAAGGTCCATCTAGTCAAAGCTATGGTTTTTCCAGTAGTCACGTATGGATGTGAGAGTTGGACTATAAAGAAAGCTGAGCGCCGAAGATTTGATGCTTTTGGACTGTGGTGTTGGAGAAGACACTTGAGAGTCCCTTGGACTACAAGGAGATCCAACCAGTCCATTCTAAAGGAAATTAGTCCTGGATATTCATTGGAAGGACTGATGCTGAAGCTGAAACTCCAATATTTTGGCCACCTGATGCAAAGAACTGACATTTGAAAAGACCCTGATGCTGGGGAAGATTGAAGGTGGGAGGAGAAGGGGACAAAAGAGGATGAGATGGTTGGATGGCATCACCGACTCAATGGACAGGAGTTTGAGTAAACTCTGGGAGTTGGTGATGGACAGGGAGGCCTGGCATGCTGCAATCCATGGGGTTGCAAAGAGTTGGACGTGACTGAGCGACTGAACTGAAGAGGGTGTCATGGGTTACGTGTATCCCTAAAGACACATTGAAGGTCTAACTCCCCAGGGCCTGTGATGGGGTCTGATGTGGAAATAAGGTCTTTGCAGGTGTGACAATGTTAAGATGAGGTCATTGGGGGAGCTGATTCCGGTATGACTGGTGTCCTTTAAGGAAGAGGACCCGGCCACGTGAGGACCTGCCTCACTCAGACAGGACCTTGAATCCCGCTACTAATCCGGCTCCCAGTGAAAGAACTGCCCACGCGGACAGCACAGACCTCCTACCTTCATTGCCAGGGCCACCAAGGCGCCCTCTGTTGGCTGCCCCATCACGGTGTTTTTTCTGATGATGGCGTTGTTGGCAACACAGCCTGCCTGCAAAGCAGGGAGGGGTTTCTGAAGGTCATTTGTTAGTATTTGGAGCTGCACCCGTCGGGGTCCTGGGCGCGCTCAGGCATGTGAAAAGGTCCAGCCCTGAAGGCCTGACCAGTTTTTGGGGCTGGGGTGGGAGGGAGGGACGAATTTACTCTTCAAAATGTGCCAGAGTCCCACAGTGCAAAAGCCACACAGTAACACTGGGTTGACCAGAAAGTTCGTTCAGGTTTTTCCATCACATATGAATGTACTTTTCGGCCAACTCAATAATTTACTGACTCAGCAGAATGCTAGCTGTCACAAAGCCATCCTAAGGACTGAGAGTGGGAAGGCAGGCAGACTGGGGGTCACGCGTGTGAGGCCCCGCTGACGGGGACACAGCCTTCTAATCAGGGTGACGAAGGGTCTTGGGATCAGACTGTGGTGACCACCTCGCGAACACACTGTGACCCACTGAGCTGTACTCTCTGCAGTGGTGAATTCTGTGGCAGGTGATCTATTGCTCAATTTAAAATAATAACTGAAAAAGTAGAAACAGCTAAGAAAGGAACACGGGTGAATGCAGGGGTGTGCGGGGAGGGAGCAAGCAGCGGGAGCAGGGGCTCCCAGTCCTTCCCTGACCTCCCACCTCTCCATCTCTATCTGGGCCGTTTCCATAACCTGACCCCTGGGGTGTGGCCCAGTTGTCACCAAGAACCAGTCGGTCCAACTGCCGTCTCTATCTGCAGACAGAACCCATCAGCTCTGTTCAAGGCGCGTGTTTATCTCCACGGCGGCACTCTTGATGCTTACCTCCACTAACTTCCCCACCGAGACGTTGGAAAACTGCTTAATGACTTCCTTGGAGGGTAAAAGGCAGACAGTCCCACTGCCGTTGTAGCCAACTCCGCTGACCTGCAGGGCAAAGCCGCAGATAGGGGTGTCCCTGGGAGGCAAAGAGTCGCTTCCCTGGCTGGCACTATCTTTTTTCTGGGGGGAGGGTCTACCCTTGAGGACAGGGTCCCACCACGAGCAAGGCTTCAAGCATGACCGTGTCCCCTGCAGAACTAAGTATTCATCAGACACCCAGTGCACTTCAGTATTGCAACAGGGCGTCTTGCAGTCAGTAAAAACTATGGCTGTGAAGACCAAATAGTAGCATATAAGACTGCTTATGTTCTAGAATGGGGGTGGACAAGCTTGTTATAGAGCCAGACAGCAAATGTTTTAGCCTTTGAAGCCCATACAATCTGAGTCGCAGTCACTCAGTGGTTGGCGTGTGAAAGGAACCGTGGACAGTGTGCAAACCACCAGGTGTAGCGTCATGCCAGCCAGGGGGTGGCTGCCTTCCATCAGTCATGCTCTTGCTATTTGTATTAATGGCAAGGAAACTGTCCAATAACCCACATTTATGTCTTCCTTATTGTTTTCTGGAAGACTTTGTGCGCTTTCTCTGAGAAGATAAAGGTCTGGCAGGGCACTCCTTGGTCTCAAACCTTATGAATTCACATGGACTCACCTCGGCATGGAGCCCATCAGATGTTACGAGTTGGGTGACAGTCATTTCGTTGGCAGTCAGAGTCCCCGTCTTATCGGAACAGATGACGTTGCAGCAACCTGGACAGGAAGACGTCAGAGTTGATGGGAGACAGAAGTCGTCACCATCAACTCTCAGCCTTACGAAACACCCAGGTTGAATTATCATGGCACCAAGAAGCCCGTTCAGTCCAATTTGTAAGAACTCAACCAGCGGGAGCTCCTTACCTAAGGTCTCCACGATCGGCAGCTTCTTCACAATAACTCGCTTCCGGGCCATGCGCAGCACTCCCAGGACCAGCGTAACTGTGACGACGATGGGCAGGCCCTCGGGGATGGCGGCCACAGCCAGGCTGGATGGAAAAGGCCAGACAGGTCACCTTTAACACACACTTAATGTGATGTGAAGTCCAGCTGATGTTGATCACGTGTTTGCCCGGTGACGCTCACCTGTGGGTTCTCCACCTCTCTGTTCTATTCTCTGCTCCCAATCCCATGATCCACCTGCCTCCTTCTTCAGTGTCCACTGCTCTGAGCTTTTCCCCTGCAAAACCCTGTTCTCCTATCAGACATCCACACTTTAGTGTGAATTAGTCTGTCCAACATTTTGCCTGTTTAAGTACTTTTGCATTTAAATTGTTGCTCTTATGAAAGTTTTGGACCCTTGAAAGACATTTCCAGGATCACACAATAAGTGGACTTTTTGGGTTCAGAAAGTCCCTGGGTTATCTAATGGTTTAGACAGTTTCTGTGAGAAACCAGACAAGGACATGAAAACTGGGGGAGATGACGTAACACAGCGATGCCTTTGCCTAGCTTAGCAGGTTGTTTTGGTGTCTGTTCACTTCCCCCTCCCCACTCTTTCTGTACCACGTGACCCCACCCTCCACAGTTGATTGGATTAGAGGTGAACATGTGACTCAAGCTGAACCAATGAGCTCCTCCCTTGGGAATCTGCATTGGAAGCACAGAATCCCCTTCCTGTAGCAAGTGTTGTGTCTTGCCAGTGACCGCAGACCGATGGGGGAGGCTCTGGAGGGGGGGCAGACTGCAGAGCTGTGCAGTGAGCGTCACCACACCACACCCAAAGGGCTCACCCTTTGCACAGCAGAGGCCTGCAGGTAGTCAGTAAATATTTGCTGAACACACAGGAATGAGTGAATTCATGGCAAGTGCAAGAGCCCAGACACACCCTGGCCTCACACATACTGAGCGCTCTACACAGGTGGTCCATAACCAGAAAGCCCGGCTGCCGATGTCCATCCAGCCAAGCCACGCACGGCTGCAGTATTTCATCAAACCTGAGGTGCTGTTGATTAGAGAGGGCACCATTATCTTGTGCGTCACTAAAGAAAGGAAAAATACTGCCCATTAACCGACACAGTGCTTTCTTATCACCTCACTTGTGAGAAGCAGTCTGACTGCAGAGAAGGTAAAAAGTGAAAAAGAGTGTACATCTTAGAAGTGAGGAAATACGGTATGAACGGCGATCTTTTACCCGGAGACAAAGACGCATTCAGGGGAAAGTTACATAAACCAAGGTGGCAGAGTTTGGTCAAGAGACTGTTCTGGTTTCTATGGTGACAGCAAGAAGGTTCCTTGGTTTTATGGCATGGGCTGACAAGACCAGCTAAGCAAACATTTGCGAAGGGTTATTGCCAGCCCTTCCCTCCTACATGGCATGGGAAGGACATTGTGTGTGTCTGGGTGCTTTTGTCATAATAAAAAAATTAACTGGCAAACTAATAAAGATTAGGCTAGACCAGGAAAAGCAAGTGGACCTTGGCTCATCCTGAAGGTCCCCTGCAGCAGAGGGAAGCAGGAAAAAGTTTTTAAAAGGATGATTCTTGGGTTATTTGTTTTGGAGAATCTCTTGCACGCTGGCTATCTTGCCATTTCTAACTTATGATTGAGAGGTTCTGAGTGATTTCACTTCTGCTAAAAACTGAAGAGTCTTGGGACTTCCCTTGCTCCCTCCTCCATACCTCTGCCCAGCCAGTCCCCTCCCCATGTGGTCCTGTGGCTGAGACTCCGGGCTCCCAGTGCAGGGGCCCCGGGTTTGATCCCTGATGGGAGAACCGAATCCCACAAGCTGCAACTAAGAGTCCACACGCTGCGGCTAGGAGACCCGGCACAGCCTACGAAAGAAAGGAGTGCGGAAAACAAAGCAAAGCTGAAGAGCCTCGTTGTTCCCAAGCCACAAGTGAGACAAAAAGACTTGGTTTTCTTTCGAGTTTACTGGAGATAGAGTGCGATGAGTGGGGTGAAAGGAGCTGTTAAGACCAGAAATCAGAAATAACCTTGGGGAGGGACTTCCCTAGTGGTCCAGTGGCTAAGATGCCACACTCCCAATGCTGGAGTCCTGGGTTCGATCCCTGGTCAGAGAATTAAGACCTGGTACAGCTAAATAAATAAATAAATATTAAAAAAAAATCACCCTGGGGAGGTGGGGTTGGGGTGGACGTAGAAGCCTATTCTCTTACAGACCTGGAACTATTTAACAGTCTTTTTGGCTCTTGGAACTCTCCATGGTTGATGACATGGGTCGGGATGCATCCTCACGTGGAGGAGGTTCTCATTCATCATGGTCTGAAGGCTCTGCTTATTCTGGGAGCCCCTCACAGCTGAGGCTCGCCCTCTGCCCCTAACCCAGCCTTTGAAAGACCTAGTCATCTAAGCCCCCTTTCCAGCACCCAGCCTTCCTCCCTGGCCCCACCTCTTGCTGGAGTCCCAGCTGGGGTGGCTGGAGCCACAGCCTCACTTCTCTGATGCTTCTCTGAAGACTGATGCTTCCTGAACCGACAGCATCCGTATCCCCAGGGAGCCTGTTAGGAATTCAGGGTCTCCCATCCCCGCCACCCTCTAGCCTGAGTCACAGTCCCTGCAATCTGTCTGGGACAAGCTCTCCCAGGGACCCTCATGTGGTGAGGTTAGTTACGCTCAAGTCCAAGGCCCCCAGCTCTACAGCGTCCTCCTCTTCGGGAAGCCCTGCCCTCACCTCCAACTCCACTGTCCACGGCCACGCCCCTGCTCCTTCCTCCCGTGCCTCGGAACACGCTGCAGTTCACGCCTCCCACCGCCTCTCTGCTCCAAAGGAGAGCAGAGATGGCCGCACGGTGCGTGGAGAAGGGTTCTGAGGATGTGATTGGGCTCTGGAGGAAACGGGGCCCGTGAGGTTCCATGTGATCAGCCCCTAAGGGACCCCCCGCCCCCGACCCCGTCCGGTCTTATCCCCCAGCCAGCTGCACCTCCTTCTGGGTTCCTCGGATGAGCCAGGCTTGCTGCCTCCTCCACGCCTCTGCCCTGCCAGTCCCCTGCGGCCAGTCCCCTGTCTGAACGCCCGCCCTTCCCACCCCTAGCAGGTCCGCATCTCTCCAGCTTCAACTCCTCAGAGAAACCTCCAGCTGCCTTTTCTGGGGACACCCCTTCCAATCTCCCCATTTAATCCCTCTCTCAGCTGTCGTCTCCTGTGCAGTACTGATCAGAAGTTGTGACTATTTGCTAACATCCACTTAAATTGTTCACGTTTACTTTCCCCTCCAGCCTGCAGACTCCAAGGTCCAGCTCCAACAGCAGTGGACGAGGCAAGTACACAGTAAGCAGCTGCTCAGCAAACACGTACGGGGCAAGTAAACAAGCCAACTGCCAGGACCACAGGCAGCAGGGGGAGAGTCCCTGTCCTGCCCGGGTGGTGGCCGGAGCACTGACCGGGACCCTGGCTTTGGAGCAGAATGCACGGCGTTGGCAGTCTGTCTCCTCCGCTCCCGGAATCCTGTAACTGTGGCAAGTGGGCTGGCCTAAGCTCCAGCTTCCCCATCAGGAGACCAGCCTGCCCGGCAGAGTGGTCCATGATGCACAGGGCCACGTGTCCCTCCAGAGCCCCACCCCTCCTCGACCCTGGCTGCGCCACCTTCACTTTCCTGAAGATTCTAGAACCGACTCACCTAGTATACTCAACATTCAGATACCGACCCAAGGAAAAACGGCCATCGAAAGCTCTGGGTTCTGTTTTCCTTTATTCCATTCAGGGTACACATAGCTCAGGAGACAAAGTCAGGCCACTCTATTCAACTTGAGATCATGACTTTGTCTATTCAAAAGAACACCTTGGGGGATTCCCTGGTGGTCCAGAGCAAGACTCCATGCTCCCAGTGCAAGGGAACAGGGTTCTATCCCTGGTCAGGGACCTAGATCCCACATGCTGCAACCCAGCCCCAGCGCAGCCAAATAAATAAGTACTTTAAAAAAAAAAAAACCTTAAGAAAAAAACCCTCAAAAAATAGTCATTGAATACTTCTGTAATAGGACACATACCTGCCCACAGGTGGACTTTGCCCGCCTGCCTCTCAATGCACACAGTGCCCCATGATTTAAAAAGAGGCATTTGGAATGTTAAAAGACCCATACCTGAATCTCTTCCTACTGCTAACTGCCAGGTAATGCCATCCATTCATTTATACACGGATGGACTTGACTAAGTACCAGAGATGTGTGCATTCCACCCCCAGTGCAAGGCTCTCTTGCCTACACTGGCCGGCCCCCCACGGCCTCCACACTTCACACGGGATGCCCCATCCCCTGGGAGTGCCTCACTGTCATTTACTATAATGGCAGTTCCAACTCAGCTGTTTGCAAACAGTTTCCTTTTTTTGTATACATTAGAAAGGCTCCAAGGATCCTTGTAATAACAGCTTTCTTAATTACCTGCTTTCTGTTTTCTTTGTTAAGATGTAATTCACATATCATAAAACTCGCCCTTCTAAAGTATACAATCCAATGGTTTTTAGTATATTCAGAGTTGTATAACCATCACCATAATCACTTTTAGAACCTCTTGCTGCTGCTGCTGCTGCTGCTGCTAAGTCGCTTCAGTTGTGTCCGACTCTGTGCGACCCCAGAGACAGCAGCCCACCAGGCTCCTCCATCCCTGGGATTCTCCAGGCAAGAACACTGGAGTGGGTTGCCATTGCCTTCTCCAATGCATGAAAGTGAAAAGTGAAAGTGAAGTCACTCAGTCATATCGAACCTCTTAATCACCCTCTAAAGAATCCCCATAACTGTTGTGGTCCCTCCTTATTTCCTGACCTCATCTCCTGGCAGGCACTTTTTCTGTCTGTATGAATTTGCCTCTTTGGGGCATTTCATAAAAACAAATGGCTTCCCTGATAGTTCAGTTGGTAAAGAATCCATTTGCAATGCAGGAGACCCCGGTTCAATTCTTGGGTCGGGAAGATCTGCTGGAGAAGGGATAGACTATTCACTCTATTATTCTTGGGCTTCCCTGGTAGCTCAGTTGGTAAAGAATCTGCCTGCAATGCAGGAGACCCCAGTTCGATTCCTGGGTCAGGAAGATCCCCTGGAGAAGGGAAAGTCTACCCACTCCAGTATTCAATTTTCACTTCACTTCATAAAAACAAAGTCATAGTATGCGGCCATTTGAGTCTGGCTTCCTCCTCTTCGGGCTTCCCAGGTGGATCAGTACTAACGTATCTGCCTGCCAGTGAGGAGACGGGTGTTCCATCCCTGGGTTGGGAAGATCCCCTGGAAGAGGAAATGGTAACCCACTCCAGTATTCTAGCATGAGAAATCCCAAGGACAGAAGAGCCTGGCAGGCTACAGTCCATGGGGGTCACAAAGAGTCAGACACGACAGCACACACCATACATTCGCCCTCCTCTTAGCCGCATGTTTCTATGGCAACCACCCTGTATCAAATGCAGTGCTTCACTCTTTTTTGTGGCTGAATAATAATACACTGCATGTTGCTTATCTGTCCATTAATTGATGGGCATCTAAGTTTGTTTACATCATGGGTTTGATGTACTAAGTATAAATTTTTTCTCACCAACATTAAATATTTAATAAATATTAAAATAATTTCCCACATATCACCTTTGGAAGTGGTCAAACAGGAGATGGCAAGAGTGAACATCAACATTTTAAGAATCAGTGACCGAATGGACAAGAATGGGCAAATTAATTCAGATGACCATTACATCTACTACTGTGGGCAAGAATCCCTTAGTAGACATGGAGTAGCCCTCATAGTCAACGAAAGAGTCCAAAATGCAGTACATGAGTGGCAATCTCAAAAATGACAGAAAGACTTTGGTTCATTTCCAAAGCAAACCATTCAACATCACAGTAATGCAAGTCTATGCCCCAAAAACTAGTGCTAAAGAATTGGAATTGCATGGTTATACGAAGACCTACAAGACCTTCTAGAACTAACACCAAAAAAAAAAAAAAAATGTCCTTTTCATCATAGGGGATTGGAATGCACAAGCAGAAAGTCAAGAGATACCTGGAATAACAAGCAAGTTTGGCCTTGGAGTACAAAATGAAGCAGAGCAAAGGCTAACAGAGTTTTGCCAAGAAAATGCACTGATCATAGCAAACACCCTCTTCCAACAACACAAAAGATGACTCTACACAGGGACATGACCAGATGGTCAGTACTGAAATCAGATTGATTATATTCTTTGCTGAAGATGGAGAAGCTCTATGCAATCAGCAAAAACAAGACCAGGAGCTGACTGTGGCTCAGATCATGAACTTCTCATTGCTAAATTCACCTAATTTGAAGAAAGCAGGGAAAACCACTAGGCCATTCAGGTATGACCTAAATCGGAACCCTTATGATTATACAGTGGAAGAGAACCCCATAACTGTTGGGGTCAAAGAGATTCAGGGGATTAGATCTGGTAGACGTAATACCTGAAGAACTATGGATGGAGGTTGGTAACATTATATGGGAGGTGGATCAAAACCATCCCCAAGAAAAAGAAATGCAAGAAGGCAAAATGGTTGTCTGATAAGGCCCTACAAATAGTTGAGAAAAGAAGAGAAGTGAAAGGCAAAGGAGAAAAGGAAAGATATATCCATCTGAATGCAGAGTTCCAAAGAATAGCAAGGAGAGATAAGAAAGCCTTCCTTAGCGAGCAATGCAAAGAAATAGAGGAAAACAACAGAATGGGAAAGACTAGAGATCTCTTCAAGGAAATTAGAGATACCAAGGGAACATTTCATGCAAAGATGGGCTCGATAAAGGACAGAAATGGTATGGACCTAACAGAAGCAGAAGATATTAAGAAGAGGTGGCAAGAATACACAGAACTGTACAAAAAAGGTCTTAATGACTCAGATAACCACGATGGTGTGGTCACTCACCTAGAGCCAGACATCCTGGAGTGGGAAGTCAAGTGGGCCTTAGGAAGCATCACTCTGAACAAAGTTAGTGGAGGTGATGGAATTTCAGCTGAACTATTTCAAACCTTAAAAGATAATGCTGTTAAATTGATGCACTCAATATGCCAGCAAATTTGGAAAACTCAGCAGTGGCCACAGGACTGGAAAAGGTATATGTATTGGATTTCATTCCAGTCCCAAAGGGGAATGCCAAAGAATGTTCAAACTTCTGCACAACTGCACTCATTTCACATGCTAGCAAGGTAATTCTCAAAACCCTTCAAGCTAGGCTTCAGCAGTACGTGAACCAAGAACTTCCAGATGTATAAGCTGGATTTAGAAAAGGCAGAGGAACCAGAGATCAAATTGCCAATATCCTCTGGATCATAGAGAAAGCAAAGGAATTCTAGGAAAACATCTACTTCTGCTTCATTGACTATGCTAAAGCCTTTGACTGTGTGGATCACAACAGTGGAAAATTCTTAAGGAGATGGGAATACCAGACCCACCTTACCTGCCTCCTGAGAAACGTGTATGCAGGTCAAGAATCAACAGGTACAATCAGATATGGAACGAGTTGGTTCAAAATTGGAAAAGGAGTACGTCAAGGCCGTATATTGTCATTCTGCTTATTTAACCTACGTGCAGAGTACATCATGCGAAATGCCAGGCTGGATGAAACACAAGCTGGAATCAAGACCGCCAGGAGAAATACCAATAACCTCAGATATGCAAATGACACCACCCTAATGGCAGAAAGCCAAGAGGAACTGAAGAGCCTCTTGATGAAGGTGAAAGAGGAGAGTGAAAAAGTTGGCTTAAAATTCAACATTCAAAAAATGAAGATCAGGGCATCCAGTCCCATTACTTCATGGCAAATAGATGGGGGAAAAAAATGGAAACAGTGACAAATTTTACTTTCTTGGGCTTCAAAATCACTGCAGACAGTGACTGCAGCCATGAAATTAAAAGACGCTTGCTCCTTGGAAGAAAAGCTATGACAAGCCTAGATAGCATATTAAAAAGTAGAGACATCACTTTGCCGACAAAGGTCTGTATAATCAAAGCTATGTTTTTTTCCAGTAGCCATGTACTGATGTGACAGGTGGACCATAAAGAAGCTTGTGTGCTGAAGACTTGATACTTTTGAACTGTGATGTTGGAGAAGACTCTTGAGAGTACTTTGGAGATCAAACCAGTCAATCCTAAAGGAAATCAACCCTGAATATTCATTGGAAGGACTGATGCGGAAGCTCTAATACTTAGGCTACCTGCTGTGACGAGCTGACTCACTGGAAAAGACCCCGATTCTGGGAGAGACTGAGGGCAGGAGGAGAAGGGGAGACAGAGGATGAGATGGTTGGATGGTATCACTGACTCAGTGGACATGAGTTTGAGCAAACTCCAGGATAGTGAAGGACAGGGAAGCCTGGTGTGCTACCGCCCATGGGGTTGCAAAGAGTTAGACACAACTGAGCGACTGAACAACAACATATCACCTGAACCATCTTATAGACAACACAAGGTGGGGGTCCCACCCCGGGGAGACCAACACGGGCCTGAAGTGGCTCCTTCACATCCCAGATCACCAGTTGCCCCTCTGCTGGGACAAGCCTGTGTCCCCAAGCAGCCATGGAAAAGCTGTGGCAACTCCCCCTGCCTGCCTCTGCTCCTCCAGCAGGACCTGGGCTGGGATAGTTGTTTATGAGCATCGCCAGGCCAGGGAAGGCAGGTTCCCCGGGCTTAAAGCCCAGACCCTGGTTCTGCTCCCTGCCGTCAGCCCTGTGTCTTCTGTCCTCTCCTGCAGCCGTCTCCATAAACCAAGGGCCGAATTCCAGATGCTAATTAGAACACGCACCCACCTTGTGCTCAGTTTGGCGGCAGGCACCTGCAAGGGGCACCAGGGCATCCTCACGCACCCTTAGGAGGGTTGACGTCACCCTCATTTACAGAGGAGGACACAGAGAACCAGAAAGTGAAGATGCTTGCCTGGGGTGGCCCCGCTGGCAAGCGGCAAAGTGTTGGTCGCTCAGTCATGTCTGACTCATTGTGACCCCATGGACTGTAGCCCACCAGGCTCCTCTGTCCGTGGGATTTCCCAGGCAAGAATACTGGAGTGGGTAGCCATTCCCTTCTTCGGGGGATCTCCCCAGCTAGGGATCAAACCTAGGTCTACTGCTTTGTAGGCAGATTCTTTACTGTCTGAGCCTCCAAGGAAGCGCAAATGGCAAAGGCAGAAACTAAACTGGGCAGACTGCTTCTCAGTTCAGTTCAGTTCAGTCGCTCAGTCGTGTCCGACTCTTTGCAACCCCAAGAATCGCAGCACGCCAGGCCTCCCTGTCCATCACCAACTCTCGGAGTTCACTCAGACTCACGTCCATCGAGTCGGTGATGCCATCCAGCCATCTCATCCTCTGTCGTCCCCCTCCTCCTCCTGCCTTCAATCCTTCCACAGAACTGACTCCTTTGAAAAGACCCTGATGCTGGGAAGGATTGAAGGCTGGCTCTGGAGTCCGTATTTAGCCAGTAAGACATAAACCCATGGCTTGGGGGACAAGGACGAGGAGCTGTCATTCCTTTTTCTGACGTTCGTTGGACACCCCCACCACCAGACAATGCGTTGCGGGGGACTGGGGCTTGGAGTGGAGGGGCTGCATCTGCCCCACACCGTTCCTGCCCCCAAACTCCCACCTTCTCTTGCTGCACAAATGAAGGGCAATGGCCCAGCACCCTTACCTGACCCCGATGGTGAACATGCTGAGCAGGTGTTTCCCTTGCAGCCAGCCAGTGAACATGATCAGGCCTGGGAGGAGATGGAAACACACACATAAGTACACACACACACACACACACGTATATATACAGGCTCAAGGAGAAGAGGGCGGCAGAGGATGGGATGGTTGGATGGCATCACTGACTCAGTGGACATGAATTTGAGCAAACTCTGGGAGATAGTGGACAGGGAAGCCTGGTGTGCTGTAGCCCAAGGGGTTGCAAAGAGTCATATGTGACTTAGTGACTGAATGTTTATGAACAACACGCAGAATGAACAGCAACAGAATGTTTATGAACACACGCACACACCCATCCACACACACACAAGTATGTTCTTTAACATCTGAAGGCATTCCAAACTCATTTCCTTAGTGTTTATGGAAATACAGACACAGAGCAATTATGAATAACTTCAAACACTTGTCACCGCTCCCATTTTTAAGGAAGGAACTCTCCTGCTTACAAAAGAGGATGGTTTTCCTTTTTCAGGAAAGGATCAAGTCAGTTCAAGTAAAAGAAAGAAACAGCCACCCGGTTTATCTGGGGCTGTTTGCAACATTTCTGAGCTATTCCAGAAGTTTCCCACAGGCTGTATGTTTACAGGACTTGCCCCAAGGTTTCTGACATGACCAACGACAGCCGCTCCCCTGATGGGTTCACGAGCTGGTCTCTCTTAGCTGATTTTATTCTGCATTTTTGTGATTAAAGACATTCCTTATCCCATTTTTCTCTTTCATCAATTGTTGGCCCAGTATTTAAACACCAGACACTGTGTTAGACACGGGGTATGTGGATAGTCAGAGATGGAGCCTTCAGGTAAAGAAGTGCATGACTCATGCTGGGGCCCATGAAAGGCCCGAGATGTTCTGGCAACGGGGCAAAGTTCAGGGTCCACCAGGCATGGCCTCAGTTTGCTCATCTGTAAAGTGGAGGAAATGACTACATCTTCCTCAAGGACTTGTTTTAGTATTTAAGATGTAACAATGCCCTTGGAGATCTCAGCATGGCTCCTGGCCCACAGTAACACCAAGTCATGAACTGCTGTGGCCACAGTTACAAGACAGGCGAGGGGGAAGTAGGAGGTGAGAGGAGTTGCCTGTTGACACATCCTGGGGGACTTGCCGAAGAGCATCAGCTGTGTCTTGTAGGGAAAGCAGAGCCAGGGTGAGTTTTCCGCTGGGCAGTAGTGGCGTGTGTGTGTCTGCATGTGTTTGGGTATGTGTGTGTTGGGGGTAGAGAGGTCATAAGATCTGATTTATTGGGGTTTCACTTTTTTTTTTTCATACTTTGACTAGCAACAGAACTCAGTAGTCAAAATCTTAGCAGGAACCCAAATGAACCTAGAAAGATTAGGGGGAAGTTTTACTAAAAATAGGGGCAGAGCCAACCCACAGGACCTGCCCCCATCCTGGGTCTTGCCACAGTAGGAGGGTGGGGGCCTCACAAAAGCCAAATGTGCTTATTTCTTCCCAAATTCAGGTTCAGTAATTTTCCATCGGTGTCTAGAAATAGGACACTGTGAGTATTGAGACCACAGAGGTGACAAACACCACTTTCCCCTGAAACCAGCTGTTAAGCCTTTACCAGCACACCACTCTTTCCCAGCATCCCTAGGCCTTTCTAAGGGTTCACAACTCCCACTCTGCCAGAGCAGTTCTTGAAATATTTACTAAAAAGAGAAAACATCTGAGCGGTTATCATGGGCCTGGCCACGGACATGCCAATTTAAGTTCTAAGTTAACGTGAGGAATAATGGCTTATACGAGGCAGTGACCCTGCAGCACCTCTGACCTTTGATAGATTTCATCCTGTGGAAAGGCCTGCTACGAGCATCTATTTGACAATCTGTCTTGAAGCACACCTACTTGGTATTTTCTCTGGGGGCTATTGCTACAGCCCGTTCTCCTTCTGGCAACCCCAGGGTCTAGAGCAGGTGGCAGACAGCTTTTCCTCCAACAGGTTGGGTAGAAAACAGCACTCGCTTTATGAGCCTTATGGTCTGTTGCAGCTCAACTTGGCCATTGCAGTGTGCAAATGGCCATAGATAATATATGAATGGGTTTGGCTGTGTGCCAATAAAAGTTATTTGTGAACACTGAAATTTGATTTTCATATAAGGTTAATGTCAGAAGATAGTCTTCTTCTGATTTTTGTAAAAGTCTTGGCTTGTGAGCCACACAAAACAGGTGGTGAACCCGATTTGGCCTGGGAGTCAGAGTTTCCATCCCCTGCTCTAGAGAGTAAAAGGGCCCTCTGGGCAGCCAGGGGCGTGTGGGCATCCATCCACCCTGTCCCAGATGCCTGATCAGTGTAACCCCAAGGAGGGCAGGTGAATGATGGCATAGAGCCACTCTCCCTCCATGACAGACATCACTAATCTATCACAGTCCTCCTCCACCATGCCTGAGCACGGCCTCCAAATCCTCTCACAAGCACAGAGCCCTCCCTGGCTGTGATAAGACTTGGCACGTTAAGATAAAACCCACTTCCCATGAAACTGCTCCAGGGAAAACTAGGGCGGAAAGGAGAGAAGAGGACACAGAGCTATTCGAAAACAGGAAACCTACTGACTGAGCAAACTCTGAGTACAACATCCAAAATTGACATTTGGAAAGGAGCCTAGAAACTAGAGAATGGGGAAGGGGTGGCCAGGGAGGAAAGGGCAGGCAGGTCTATCTCTAGCACGATAGAATTGAGAGATCCGAATTCAGATCATATCCTCTTAACACTTTGCTAATTTTACAACCTCCTAAAGTTGTAAAGGAATGGGAGATACCTTCCATGCCTTTGGATATATGTTTTCCTTGGTCTGAAATTCCCAATCTTCTCTTTTTTTTCACTTGGCAAACTCCTACCCATCCTACAAGACCCAACTTAACGTCACCTCCTCTTTGAAGCCTTCTCAACTCTCCCATGCAAAATTAACAGCTACCTTCACATTTCATATTTGTTCAGGTGTCTCTCTCCTATTTCTCTGGAGTCCTCCAAAGGGAAGAAGCTGTGTCTTACTCATCTCAGTGGCCCCAGAACCTATCGCAGGGTCAAGTGTGTCATAAGATACTCGTTAAATGAACCAATGCATCTGGATGACCAGAAGCACGACAAAACTGCTGCTAGGAGGGACAGCCGCCTCTTCTCCCAAGAACTTTCTCCACTCTGCAGTTTTAGCCAGACTCACTAGAGCTCCTCTCATCACTGCTTGTGCTATGGGCAGTGGTTGGCTGCTTTGTTCCTTTATTCACTAAACCAACATTTATTGAGAATCTATAATGGCCCAGGCACTGGTTGACCCTGGAAGCTGAGAACGAAGGACACAGACTCAAAGCCAGAGCTGGAGGCAGCAGGAAGGGGCAGGTGCAGGAACCAGGGTATAATTCAGGAATAAGACCTGAATTTTGGGCTGCAGCACCATGGGGATACTGTTTGGTATGCTGCCAAAGGTCAGGAGGAACAAGCCCAGGCACAGCATAGAAACCTGCCGGTGCACCACCAGACTACATTTCCCAGTCTGCTTTGCAGTTAGGTAGGCCATGTGACTTCATTCTGGCCAATCAAGAATGGGCAAAAGTGATGACTTCACTTCCTGGTCCCTGCCTTTAAAAAATGCTCCCCCTCCCACCCCCACTCCCCACAAGTCTCTATGTTCTTTCTTTCCCCATCTGCTGGTTTAACAGAATTATGGCCCACTCCTCCCAGGAACTGGAGGAAGGCAGAACAACAATACAGCAGGAGCCTGGGACTGCAAGTCAGTGTTCAGAAGTGAGCTACCTGGGAAAGCCATTTCACCAGGAATGTGCCCACGGACTGCAGTGTAAGCAAGAAATAAGTTATGATCATGTTAAGCCATTAAAATGTAGGAGCTACCTGTTACTGCTGCTAGCTTGTCCGATTGATACAGAAACCTCTTGCTGCTGACCAAGAACCTCTGATCCCAAACCCCAGTCCTCACCCAGGTGAGTAGTAAGGTATTTGAGAGACAGCTATGGGTGCACAGGATGGCTCCCTTCCACACCCCCCACCCCCTCTTCCACCCCTGCCAGGACCCCATGCAGAAACTGCTTCACCCACCAATTATGCCGAATGAGAAGAGTGTCAGTTGCTTCCCCAGCTTGTCCATGCTTTTCTGTAGAGGAGTTTTAGGTGTCTAAAAGGATGAGAACAATGAGTTTGTTAGATGAGATCTGGGAGTGTCCCTCCTGCTTCTATTCTCTCTCTCTCTTTTTTTTTTTGGCTGCACTGTGAGCTTGTGGAATCTTAGTTCCCTGACCAGGGATGGAACTCGTGCCCTCTGCAGTAGAAGCACAGAATCCCAACCACTGGACCGCCAGGGAAGACCCTGCTTGGATTTTTTTATATCTTAAGCTGAGTGATGATTATACAGGGACACATATATAGAAATCCACAGACTGCTACATTTCAGATCTGTGCATATCACCGTAAGTCATATCTTGACAAAAATCCTAATGAGCATTTCAAAGTAAAAAGTTTTTAAAAGTGTACTCACATTAACCATATCATCCTTGTTCCTAAGGAGTAGGTGGGGCAGGTGTCACCAGCTGAGAATCATCTCAAACCCCACCTTACAAGAAACCCAGGGCTTCCCTGCTGGTCCAATGGTTGAGAGTCCGCCTGCCAATATGGGGGACACGGGTTCGATCCCTGATCCAGGAGGATCCCACATGCAGCGAGGCAACGGGGGCCCTAGAGCCCGTGCTCCACAACACCAACCGCGATGAGAAGCCTGAGCACCACAACGAGTAGCTGCTGCTCGCCGCAACTAGAGAAAGCCTACACACAGCAATGAACACCCAGTGCAGCCATGAATAAACAAATAATCTAAAAAAGAAAGAAACCCAAAGCCCCCAGTCCCTTACCTCTTCAGCCTGCATCATCTTGAACACCTCTCCAAACTGGGACTTTTCTCCTGTTCCGATCACGACGCCCTGCGTCCAGGAGAGAGGGGTGTGAGGTCTGAGGCTGAAGGCCCACAGGTGAGGGATGCCAAGGCCCCGGGGCTCACCTGGCCCTTCCCGCACTGCACCAGGGTCCCCATGAAGACGATGTTGCTCAGGGTCGTGAGGTCACCCTCGCCTGTCAGTGGGGTATCTGTCTTACTGCTTGGCTCGGCTTCTCCCGTGAAACTGGACTCGTCCACCAGGAGGTCTGTGACCTGGGGGGGAGCAAAGAGAGAAGGTGTAGCACCAGCCCCCCAACCTGTGAGCTGGTTCAAAGCCCAGGATAGTGTCTGACACCTTAACGTCACTGGTCAACAGACAGCAAACAAGAGCGCGCTGAAATCAGGAAACAAGTATCACAACACGGCCTCTGGTGACTCCAGGAATCAGAAAAGCTTTGCATATGGGACCCCTTTCAGAAAACATAGCAATCTCAAATCCTGTTTTAACACCCTTTTCAATTTTAATAAAACTTTTTAAAAAAAACTTAGGCAATGGTTAAATTAGAATATCCCTTTCGGATCATCCTATCTTTCCCCTAACTCCCACATCCTGCCCACCCTGGGGTTCCCACACAATCCGTGTGATTTGAGTAGCACTGAGCCGGGTTACTTGATGATAGCCTAAGGTCATGTCAACACCTGAAACACACATGCAGTCACAGATACACATACTTGCTGATGTTTCCAGGGTAACATTTCCAGAACACCTACTATGCACCAGGTCCAGCACAGAGCACTTCACAAGGCTTATTGCTTAATCCTCACACCCTCCATGAAAGACACTATTATTTTATCCACTTTATAATATTAAAAAAAATATTTAATTAATTAGTTAATTAATTAGGCCGCACCCGGCTTAGTTGCCGCATGGGGGATTTTCGATCTTCTTTGTGGTGGGGAGGACCTTTTAGCCACAGCACGTGAACTTCTATCTGTGGCATGTGGCATCTAGTTCCCTGACCAGGGATCGAACCCTGCATTGGGAGCACAGAGTCTTAGCCACTGGACCACGAGGGAACTCCCTTATCCACTTTCCATTTGGGGAAACTGAGGCATGGGCTGATTAAGAAATCTGCTCTAATCAGCTCATTAGCGGCAGAGCAGAGGTTTGAACCAACACGGTGGCTTCAGAGACTGCATTCTTAACTATCAAGGTCTTGCAGAAGTGACCACAGGCCCAGCAGGTATCACTCAGGAGGTGAGTCTTCCATGGCCAGAACCATGCCAGGTACCACCAAGGATGTGCAAGGTATCTAGGGTATACTCTACCCCTAAGGGACTTCTCACTGAAGCAAAAAAAGAGCAACTAAAAGAAGTTATCTTCCTGCAAACTCCCAAAAGAACAGTTAGATCGGCCTTTTTCAAACAGAAGTCTGTGAGTTCTCTATACTCCCAAGTTTTACCATTCAATACCAATCTATAAAAATGTGCACACTTCCAGGGAACCCCAGTCCGCAAGGATGACAGGAGCCACCACTTGCCAAGTAATATCCGTCTAACCCTTCAAGTTCCTAACAGAACCCCGTGGCATTGGGCCTGATGATGGCCCCCATCCCACCCCCTTAGCCCTGTTTCCCAGCTTCCCTGGCAGCTCACAGTGTCTCCACCCTCTGGACAATGGTCTTTGTGAAGATCTCTGAAGGCGGCTGAGCTGACAGCTCCTCCTGGCCCCCTTCACCTTTCTCTCTCTCTGCTTGGGTCATTGTGCTCATGGCTGGAGCTCCACAAGCCATTTTACAGGTACTAACAGGATGCCACAGCCCAAGAGGGCAGAGAGGAGGGCTGGAGAAACCCAGGGCCTTTCTTCCATGGGGAAGCCACCCCGTTGGCTCCACTTCCAGGCTCTCATCACATGAAATGGGAATAAACCCCTGCCTCTTCAAGCCCATGTACCTACCTCAACCTACCACCACAAACACAACTACTAACTGATCTTCATGTTTTATCTCCAGGACATCGGAGCAAAGTCATATGAGCTCATGGGCAGCTCCTAACCCACAATGAAAGAAGAAATGCGGAAAGTGAGTCATCCAGAACCACCAGATGTTGACCCCATAGGTCCCAGGCAGCAGAAACCACCACACCTCCGTGGTTCAAAATTGAGGAAGGAGTATGTCAAGGCTGTATATTGTCACCCTACCTGGCATGCTGCGTCCGTGGGACTGCAAAGAGTCAGACACGACTTAGCAACTGAACAACAGTAACCATGGCAAACAGAGATTCTGTTTCTAGTAAATGTGGTCTAATTGGACATGATAATAATTAGAATAAGTTGTAACTTACTTAATTTGAAGCACATAGATTTTGTATCTAACTTTATGTTTGTTCCATTGAAGTTACACTGTAATAAGATGGTAAGTCAGCAGTGAAAGAGAATCCTGCCATTGCCTGAGTTTGAGAGGCATAGTTAGAACAACCTGACACCCTAATCGGATCTATTCTGCCTCAGAAGGTTCAGGAAACAGGAGTGTGGAGTGGTGGTGGGGGAGGATGAGCTGCAGAGTTTCTTGGAGGGTCTAGGACATGAAACAGGCCTTTAGGGATGAGCAAACACTGGTAAGAGAATCAGGCAGGTCTTTCAGGAGGGAAAAGAAGGCAAGTTGGAGAATTGCTGGTGGGTGGACTTGGTGATAATGAGTTTGATCAAAGCAATGGAAGAGATGGGGGGAGGTAAATAAAGACCCCTCTTCCCCCAGCAGCCCAGCCACAGACTGAAAGGACAGAAGAAGCCCAGCACGCCAAGCAGTGGGACCGGGCCATCCTCTCTGGGGACAGGTTCTCAGGCGTGGACAGAGGTGGGCACGATCCCAGGTGCTGAAGCCAGTGCAGGGGTTTGCTGGAGGGGGAAGAGTTGGCCCTGCTCTCACGGGGCCTCAACTCCATCAACATGAGAAAGTGAAAGTCGCTCAGTTGTGTCCGACTCTTTGCAACCGCGTGGACTGTATTCTCCAGGCCAGAATACTGGAGTGGGTAGCCTTTCCCTTCTCCAGGAGATCTTCCCAACCCAGGGATTGAACCCAGGTCTCCCGCATTGCAGATGGATTCTTTACCAGCTGAGCCACCAGGGAAGCCATCACCACGAGAGGGCACGAGCAGAGAGACAGAAGGTTTGGTCTACATGGGGACGCGTGTGGGGACCAGCGTGACTGGGGCAGAGGACGTGTGGGAGGTGTGGCTGGCATCGGTTAAGAGATTGGGATGTAACCTTGTAAAGAATGAGGAGCCATGACAAGTCTGGAGCAGAGAAGGACCCACATGGGGAAATGTGCAAAACGATATTAGACATTAGAAGACAGGCCAGTTCCATCAGGAGGGGAAGCCTACAGTCCAAGAAATACAGGCCAAGTGAGGCACAGTAAGGCTCTCAGTGGGGGAGTACACATGGATGGGAGCGCCGGACAGCAAGAAGACGGAGCAAACTGGCAGCAAGTGGAGCTAAGCTGCAGGTTAATTTGTCCTGGGTGTTTTGCTCTGTTTTTTAGTCTTTGGCCATACCCGGCAGCATGTGGGATCTCTGTTCTCTGTCCCGGGACTGAACCTGCATTCCCTGCATTGGAAGGCAGAGTCTTAACCGCTGGACTGCCGGGGAAGTCGCTCTTTTCTGTTTTTAATTCTAGTCTTTACACTTGTACCAGACTATGTGAAGGCTGACTGCAGGTCCAAGAGCCCCCTGTGCTTCCATTCTGCTTCCCTAATGGACCCACGACGATTAGAGACTTCTTATGTTAACAAAAATCACATCCACATATTTGTGATTTGGGGAGCTTTAGTTTTTTCAGGTATAAGATGGATGAGTCACGAGTTAGAACATCATTTTCCCACTTGTGTCTTGGGGAACCCTCCTTCACAGGAAGTTAATTGCTGCTCTGTGGAAAGTGGGTTCCATGGTGAAAACCAGTTTGAGGAATATGGGGGTAAACCCAGTGAATGGTCCTCTTTACTGCAGGACTTCCCAGGGGCTTTACTATGCAAAGGGGTGCTGACACTCTCCACATGGGGGCTGCAGTGTGTGGACCACCCTGTGGGCCAAGTGTTGGGAGACACTGGGCTAGAAGGTCACTACATCTCCTCTTGTCCCAACACTAACCCCTTCAAACACACTGAGGCTCACATAATTTGCTTATTTTAAGTTTGGTTTTTGCTGTTTAAAGAAAGACCAATTAGAATATAACCTGCCCACCCAGTTTTTCAACTGGCTGAGTCAACAAGACTTTTAAGTCAGGTTCTTTTTTCAAGAACTTTGGAAATCAAATTCTTGAAACAAATGGAGGGTGATTCAGTGCTAAATGGGATGATGCTAAATTAGAGTGCAAGAGAAACTAAGAGAATAATTACTATCGTTGATAGTATGCTAACACACAGTTGCTGAGTGTATTTTTCTCATGAAACATTCACGACTATGCCATGGAAAAGATGCTGCTCTGATCCCCACTCTACAGATGAGAAAACTGAGGCTCTGAGAGCTTCGGAAACTTGCCCCAGCCCCCACAGCCTAGGTCATGTCAGAGATGGATTCTGCTGCATTCTCTTAGCACAGGCATCCATTCTCTCATAGAGTCTGGGGCGGGGCGATGGGCAGGCTAGACTGTGAACAGTCAGAGGGCAGAGTTTAATCTTGATCCACATGGTGTGGGGTCACTGCTGCTTCCTCCTATGGCAGGATGAGCCCCATGAACACAGAGCCTCAGAGGAGGACCCTCTGTGGGCCTGCTGGATTGATAAGATGGGGGCACTTTCCAGCTGGAGTGACAGCAGTGGTTGCCCAAACATGAGGATCTTTCACAGAAAGAACCCCTACTAATTAGTTCAGTTCAGTTGTTCAGTTGTATCCGACTCTTTGCTACCCCATGGACTGCAGCATGCCAGGCTTCCCTGTCCATCATCAACTCCCGGAGTTTACTCAAACTCATGTCCATTGAGTCAGTGATGTCATCCAACCATCTCATCCTCTGTTGTCCCCTTCTCCTCCTGCCTTCAATCTTTCCCAGCATCAGGGTCTTTTCAAACGAGTCAGTTCTTTGTATCAGATGGCCCAAGTATTGGAGTTTGAGCTTCAGCATCAGTCCCTCCAATGAATATTCAGGGCTGATTTCCTTCAGGATTGACTGATTGGATCTCCTTGCAATCCAAGGGACTTTCAAGAGTCTTCTCCAGCACCACAGTTCAAAAGCATCAATTCTTCAGTACTCAGCTTTCTTTATAGTCCAACTCTCACATCCATACATGACTACTGGAAAAACCATAGCTTTGACTAGATGGACCTTTGTTGGCAAATTCATGTCTCTGCTTTTTAATATGCTGTCTAGGTTGGTCATAACTTCCCTTCCAAGGAGTAAGGGTCTTTTAATTTCATGGCTGCAGTCATCATCTTCAGTGATGTTGGAACCCAAAAAAATGAAGTCTCTCACTGTTTCCCCATCTATTTGCCAAGAAGCGATGGGACCAAATGCCATGATCTTAGTTTTCTGAATGCTGAGTTTTAAGCCAACTTTTTCACTCTCCTCTTTCACTTTCATCAAGATGCTCTTCAGTTCTTCTTTGCTTTCTGCTATAAGGGTAGTGTCATCTGCACCCTATTAATTGGTGACACATTAAAATGTAAGAAAACAGACCTCAGCCAGCTGATCAAGGTCAGTATCAGCAGGGATGGGTCATGGTGATGGTCAGGGAACTAAGATCCCATAAGCTGCATGGCATGGTCAAAAAAAGGAAAAGACTTTAAGAAATAGAGTCTGTTTTTTTCTTAAAAAGAGGAAAGGAGAGAGAGATGAGACAAAGATGCCTCCCTTGAAGACAGCTGGCCAGAAAAACAGGAACAATGGGGGTTAGGGGACTGGGAAGGGGTGAAGATGCAGGCAGGGAGGTGGGTGTGGGTTTGGATATGCTGGAATTGAGGTGGCTATCTGTCCATCTGTCTCCTGCCAAAGGCCAGGCCTTCTTCTGGGCCCTGGGAATCCAGTAGTGACCAAGACAGACAAACTCCCTGCCTCTGTGAAGGGACCTTTGCCAACAAAAGTCTGTCTAGTCAAGGCTATGGTTTTTCTAGTAGTCATGTATGGATGTGAGAGCTGGACTATAAAGAAAGCTGAGTGCTGAAGAATTGATGCTTTTGAACTATGGTGTTGGAGAAGATTCTTGAGAGTCCCTTGGACTGCAAGGAGATCCAACCAGTCCATCCTGAAGGAAATCAGTCCTGAATGTTCATTGGAAGGACTGATGTTGAAGCTGAAAGTCCAAAAGTTTGGCCACCTGATGCGAAGAGCTGACTCATTTGAAAAGACCCTGATGCTGGGAAAGATTGAAGGCAGGAGAAGGGGATGACAGAAGATGAGATGGTTGGAGGGCATCACTGACTCAATGGACATGAGTTTGAGTGTACTCTGGGAGTTGGCGATGGACACGGAGGCCTGGTGTGCTGCAGTCCGTGGGGTCGCAAAGAGTCGGACACGACTGAGCGACTGAACTGAACTGAGCAATAAACAGGAAAGCAAAGTGACACTGGAATGAACAGCAGGAATCCAGGGTGGGGGGAGGGAGGGGAGGTGACGCCTCAGGAGAGGGATCAGGGAGGCCGGTGGGGAGGGGACGGGTTGGGGCTGAGGCCTCAGGAATGAGAACAGCTAAGTCCTGCTGGTGTGAAGTAGGTTCCAGATGGCAGGAACGGCCCTCCTGTGTGAAGATGCGCTGCGGGCAGCTGAAAGGTGCAGTGCATCTGGCTTCCAAGTCAGGGCTGAGCACCCAGCTTGGGTCTCCTCTGCCTAGAACAGCTGATCCACGTCCATTCCAGAACGGCTCAAAAGGCACTGCTTCCAGGAAGCCCTCTGTGACTGCAGTGGGCCAGTCAAGTCTGTCCTGTTTGGGAAGTCCAGAATCCCCTGGGCTTTTCCCACAAGCTTCCCTGTGGTGGATGTCGCCTATCACTCCAGGCTATAAAAGCAGAGGTCTCGTCTGTTCTCACTGCCTCTTCAGCACAGCACAGGTCCTGGCACGCAGCAGTACCCAGGAAATATCTGTTGACTGACTGACGGGGATTTGGGAGGGGTGCCCTCAGGCAAGCAGGGAAGGAGGAGAGGCTTATCGGAGGGCTTTGAGGGTGGGGGGTTGAATAGTAGCCCCCTACCATCCAATCCCTGAAGACACCCAAGTCCTAATCCTTGGGATTCGTGAAAGTGTTGTCTTAGCAGCAAAAGAGACTGTGCGGGTGTGATTAAACGGATGGGTTTGCCATGGGGAGATTAGCTTGGATGATCCTGGGGGCCCCTAAATGTCATTACAGGGACTTCCCTGCTGGTCCAGAGGTCAGGACTCCACGGTCCCAATGCAGGGGCCCCAGGGCCGATCCCTGGTTAGTGAACTAGATCCCACATGGCACAGCTAAAAGATTCCTCATGCCACAACTAAGACCTGGGGCAGCCAAATAAATTAATTAAAAAAAGAAAAAGAGATCAACTGATTTTAAAAAGGGTCCTTATGAGAGGGGAATCAGAGCAGTGTCTGAGAGAAGGAAATACAAAGACAGAAGCAGTGGTTGGAGTGATTCAGGGGTACGAGGCAAGAAATGTGGGCGACCCTGGAAGCTAAAATATGCAAGGGAACCAATTTTCCCCTGAAGCTTGGGAATGGGGAATACAGTCCTGCCAACGCCTTGATTTCCACCCAGTGAAACTGAGTTTGAGTCTGACTTCCAGACTGCAAGATAATACACTTGTGTTGTTTACGCCCCTAAGTATGTAATACTTTGTTCAGCAGCTCTAGACACTCGATACACTGAGGAAACCTGGAGGGAGAGCCAGAGAGCCAGGAAGAAAGTCCGGAGAGCTGGCTGTCAGGAAAGAGGTGGTGGAGGCTGGGGAAGCCAGTCTGGCGTTTATGACTTGGCGTGGATTTTATGATCAGCAGCACAGCCTGTGTGTACCGTACACGGGACACCTGCTTTCATCATCAAAGAAAAGGACACATTACCCAGAGGCAAAGAGCGCTCACCCCGAAGATAGGGGTGAACGCCTCTAAGCCAGGACTCCTTCCGAGATAAGGCTCTCTTCCCAGATGTCAAGGTCATGCCTCTCACTGCGTATGTCCTAATCTGTCCTTTTGGTGACCTTGAAGGAATGTACCCCTGCCATGTCTGATGGAATTTCTTTTTCTTTGTTGTGACAGGGTACAAACAGCGCTGAAAACCGTGCTTCTCAGGAGCAGTCTGTCTGGGCTATGGCGAGCCTGTCTCCCGGGCTACAGTCCTCGGTTTGGCCCACGTGCTCCGTTCTTATTAGCGATTGTTTGCATCGACACAGGGCCTGGAGTCTGGGCTCCGGAGCCAGATGGCCCAGGTTCAAGTCCCCTCTGCCCCACTGACTGTGTGGGCTCAGCCCTCCAGGCTTCTGTGTCCTCACTGTAAAAGGAGAGCACTGTCCTCTTAAGGTCACTGCAGATGAAGCAAGGCGGTTTTTACACAGTGGCTAGCGCCGATCTGATTGTTACACACGGTTGACCCTTGGACAATGCAGGGGGCTGCTTTGATGCCTCGGAGCAACGAAGCCCCTGAGCCGCAACTACTGAGCCTGTGCTCTCGAGCCCGGGAGCTGCAACTCCTGAGCCCACGTGCGGCAGTTCCTGAAGTCCGGACGCTCTAGAGCTCAAGAGAGCTTCCGCAACAAGAGAAGCCGCTGCAATGAGAAGCCCTTTGCACCGAAACTGGAGAGCAATCCCTGCTCGCCACAACCAGAGAAAGCCCACACGCAGCAAGGAAGACCCAGCACAGCCAAATAAATAAAATTATTAAAAAAAAAACTACTATGAGTAAACAAAGCTACTGATCTGCAAAAGGACCAGAGAGAAAATCTGCAGAGTGTTGGCGGCCGGTAGCTTTGAAAAAGTCCTTGTGCTGGCAACGACTAGATACCATTTAATCTGATAGAAGCAGGGCAGGAAGAAAACCAGTTGAAGTAGGAGGGGAGTTATTTGGGGTTTAAAAAATTCTTTCAAGGAACTGTTGTCAAACTTGGTAATGATAAACAGTTAAACCAATGGCTGATGTTCGGGACTCTGTCCCCACCTCGGGGCGCTGCGCAAGCAGGCTGATGGTCTTAGCTCAGTTCGGCATCATCAGAACCCCTCGAGTTGGGAATGAACATTAACCCCTCTGACAGATGAGGAAGCTGAGGCACAGAGAGGTTAAGCTACTTGCTCAAGGTCACACAGCTTCTGAAGGATAGGACTTGGCTAATGGCCAGCCCCAGGGCACTAATCACTTCACCGCTCTGCCTCCCTGTAGCGTCCATAGTATACATGCGTCCTGTCTATCAGCTGCCCAGTATGTGGACAGCCCGCCCCTGTACCTGGGGACTCCTCCACGTTGCAGGGCAGAGCCCATCCCTAGGGAGGCATGGACAGTGTCAGACTGGTTTCCCCAGCTTTCTCTGCAGGTGGGGCTTGGCCACTGGATAGCGGCTCCTCTACTGGGAACCACATGCCCTGGACTCGAAGGCTGGATGCTCGTGTAGGGAGAAGCAGACGGAGAGGAATTCACCCTGGTGTGGGGTACACTTGCTGTGCCCTGCCTGGGGATCTGAAAACAGGGGCAGAGGAGCTGGAAAGCCCAGGTGCCTCTGGCCCCCGCCTCACCTTCAAAGCCAGGCTCAGGGTGCTGTAAACGCAGGTCCCGGAGGTTGGCTCCCAGTCTCTTTTGTCTCCCTCCACTCCCTACCTCTCTCCAGGCCACCCTTCCAACAGCTTGCTATTGACCCAGAGAACACCCCGGAGGTTGGCTCCCAGTCTCTTTTGTCTCCCTCCACTCCCCACCTCTCTCCAGGCCACCCTTCCAACAGCCTGCTATTGACCCAGAGAACATGTCCTCCTTAAATAAATAAATCAGGCCGATAACCGGGGCTTAATCCTTTATCACTAAAAGCTTTGAACAATCCTTAAACCTTCTTGGCAGGGATCATAAAATAGGTTACTCCCATCAACGGATCTCTCTGAACCTGACTTCACCTTTTCTTTTTTTTTTTTCTTCCTTTTCTTGAGGATTCAGGATCATCTTCGACAGCCTCAGGGAATGTTCTGTGAGGTTGTGACACCCTGAGACCCGCAAAGGTTGGGGATGGAGCCCCACACCCGATGTCCCAAACTGCACTCTTAACAAAGGCTTGTGCTACTTTCTACGGCTAGACTAGTTGTTATCCTTGAGATTAAGCAGTCTGACAGTGCTTCTGTCTGCCATCAGTATGGTTGTTTCTAGAAGCAACTTATCCCTCATTCCTCAGCTATAAACCCATTCCTCAGCTATAAAATTCCTCTCTATTGCAGTAGGCTACAAGCTAGAAAATCATATAACCAAAACGTGTTAGCTTATACTTACATGAGAATACATAATTTATGAAATGCCATCGGAGGAGCTTTGTGCTTAAAATTAGCTTGCTTGCTAACTTTCTGCTTGTGTGCACACATGCCTATGTCTGTGTATATGTGTGTGCAAGAAGGAGAGAATGCCTGCCTCCGAGAAGCCAAGTGTCTGCACGGCCCCTGGACCGGGGTCTGGGCCCCTCACCTCTGTGAGACGGATGTCAGCAGGGACGCGGTCTCCGATGGAGAGAGACACGATGTCTCCAGGTACCAGGTCTCGAGCTAGCAGGTGCTGGAGCTTTCCTTCTCTTATGCTGCATTTTAAACAGGAAAAAGCAAATGCATCCATGTTGACATCTCAATTTTAGGCAGTTTGATAAACTTGAGCAAAGGTTACAGAAATACATTTTCTCTTTCCGATGTGGACAAATGCTTGTGCTTTAATGGTTTTATTATTTTTTAAATTCACATGTCCTAAAAGACTCTTGGGAAAGAGCTTATCTCCTGGGAGAACTTGGGCTTCATTTGAAAAGTGAGGTGACTACTGTTCACCCTGCTTAGAAACAAGGCGGGGCCACACGGCCTCTAGAAGCCTCTGCAGGTCTAGAGAAGTGGTTCCTTAACAAAGCTGGCAGCTGGCAGTGCTTCTGTCCTCGGAGAACACAGCGCTCTGGTGTGCAGAGCCCAGCTCTGACCTCAGGGACAGCAGAACCTTGTTAAAGCCAGGAGGAGCACCTTAAGTGCCCGAGAAACCAGGGAGCAACCCACCCCCAGGCCTGGGACCGCACTTCATGGCTGTTTGCTGTTAGACATAGGCATGCTTCTGTGTACAGGCTCCCACTGGAACCCACGACATGCTGCTCCTTACCCAACATGGCAGAAGCCCCCCGGCGGGACCTGTGCCCCTCCCTGGGCCTCCTTCCTGTAGCAGCCAGAGAGTTCTTAAAGCACAAAATCAGATCACAACTTCCTCCTGCTCCAAACCCTCTCCAAGAACCTGGGAGTTAGACCCAGACACCCTACCTCCTGCCACGCACCCCCTTGAATACACCCAGCTCTTTCCAGTCTCAAGGTCTTTGTGGATCTTGAATGGTGGAGCAGACACTCCCCTCTTCCTTGTTAACAGAATGCAGTTATCCAGGTACCTGCCTTTCTCCCCGCAGCAGAGTGCTCCGGGGGTGGGTCCTGACAGGCTGAGACGATCAGGGTGACCCCATCCCCTGCCCGTGACTGATGTAGACACAGGCATGGTCTACAACACTGGCCTAAGAGATAGGAGTGGCATTTGGCAGGGGCTCAAGAGAAAGGTTTTCTCATTCTTTACAGACACACATGGCCTCTTCTGTTGGACTTTTTCATCTTTATCATGTCTGGTTGTGATGTCTAGAGCTGTGGCAGCCATCCTGGGGCCATGAGGGAATCCAGAATAAGAACGAAGCCAGCAAGCTGAGGATGGCAGAGTAAAGAAATAAAAGGACCAGGTCCTTGATCCCATCTTGAATTAACTAGCCCCACTGGCCCCTCACCTCAGATCCCTTGCCATAAGACAACACCATTTCCTTGTGGTTTGTGCAGCTGAATTTTCTGGGGTTTATAGCCAAGAGCACCTATCAGATAGACGTCTGCTCTTCTCTCGACTCTTCCCATGGCTGGCCCCTGCCATTTATCAGGCCTCAACTTAAAGGTCAGCTCCACCTTAAATGTCAGAGCAGAGTAACCTGCCAGCCAGATATTCAAGATTGTTCCCACACCTCCACCAGTCACTGCATCTCCATGAGGTTCTCTTTCATTTTTGTGTGGCTTTGGCTTTCAGTCTTTTTGGCTTTAATGCACCTGCCTCATTCCAAAATCATTTCATTCCTTCACTTCATTATCTGCCTCGCCTGTTAGGAGTGTGAGAGGTCCAAAGGCCAGGGCTTTCCTATCTCTCACCTGGGACATCGCCATGCACACAGTGGGTGCTTTATAAATATTTAATGAATGCACAAAAGATGGAGGTAAGCAGGAAGGGTCTGCAGGGCAGATGCCTCTCCTGACATGGGGCTCGGGGGCTCGGGGAGGCAGGCTGTGTCCCTTCACTGCTCTTTCAACTCTCCCAGGTTGCCTGCCTCTGCGGCTCTTGAAAATAAAATTGTCTTTCAGAAGCAACTCCCAGGGACATCAATAATGCATACTATTCGCCTGAAAGGCCAAGACTTGATATTTAAACTTAAGATCAGCTCATCAAACCCCATAAATCATGGATGCTTCTGTCTGCTTATAGGATTACGTCATACATCACACGTCTGGATTTCTGACACCTTGTTCATCCCATTATTAAGCCCAGACATTTTTACTGCCCCCCAAAAGAATCTTCTAGAATTGACTCATGCCTCTCATGCTTTCACAGCATGCTCTTTTGGTCTCTACTTTGTTACTCATTATTCTCTGCCTTGTATCTCTCTCTCTCACACACACACACACACATACACACACTTTTCACTTGCTGACTCCTTGAGAGGAGGGACCTTGCACTAGATCTTTCTATCCTCCAGCTCTATGCTCAATTATGCCATCTGTATGCAAATATATGTTAAGGTTCTTTCTCCCAGCTTATCCTTGGGATAAAAGAGAGTTACTATCTGTTGAGATCCTTCCAAAGTACCTTGGATCACAAGATATCTGCAGTGACTTTCTTATGAGTGGCAGTGTGTATTTGGGAAAGACATAGGACTTAAGACAACCTCAGCTGATGCCAGGAAGGGTGAGGGAGAAGACCTGGGCCTTTTCCAAAGTGGTTTCATGTTTACAAGGAGAATAACTGGTTGGGGATTGCTGATATACTAAAAAATTAAATTGAAACACACACAACAGCGGGCCTGCAACATTCTCACTTCTGCTTCTGCCATTTCCTTTACCAAGGGCAGCGGCCCCTGCAAACCCTCTAAGCTGAGCCATCTGTGAGCCACTAGCCTGTGAGGCTGCTTGAGTTCAACTTAAATAAAATGAAGAATTCAGTCCCTTGGGTGAAGTCCTCAACAGCCATATGTGATTAGTGACGCTGTCCCAGGCAGCGCGTATGATGGAATCTTCCAGAAAGTCCCTTTGCACAGCACTGAGCTAAGCAGACAGGCCCAGGAGGTAAGGGGAGACATTCTTGTCTTTCCTTTTTAAACATCTTTTGGGAGGGTGATGTGATAACAAAAGGCAAAGCAGGAATGTTCGGGTAGGAAAGAGGCTGGCGGGCAGCTGAGCAAATGGCCAGGGTTCATCACTGAGCTGTCCACCCGCTTCGATCAGAGTTCTGAGGCCTCAGCTTATTATTAAAGCCCTCCGCCTCAGCTTCTGAGCCTCAGGAAAAATGTCAAATGCCTTCTAGGAAAAATGCACACAATTTTGCACACTTCATCACAGGTTTCGTGGGCCACCCTCTTCCCAAAGCCCTGTCATCCATGGCCCCCAGGCTGGGCACTCGGATTAGACCCCAGTGACAGAGTGGAGGCCCAGAGAGACCGAATGGCATGCCTAAGAATGCACAGCAATCCGCTGGCGGGGCAGAGGTCAGGTTTGCTAACCCTGGTGAGCCACAGTTCTCCCATATCACACAACAGAGGACATAAATCTGGCTAAAGTTTTGCCAAACTTGCCAGCCCACTGACTCCTCTGATGAACCACAAAGTCCTGGGGTTAGGTGGGCCGGAGGTCTCCGACTTACCAGTTGCATTCGGGGGGAACCAGCTTTGTCAGCTCTTCCAGAGATTTCTCTGATCTGTACTCCTGGCCGGAAGCACATGAAACAGTGTGTTTAAGTGGGGTCAGGGGTGTGGGGGGCTCCCCACAGAGCTCTCATCAGCCCGGGTGACCCCGCCCGGGAACTCAGGGCACATATACACACCTGGATGAAGGCGACGGTGACCACGATCAGCACAGCCTAGGGGGCAAACGGAGCGCACGTTAACACCCATTGCCAATGAGCAGGTAAGTGACCCAGGGGAGGCCTCTGTCTTCCAAAATGTATTTCCTTTTTCCTTGCAAACTAGAGCACTGTGCAGAGATTTAGAAAACAGAGGAGCCGGAAAAGCACTCTCAATTCTGCCTCCACAGGTTCACATTTGGGGATTATCTTCTTAGAGTTTTTGGCATAGATACGCTTGTAACACAGGATGATACACTACAGATACGATCATTTGTATCTCACCAGCATTTAATAACTGGCCACCTGACACGAAGAGCCAGCTCATTGGAAAAGACCCTGATGTTGGAAAAGATTGAGGGCAGGAGAAGGGGCTGACAGAGGATGAGATGGTTAGGTAGCATCACTGACTCAATGGGCATGAATCTGAGCAAATTCCAGGAGACAGTGAAGGACAGAGGAGCCTGGCGTGCTGCCGTCCACAGATCACAAAGAGCCAGGCACAAATTAGTGACTGAACAAATAACAACAAAGCTGCTAATAAACATGATTTCACATCAGAAGATGTGGATCTAGCCTCAGGCTTTTGAACAGCAACCCTGAATTCCACCGCACGGAAGGAATCTCTTTTTGTTTTTCAAAAGACAGCACTTGACAGATTGAAGGAAGCGGAAAGAAAGTCATTAACCAAAAGGTCACATATAAGAGCCACGTGTAAAAGGTCACACAGCGCAGGGTTCTGTTTATAAGAACGACCCAGGACAGGCAAATCTGGACAGACAGACAGCAGACAGTGCTTTCCAGGGGCTGGTGGGGGTGGGGGATGACTGTTGAATGAGCACAGGGTTCCTTTCAGGGCAACGAAAACATTTTGGAACCAGATACAGCTATGGTTTTTCCGGTAATCATGTACGGATGTGAGAGTTGGGGAGCAGAAAGAAGGCTGAGCACTGACAAATTGATGCTTTCAAACTGTGGTGCTGACTTCACCCGAGAAATCGAATTCTTCATTTTATTTAACTTGAATTCAAACAGCCTCACAGGCTAGCAGCTGCCCCTGCTCCTCCTGCCCTCAGTCTTTCCCAGAATCAGGGTCTTTTCCAGTGAGTCAGCTCTTCGTGAGGTAGAAGAACATGGACACTTCTTGTCCTTTCTTTATGCTGTGTTTTCTACTTTTTTTCTTCTTCTTACAGCCTAGTTTTTTTTCTCCTTGCATAACAAAGGTAAACTGAGACTCAGCAGGACCTCGGCAGCCAGGTCTGGGATGGGGGGGCACTGTCCCCCAACTCCCATGGGGTGCACTCACCACGGCGATGCTGATGGCATCCTCATACTTCTTTGTGAGGACGCTCACCAAGGCAGAGGCCAGGAGCAGCAGGATCAGGGGATTCTTGAACTGAAAAAGGAAAAACAGGGCAGTGGGATCTTGTCTAGGCTCATGGACATCAGAGACCAGGCCTGCTCTAGTGGAGCAGCGTCAGCTCTGCACCCAGAGCCTGGCTTCCAGGCCGGCCCTGCAGTGACCTGAGGGCCAGGAGGGGAGGACTGTCACCACCCAATGGTTCTCCTCCGCCTGAAGACCCACCACTGCGGTCCACCCAACACTGGCATCCTGGGGTCATTTCGACGGTGTCCCTGTCACCAAGACACCAGCCCTGGCCCTGCCTTCCAGTTCTTGGTCTTGCCTTGTCACGTCTCCTTGCTGCTCTGGGTCAAAACCTGCCCCTCAGGGCCAGCATCCTGTTTGCTCCATTCACAACAGGTCCATCTCAGAAACTCTGATGCAGGTTTCAGGATTTTGTGGGAAGCTCTCTAGTAGGTCTTTGGGGGTTGACTCCCACTAAAGGGTCTCAGACTGGAGCACTGGGGCCCCCAGGCAAGCCAGCTTTCTGAAAGTGTGATGACCCCCGTGTCCTAGCCCAGCCCTAATAAAGATTGATGGGAAACTTCCCCAAGGGTGCAGGCATGTGTCTGCACAAGGGACCCCTCCAGCCACGGGTTCAGGGTTAGCTCCGAGGTCCTCAGTCCTGGCTGGGGCTACTCTGAACAGCTGGGACCAGGCACTGGCCTCACCTTGAACTCTAATCCCAAGCCCAGAACCTCGCCCCCTCCCTGGTGGCTGGACCCAAGCAGCCCTCCAGACCAGCACAGACATCACCAGCCTCCCTCCGCCCCTCCTGGAGACCATGCCAAACATCTGCCTTGCTCCATCTCACATAGGTGAGTCACCATGAGACACCGCACACAGGTATCAGGCCCAGTGTGGAGACCCCACCACGGGCCAGTAGTACTGCCCTGGCTATAGATAATGAGACCCTCCCAGTTCTGATGGGGCCCCTTTTAAGCCCACATGTAAAGCAGGACAGGCAGAAAGCGGTCTGCCGAAACCTTACTGTGTGGGGAAGGGATGGTCACCAGAGACATTCATTACAATAAACAGTAACCGCCCCCAAACCAGCGTTTTCCGAGCACCTCTTCCAAGCCACGCCCTGTGCTCAGCACTTTACTGCATCATTTTATAGGCTCCTCCAAACCCCATGACACTTGTGGCTCAGCTGGTAAAGAATCTGCCCGCAATGCGGGAGACCTGGGTTCGATCCCTGGGTTGGGAAGATCTCCTGGAGAAGGGAGAGGCTACCCACTCCAGTATTCTGGCCTGGAGAATTCCACAGACTGTATAGACCATGGGGTCGCAAAGAGTTGGAACCGACTGAGTGACTTTCACTTTCACAACCCCATGACACAGGTACTGTTAAGTAGTCCTGCTTAATGATAAATGACCAACCCAGGTTTCTGAAAGAAACTGAACTGCCGAGGATTCATTTAGATCAGGCAACTCCAAAACCTGTGCTCTTAACAGTTATGCTCGAACCAAGGATAGCTGGCAGACACTGGGGCTGGGGGCAACCTTTATTAATCATGTAATACAGGCTCGGCTTCCTCTTAAGTAAAATTCAGAACAGGAGGGACTTACTAGTCCCATTTCCTAGATGGGGACAATTGAGGCTCAAGGCAGATTGGTTGCAGACTCAAAGTCACAAGGCTGGAAAGTAGGATTAAACCCAGCAGTCTGACTCTAATCTACCTCTGCTTCGTGACTCTGGGGCAGGGATTTGGGGCCATGCTAAGGTAGAATTCCTAGTGGTGAATCTTGAGACAGAGAAGTAGGACTGCCTTGTTAAGTGGTGAGATCCCTGTCACTGGAGGAGACAGACAGGAGAACCACAGCATCTGGCATGGAGCAAGTGCTCAATGAACACAAAGAATTAATAAGTGAGGGCACATGGACTTCCTGTGCTTGTCGAGGGCTAGAAAACACGGCCATCGGAAGCTGCCTTCCAATCCCACAGGGATACCCTGAGATGGATCCTTGAACCGATGAGGTTAAGATGAATAAGCATGTTTCCTGCTCTTACAAACTGAAGAGATTTCATTCCTGGAAAGGTCCTGGCTGGAGGCTGGATGACAGCCCTGGGTGTGAGGTGTTAGCCGGCAGAGGCTAGGTGAGCAGGGCCTAGTGGAAGGGGCAGCTGGGGCAGAAGTGACCAAGGCCGGGCTTCAGAAGGGAGAAGGTCCCCCACAGCCCATGTGTCAGCCTCCTTCCCTGAACTTCAACTTCCAGGAGCCTCTGCTGTCTCTTCCCAACACTGGCATTCCAGGAAATTTCTGGGTTGGCCAGAGTCACCTGCATACCTAGAAGCCTCTTCTGGTGCCAAAATGTGTCAATGAATGACATCTCTAGGGCACTAAGAACTAACCAATGAGCAGGGTGGGGACCAGAGGAGAAAGGAGAGTGAGGATGCTACAAGGAGGGCTGTGATTGGTCCCTGATCTGACCAATCAAGGAAGCCTTAAACATGAGCCATGGGAAGGCAGCAGAAGCCTGGGGTATTCCTGAGCTTGACTGAGAGGGAGGTGTCAGGAATGGGAGAGGGTGTAAAAGCCAGGGAGGGGAAACTGAGGTAACCGTGGCTTCAGGTATCTGGGAAATTCTGCCTGTTAACTGGAGCTTTCTGAGCTGGTCCTGGGTGGGAGGTGGGGTGTTGATTTCTATACTGGAACTTGCAGCAGGATCTATTTCAATTTTTTTCCCCTTCTTTCCCGTGGCTTCCAGGCATTTGACTGATACAACATGTATTCAGCACCAGTGGCAAAGGCTAAGAGGGCCAGGGGCTCTGGAGCCAGCTGCCTGGCTTCACTTCCCAGCAGCAACACTTAACACTGCAGGACTCTGGACCCTGGCTGCCAGGTAGACTACAGGACACTCAGTTAAATGTGAACTTCAGAGAAACAAGGAACTTTTAAAAAATTTAAATACAAGTAGGTCCCATGCGACATTTGGAACATACACTAAAAAACTCTCCTTTGCTTATCTATCTGAATTTCAAATGTAACAGACATCTGTAAATTTATTGGCTAAATCTGGCAGCCCTACACAACCTGGGAATGTTTCAGCTTCTCTGTATTGCACTGTCCTCAGTAGGTAAAGAATCTGCCTATAATGCAGGAGACCTGGGTTTGGTCCCTGGGTTGGGAAGATGCCCTGGAAGAGGAAATGGGAGCCTGCTCCAGTATTCTTGCCTGGAAAATCCCATGGACAGAGGAGCCTGGTGGGCTACAGTCCATGGGGTCGCAAGAGTTGGATATGACTTAGCGACTAAACCACCACATCTCAAAGCAGGGATCTAGAGGAAGAGTAAGTTGATGTTTACTTATTTACTCAGCGTGGTGCCTGGCACATGGTTACCTCTATGAATGGAAAGACTATTATTCGTGACTGTGGCCGCCATGGTAGTTAGTGAGTCCATCTCTCAGCTAGGAGCAGCCTGAAAGGGGCAAGCCTTCTTTGACCTTGTAGTATAGCTGTTCTATGTGCTGAGACTCGTCGACGGACACCCTCAATCCACAGTTACACAATGAACGGTGGCTCCCTTCCTCACCCCCAGGGTTACACTGGTTAATGCACAGAATGATGGCCATCATCCCACCTGATCGAGATATTTCTTCCACACAGGTTCCGTGTTATCAGCAACAAACTCATTCCAGCCATGGACCAGCCTGCGCTGCGTCACTGAGAACTCTGACAGCCCGTTCTGTAAATCTACCTGGAGGGAGAAGAACGGGCAGGTAAAGATCAAGGAGCCCACGTCACAGGATTCCCACTCTAGAAGCCAGCCGCTTCCACGATGATCAAGGAAAATGGGCTGTCCACAGAGGAGAGGGGACCAGCTCAGAAACCCCAAGCAAATGGGCAGAGACAGTAGGAGACCTACAATCTCATTCTTTTTCAATGAACCCGCACTTCCGCCCTACAGATACTACAGAGAAGACAGCCTTGGGTCTACATTTCAGGGTCTGCGATTATAGCATGGACACCTGGAGATGCAGGAACACTTACATTTTCATCTTAAGGAAGATGAGTCTGGGACAGTCAAATGGTGCAGCTGCCATGTGGAAGTACCTCCAAAAATCAAAAATAGAACCACCATACAATCTGGCAATTCCACTACTGGTTCCACTACTTTCTTGATACTGGTACGTATCAAGAGAATTGGAAACCAGTCTCAGTGAGGTATCTGTCTATCCATGTTTGTAGCAGCATTATTCACAACAGCCAAAGGTGGACGTGACCCGAGTGTCCATCAATGGGTGAATGGATAAGGAAAGTGTGGTACAGACACACAGACATACACACACACAGGAATATTATTCACCACCAACATGGAAGTTTCAGCTTTGCAAGAGGGAAAGAGCTGTGGAAATGGGTTGTACCACAACGTGAAGGTACTTAACACTTTGGAACTGTACACTTAAAAGTAGTTAGATGGTAATTTTTAGGTTGTGTATTTTGCCTTGAAACAAAGAAAAAAGGCCTGCCCTTAGAAACAAAAAAAGCTACATGATTCCATCATGCATGCCTTGTACCAGATACAATTTCAAGCTGTTTATACAAACTGACATTAAATATAGTGAATTTAAGAGTCAATAACCATGTAAGGAAACTTTGTTGTCCTGGTGGCAACAAAAGCTTCACTGTCTTTAAAAAGTGGATAAGAAAGCTCTACCAGGGACTTCCCCAGTCCAGTGGTTGAGAATCCGCCTACCAATGCAGAGGACACTAGTTTGATCTTTGGTCGGGAAGCTAAGATTCCACACGCTGCGGGCAGCTAAGCCTGTGTGTTGCAATGAAGACCCAGTGCAGCCAAAAATAAATAAATAGTACAGAAACAAAGCAAAAAAGTTCCACCAGATGGTTGAGATGATGGGAAGGCTGGACTGATTTCTAGATTCTTTTGAATAGAGCAAGAAAATCACGCTTTTTTCCTAGGTAGGGGAAAATGTCTTGGCAAGGAAAACATATTTCCTTCCCCTCTCCAAATGCTGACAAGTGGGACTTGAATTTAGATGGGCTTCTGAGTATTCTCAAGGAAAGGCTGGCCTGAAACAGTGACCTCCAGCTTCTCTGAAACTGTGGTATGTGAGCTTTTCTTAGTGGACTTCTATTGGCTTTCCCAAAGTGTGGTGGGTTATGAGTCAACACACACACACACACACCCCACGTTTGCTCAGCTAAGTCAAGATAACCGAAATCATAAAGCAAGCTAACCCCTTCAGCCTCACAGGGGACCCTCATGGAACGGAAGTGGTCTTCAGTTTGGCTTTTGTCTTGCCCTGGCCAGGAACCCAAATGCACCAGAAGAAACTGGCGAGAAGCTGGTTTCAGTCACTGGCAACACCATGAATTATAAAACATGAGAGGTCTGAATGGCAGGTGGTGAAGAGTTTAAGCTTGAATGTCAAAACACCCGGATTCAACTCTGACTGAGCTGCTATGGAAACTTGGGGGTCCCCTGAGACACTCTCTGTCTCTCCTCAAGAGGGAGGGGAGATATTTATACTTATAGCTGATTCAGGGTGTTATATGGCAGAAACCAACACAGCATTGTCAAGTAACTATCTTCTAACTAAAACTGAAGAGAAAAGAGAGAGAGAAAGACAGGCACAGAACACTGGGAGGACCGTGGCCACCAGGAAGGGCTTCCAGGGCTCATGGCCATCAGTGTGGGCGCCCTTCCTGGTGGGGAAGCAGAAATGTTGCAGGAGTATTTTCTAACAGTGATGATAACAATGTGTCATAGCTCAGGACTGTGAAGCCATTTTCAGGACCTTGAGCCGCTTTCCTCTTAATCTGAAAACCCCACAGCCCCAGGCCTCAGAGACAAACTCAGTTCTTACGTAAAATGCTTTGGCTAGGTCCTCTCTGTGGCATTTGCTTGCTTCCTTGGGTTCCAGAGCCACCACTGTCTTCTCTTTCTCGATAGCTTTCAAGTCATTTTGTCCATCAATCTGTGAGGAAAAAAAGAAGTAGGATTGCTCTTAGGTGCACTGGTCTTATATGGATATGTCTTTTTAAAATATAACATACAAAGAGAAAGGGTGCAGATCTGAAGTGTATAGTTCAGATTTTTACACACTGACCCATATAACCAGCCTCCAAATCGAGAAACACACATTAACATAAACAGCCCCCAGGAGATTTATTTTGCTGGGGTTTGAACTCTGTGCAAATGGTAACATGCAATATATATGCTTTTGTGTTTGGGTTCTTTGACTCAAGGTTATTAGTTAGATTCATGCATGATGGTGTGTGTGGTGATGGTTCACTAATTTTTCATGGCTGCACAGTATTGCACCAAATAAGCATGGCACAATTTATTTTTCTGTTTTACTGCTGATGGATTGTTTCCAACTGTTGGCTGTTATTGACGCATCTGTTTTCAAACAAATTTATTTTACTGAATGGAAAATCACAAAGCTGACAGAGCAGGGCAACAATTTACAGATTTAGAACCCTGGACCTTGAACTTCTGGGATTCTCAGTTAAGAAGGCACTGAACCACAGAGAATGGTTCCCGATGGTGACTGGTGGTATCATGGCCTGTTTTGGGAGACATTTGCAATAACCTAAGACTTTATTTTTTGGGGCTCCAAAATCACTGCAGACGGTGATCGCAGCCATGAAATTAAAAGATGCTTACTCCTTGGAAGGAAAGTTATGACCAACCTAGATAGCATATTCAAAAGCAGAGACGTTACTTTGCCAACAAAGGTCCATCTAGTCAAGGCTATGGTTTTTCCAGTGGTCATGTATGGATGTGAGAGTTGGACTATGAAGAAAGCTGAGCACTGAAGAATTGATGCTTTTGAACTGTGGTGTTGGAGAAGACTCTTGTGAGTCCCTTGGACTGCAAGGAGATCCAACCAGTCCACCCTAAAGGAGATTAGTTCTGAGTGTTCATTGGAAGGACTGATGCTGAGGCTGAAACTCCAGTACTTTGGCCACTTCATGTGAAGAGTTGACTCATTGGAAAAGACCTTGATGCTGGGAGGGATTGGGGGCAGGAGGAGAAGGGGACGACAGAGGATGAGATGGCTGGATGGCATCACCCACTTGATGCACATGAGTTTGAGTGAACTCCGGGAGATGGTGATGGACAGGGAGGCCTGGCGTGCTGTGGTTCATGGGGTTGCAAAGAGTTGGACACGACTGAGCGACTGAACTGAACTGAAGAAAAGGGGGAAACCCAGTTGAGGTCTGGGTGCCCAGCAGGTCTGGGAAGAAGCCACGTGAAAGACCTGAAGGGCACGGGAGGACATGGTAACCTCAGATAGGAGAATGGTGAGTATTTTTGCAAACTTATTCCTAGTATTCTGACACCCAGGACTAGATAATCATCTTTTCCTTTTCACCAGGTAGTTGGCACAGGGAAGTAGGAAGGGGAGAGGCTCTGCCTAACAGCCTCTTCCTTCATCTGAAATAGAGACAGCAAGTCCCCCTTTTACTTCATGCCAAACTGCTCCCTGCCCCTCATGTCCCAAAGGCCCCATTTGCTCAGAAATGGGCTGCTGACCACACCCACTTCCTGGGGTTGCTTCTCACTGTGCCAACGACCAGGAAGCAACCAAGGATTATTACACGTATCACTCCCCCGACTCTCTCCATAAGTCGACCTCACCATCTTCACTGTGCGAGATCCACCTCCTGGAGAAATGTACATCACAGCCCGAGACAGGATGTTTTGTCTGCTCTCAAGACCTGGTTCAAGTGTACCAAATCGAGGGCTTAATTCTTGCTCACACCACAGATGGAGGCAGTCCTGGGGTTACAGGAACTTCCTGCCTGGCTGTTCCCTAGCTTACCATTTCTGTCTGGCCACGACCAACCACACCCCATTCACTTTTTAGGCAGCAGCTCAAGCAACCCTGAATGTATAAATCCAGCCCTCTCCTCCACCTTCTCCTCTCTGTCTTTCTGTCTCTCTCTTTCTCTCTCTCACAAACACACACATATCCCATGTTGGAAACATTTGGATAGATTCCAGTTGCTCTCAGGACAGAACCCTACTGTCTCCAAAATGGCTGCAGCAGACCCCCACCTCGCACCCACCCTCCCTGTGTTCCTGGTCTGGGAGGGGCAGCAGTATACCTAGCTAAAAATCCCCTGCCCACTGGAGGAGTCCCGTGACCCCCAGGAGTGTGCTACTCCAGTGCCCCTGCTGAAGATGGCACATTTTCCCGGCTGCCAAACCAAACATAAAATCAAGGGATCTCGACCAAGGGCAGTTTCCCCCCTGGGGGACTTTGTTAGTGCTTGGAGATGTGTTTAGTCCTCATAACTGAAGCAGGGGTGGTACTGGCATCTAGTGGGTAGAGGCCAGGTATGCGGTCAAGTACCTTACAAGGAATGACTTGGAACAGAAAGGTCTATACTGCTGAGGGCAAGAAGTCTCACTTCAGAGGTCAAGGACTGTCTTGTCCTGACATCTCAGACCAGACAGCCACCTGCTCTACCCTCTCAGCACCCTGGACGTCCCCTTGATGGCGCCTACACCACAGTCACATGCATAATGACCAGCAAGTGACTATCACTTAAATGCCTCCCTCTGCTCACAACTCAGCCCCTCCAGAAGGCGGGGCCAGCACCTGGTGCCCAGAGGCTGCTCCATGGACACTCATGAGCTGGAGCCCATGACATCAGTGCCCGTGCACATGTACTTAGCCCCACAGGATGGATGACTAGACACCCGCTCTCGGCCGCAAGGCTCTGCTTACCCTCACCATCAGTGCTGCCCAGGAGATGCTCCAGCTCCGCTTGCCAGCACATCTCCTCGGGCAGATGACAATCTCCCTGACTGATCAGAGTTTGCTCATCTGCAAAACAGGGGTGATGCTGGCTAGCTACCCTCATCCTGCCTTTTTTTTTTGGAATCAAACATATGTGTGCCTAGACAGGATGTGACATGGTCCAGACCTCCCATAAACCCCTAGGAAATGCAGGTCCATACCTGCCCCAGGGACCAGGCCTCTGGCACATGGCTGGAATAACAATGATGGTGATGTCACTTGGGTTGTTTAGCCACATTTAGGTAACTCAAGAGCGGGAAGATGCACAGAGCAACAGAAGGGGCATGGAGGTTGGAATTGCACAGACCTGGGTTCAAATCCTCCTCAGTCACTGACCAGCCCTATAACCAGGGACAATAATCTGTCTCAGGTTGTTTTGAAGATTTAAAAACACCCAACGCTGGGGACTTCCCTGGTGGTCCAGTGGTTAAACATCCACTTGCCAATGCAGGGGACGGGAGTTCGACCTCTACTCTGGGAAGACCCCGTGTGCTGTGGGGCAACTGAGCCTGTGCGTCATGACTGCTAAGCCTGTGCTCCACGACAAGAGAAGCCACCGCGATTAGGAGCTCGTGCACCGCCATGAAGAGGAGTCCCCACTCACCGCAAGTAGAGAAAGCCCGAGAGCAACAATGAAGACCCAGCGCAGCCAAAACAAACAAAAAGCAAAATAAAAACAACCCAGCTCTGTAGTTGCACTTTGCATGGGGCAGGTGCATTCAGTAAATATTCCATAGAAGATCAGTAGCCTAAAGACCCAGAGGGATTTAAGAGGTGTGGTGACCCCAACACTTCACAGCCTCTCTCTCTGACTTTGTCTTGCCGGGGAGATGTTTCCTGACATTCTCAATGAAGTTTCTACAAGTGGCTGTAGAAGATACATAAATGCTTGAATCTGTGTGGTTTTATTTTTAAATTTTTACTTATTAATTTTTTTTGAATCTGAAGGTACAGATAGGAAACCTGTGAGTTCTATTTTTTAAAAATCTTTGATTTCCTTTTGATGCTGCTGCTGCTACTGCTGCTGCTGCTAAGTCACTTCAGTAGTGTCCGACTCTGTGCGACCCTATAGACGGCAGCCCACCAGGCTCCCCCATCCCTGGGATTCTCCAGGCAAGAACACTGGAGTGGGTTGCCATTTCCTTCTCCAATGCATGAAAGTGAAAAGTGAAAGTCAAATCGCTCAGTCATGTCCGACTCTTAGCGACCCCATGGACTGCAGCCTACCAGGCTCCTCCGTCCATGGGATTTTCCAGGCAAGAGTACTGGAGTACTGGTGCCATTGCCTTCTCTGCCTTTTGATGCTAGGCTTAAATAATTTCTCTATATATTTCAATTTTTTTTTAAAGGGTCCATCAACAGATCAGTGGGTAAACAAAATGTGATCAAGCCCAAACAATGGAATATCATTTAATCTTAAAAAGGGAGGAATTCTGACACCTGCCACAACAGGAATGGAGCTTGAGGATGTTACGCTCAGTGAAACACACCAATTACAAAAGGACAAATACTGTAATGACACCACTTACGTGCGGTACCCAGAACAGACAGACTCATAGAGACAGGAAGTAGAAGGGTGCTTACCAGAAGCTGGGTAATTGTTTTTGTTTTTGCTGTGCCGCTTGGCTTGCGGGATCTTTGTTTCCCAACCAGTGACTGAACCCAGGCCACGTCAGTGAAAGCTCTGAGTCCTAACCACTGGACCGCCAGGGAACTCCCAGGAGTTAGTGTCTACTGGGGACAGACTCGGTTGGAGAAGCTGAAAAAGTTCTGGAGACGATGGCTGTGATGACTGGACAACCACGTGAATGTACTCAATGCCACTGAACCGTGTGCTTGGAAACAGTTAAGATGGTAAATGTTTTGCACATTTTACCACATACACACAAAATCCAGAACAAGAACAAAACAAAACAGGATCAAAGGCATCCAATCCCTCTGCCTTTGCGGCCAAGACTAGCAAGAATTCCCACCCTTTCTTGGGAACTCTGTGTGTCCCTGGGAGCCAGCCAGATGGCTGAAAGAGGCTTGTGTGGATAAGGGGAGGGGCTGGGAAGGCGGCCTGGAGGAGGAGGGTCCAGCGGGAGGATCCTAACCCCAGCTGTGTTCCGTGACCATGACCGTGACCATGACCGTGGGGACGGAGTCTGAGCCCAAAGTGGGAGGCTGTCTGGCCTCCAACTGTGCTCTGTAAGTGAAAGCCACGGACATACTTCCGGGTCTGTGAACAAGAGAACTGAAAAAAAGGGATGCGAATAAAGACGAGCTCTTTGCTGTTCATAGCAGCACAATTCGGAACAGCTCAGAGTCCATCCGCAGATGATGCAGTAACAAGGTGTGCTCTCTCACACAAAGGAGCATCATTCAGCCTCAAAGAGGAATGATGTGCTGGGGCTTCCCTGGTGGTCCAGTGGCTAAGACTGCACTCCCAATGCAGGGTGCCTGGGTTCGATCCCTGGTCAGGGAACTAGATCCCACATGCGGCAAGCAACTAAAAACCCCACAGGCCACAACTAACGAGCCCATATGTCGCAACTAAGACCTGGCACAGCCAAATACATAAATAAAAAACAGATTTTTAAAGAAGGGATGAAGTACTGATGCATGCTACACTATATGTTGAATTGTGTCTTCAAAAAAAGGTATCTTGATATGGAAGCAACCGAAGTGCCTATTAATACATGAGTGGGTGAGGCAGATGTGGTGTCTACATATGTACACACACACACACACACACACACACACAATATTCCTACTACTCAACCATAAAAAAAAGAATGAAACCTCACCATTTGCAACAACATGGATGGACAGGGAGGGCGTTATGCTCAGTGAAGTCAGACAGAGAGACAAACACCGTATGATATCGCTTATATGTGGGCTCTAAAAAGCAAACCCGTGAACAGACGTAACAACACAGAAAGAGCCATAGACACTGAGAACAAACACGGGGTTGTGAGAGGGGAGGGGTGGGGAGGAGAGAAATGGATGGAGGAGATGAAGAGGCGCAGACTTCCATTTGCACAATAAGCGTGCCACGGTATAAATACACAGTGTGAGGACTATGTAGACTGATTCAGTGATGTCTTTGTATGGTGACAGACTGTAACGAGGCTTATCCTGGTGATCAGTTTGACATGATCATCATATCGAAATGACGTATACCAGGAACTAACATATTGTTGTAGGTCAATTAAACTTCAGAAACAAACAAAATCTGATCTCATAGAAAAAGAGATCAGATTCACGGTTACCAGAGGTGGGGACGGTGAGTTGGATGAAGGCGGTCAAAAGACAGAAATTTCTAGTTATAAGATAAATTAGTACCAGGCGTGTGATGTACAAATTGATAAATATAATCAACCCTGCTGTATGTTATATACAAAAGTTGTTAAGAGGGTGAATCCTAAAAGTTCTCATCACAAGGGAAAAATATGAGATGTTGGATGTTTGCTGAACTTACTGTGATAATCATTTCATGATGTAAGTCAAATCATGATGCTGTATACCTTAAACTTACACAACGCTGTACGTCCATTTATATCTTGATAAAACTGGAAGAAAAAAGAAGTTATCTTGAAGTCCTAACCCCCTGAACCTCAAATGTGACTGAATTTAGAAACAGGGTCTTTACAGAGGTAACGAGGTGACAATGAGGTCATCAGGGCGAGATCCAGTTGGATACGACTGATGACCTCGTAAGGAGAGTCCTGGACATGGAGACAGACCCGCAGAGAGTGATCCCACTAGAAGCCCAGGCCACTGCCTCGCCAGCAGCACTGGAAGCTAAGAGAAAGGTACGGGACAGGTTCTCCACTACGGCCGTTAGAGCCAGGCCCTGCCCATACTGCGATCTTGGACATCTGGCCCCGGAACTGTGAGAGAGTAAATTTCTGTTGCTTGAAGCCGTCATAGTCTGGGGTGCTCTGCTCATTAACCCTAGGAAACAACATTCTCCAACACAGACAGACCTCAAAAACCTCATGCTGATGAAGACAGACACAAAAGGCCACGTTATCACTTGACTCGGTTTTTATGAAACGTCCAGAATAGGTGATTTCCATAAAGACCGAGATTCCCTGGTGGCTCAGTGGCAAAGAATCCGCCTGCCAGTGCAGGAGACCCAGGTTCGATACCTGATCCAGGGAGATCCCACATGCCGTGCAGCAACTAAGCCTGTGTGCCACAGCTACAGAGGCTGTGCTCTGGAGCCCGGGAGCCACAACTACTGAGCCCACACGCTGCAAATACCGAAGCCCTGGAGCCTGTGCTCCACAGAGAGAGAAGCCCCTGCAGTGAGAAGCCTGCACGTCGCAACTAGAGAAGAGCCCTCGCTCGTCACAATGAGAGAAGAGCCCCCGCTCGTCACAACGAGAGAAGAGCCCCTGATTGTCACAACGAGAGAAGAGCCCACGTCGCAACTATAGAAGAGCCCCCGCTCGTCACAACTAGAGAAAAACACCCTTCTTGTCACAAGAGCCCACGTGGCAACAAAGACCCACCACAGCCTAAAACAAATAAATATTTTCTAAAAGCTGAAAACGGACCTGTTCTAGTCATTTCTTTTGCAGACTCATTTACTGCAGAATGATTTCTGTTCAAAGTCAGCCACTGCCACAGTGCCTGTATCAACTAAGCACTGGAAACAACCCCCATGCCACTAATAAGGATGGGTACTGTGGAGGAAACAGTGTCAGACTTTATTTTTTGGGGCTCCAAAATCACTGCAGATGGTGACTGCAGCCATGAAATTAAAAGACGCTTACTCCTTGGAAGGAAAGTTATGACCAACCTAGATAGCATATTCAAAAGCAGAGACATTACTTTGCCAACAAAGGTTCGTCTAGTCAAGGCTATGGTTTTTCCTGTGATCATGTATGGATGTGAGAGTTGGACTGTGAAGAAGGCTGAGCGCCGAAGAATTGATGCTTTTGAACTGTGGTGTTGGAGAAGACTCTTGAGAGTCCCTTGGACTGTAAGGAGGTCCAACTGGTCCATTCTGAAGGAGATCAGCCCTGGGTGTTCTTTGGAAGGAATGATGCTAATGCTGAAACTCCAGTACTTTGGCCACCTCATGTAAAGAGTTGACTCATTGGAAAAGACTCTGATGCTGGGAGGGATTGGGGGCAGGAGGAGAAGAGGTCGACAGAGGATGAGATGGCTGGATGGCATCACTAACTCGATGGACGTGAGTCTGAGTGAACTCCGGGACTTGGTGATGGACAGGGAGGCCTGGCGTGCTGCGATTCATGGGGTCGCAAAGAGTCAGACACGCCTGAGTGACTGAACTGACTGACTGACTGACCGTGGAGGAGAACAAGCAGTCCCTGGCTGCCCTGGATCCATTCAGTACTGATGATGAAAATGAGGAGGAGAAGAGAGGCCTGGAAAGTTCAGGAGCTAAAGAGGATCAACAGGGACAGTGAAGACAGAGAAGCACTTGAGAAGGAGAAGGCAGAAACTGAACGCATGTGAAACCTGACTGAGGAAGAAAGGTGAGCTGAGTTTTGGGCAAATGGCGAAGTCATCACCAACAAAGCTGTGAAGGGCAAATACAAGTTCTTACACAGCATTATCACTGAGGCACCTTCTTCACCCCTGAGGATGGAGATGAATACAAGAGAGATTTTGGCGCGCTTCCTAGGTGGCGCTAGTGGTAAAGAATCCGCCTGCAATGCAGGAGACAAAAGAGACACCGGTTCGATCCTGAGGTCGGGAAGGATCCTGGAGTAGGAAACGGCAACCCCCTCCAGTCTTCTTGCCTGGAGAATTCCACGGACAGAGGAGCCCGGCGGGCTACAGTCCACAGGGTCACAAATTCAGATGCGACTGAGGGACTGAGCAACAGACACTGCCCAGCAGTATTCCCAAGTGGTGGTACCTTTAGCAATAGACTGAGAAGGAAAAAAAATAAAGGGCAAAGCATATCATGAGCAATAGGTTAGCCTGTCTATAACCAAGCGGAGAAGAGGATGGGTTTGCTAGCATAATCAGGGCACAGAGACCAGGGGCTGGTTGCCTTCGGAGCTCGAAACTGGGTGGTGTGAAACAGGCAGCAAGAGACTTCTGTTGAACCCCCTTTTGCGTCCTGTCGGATCTTGAACCCTGAGTAAGATCTTCTGATTCCAAGGAGGAAAAACCAGTCTTGACTAAGCCTGGGGCAGAGCTGGAGCAGAAGGGGAGGGCCTTCCTAGGCTGGGATGCTCAGGATCAAAGACTGGGCCAATGTCAGCTTGGGAAGGGAGGGCAGAGGCTGCAACGGGAGGGACCCACGAGGACGGCGGCAGGGCTGAGAGCGCAGAGCAACAGGAGGCAAGAGGGATGCAAATGAACTCAAAGGGCTGGCCCACTGCTTTTTAATGCTGCGGGGGGTACCCTAACTGCAGAAACTGGTGGAAGGAGCATCACCAGGCACTGTCTCACTGATCTGGGCCCTGATCCAGGTTCCCAGCTACCAGCCGAGCAACCCTCAACAAGCCCTTTGACTTCTCTGAGCCTCCGCTTTCTCTTCTGTACAATGGGAATAACGATACCACACATGGAGCATTGCTGAGGCAGAGGTTCTTAAGGTCCAGCCTCAGGTCAAGATGGGTTTCAGAGAGGTGTTTTCCAGGCCCTGAAATCACACCTAGTTGGTGTTCTCTGTGTGTGAATGATGGTGGTGTGAACCCAGACAGCAAAGAACTGCCAATATGACGTGAGGTGCTCAGAGTGCAGGTCTTGTGGGGGAAGCAGGTGGCACAGAGCAGTCAACACGAGAGCTGGGTTAGGAGGAGGCCGCTGGGACTGGGGACCAACAGGTGGGTGGCAAGGTGAGGAGCCTGGTCACGCACAGGGAGATTAGGTAATAAGCAAATACATACCAAACATAATGTGAGCTGGCACTCTTGCTGTCGGGGAAGGGAGTTACAAATATACATAGAGCTGGAACCAGCCCTGGATTGAAAGCTATGATCAAATATTCAGTTTTATACTTATATATACATGTATAAATGCACACACAAGTATAAAACTGAATATGGCTCTAACAGTGTACACGTACACACACCTGAGAGGGCCCAGAGGCCATAACACCCCAGGACCATGGGCACACGGCACACCAGATCTTGATTTCTAAATACCCTTCTTCTGGGACTTCCCTGGTGGTCCAGCGGCTAAGACTCATCACTCCCAATGCAGGGTGCCCGTGTTTGATCCCTGGTCGGGGAACTAGACCCCACAGGCCCCAACTAAGAGCTCGCATGCCACAGCTACAGAGCCCATGTGCCGCAACTAAGACCTGGTGCAGCAAAAGAAATTTTAAAAATAATATCCTTCTGGCGAAAAGAGCCAAGACTCCCAGAAGAAATGGCTGGCTCCAGGGCTGGCTCAGGGAAGGTTCACAATGAGCTTGGAATGTCTTGTTATGCCAGAGAGCAGGCACATGCTCAGAGAGTGACGGAAAGATGTCCAGAGGACAGAAAAGTCACCATGAGAAAAGGCTTCTAATGGCCAAATCTGGGCATGAGGATAAAAAAAAAAGAGGGTAACAAATTTTAACCCACCTAAAAGAATAGGAATTTGTGAGTGCATGAATGATGTATGAATGAATACACGAACAACTAGATAAAGAGGAGAAAGGGACAGCTCTTTTTTCCTTTTAAACTTTTTATCTGTGTTGGGGCATAACTGATTAACAATGTTGCCATAGTTTCAGGTGAACAGGGAAGGGACTCAGTCATACATATACATGTATCCATTCTCCCCACAAATCCCCTTCCCATCCAGGCTGCCACATAACACCCAGCAGAGTTCCATGTGCTATTCAGTAGGTCCTTGTTGGTTATCCATTAAAAAAAAAAGTTATTTATTTGGCTGTGTCGGGTCTTAGTTGCGGCATTTGGGAGCTAGTTCCCAGACCAGGGATGGAACATGGGCCTCCTGCATTAGGAGCATGGAGTCTTAGCCACTGGACCACCAGGGAAGTCCCTACCCATTTTTAATATAGCAGTGTGTACATGTCCATCCCAAATTCCCTAACTGTCCCTTTCCCCTGTCCTTGTGCCCCGGTAACCGTAGCTTTGTTCTCTAGGTCTGCGAGTTAGGGCAGCTCTTTCTGATACCAAGCACCAGGTAGTAAATGAGGCAGGAATGATAAACTTGGAAAATTGCCGTTCAGCAAACATTCTAAAAGTAATGAGTTCACCAATCAAAAAATGGGCAGAAGACCTAAACAGACATTTCTCCAAAGAAGACACACAGATGGCTAATAAACACATGAAAAGATGCTCAACGTTACTCATTATTAGAGAAATGCAAATCAAAACTACAACAAGACATCACTTCACACTGGTCAAAATGGCCATCATCAAAAATCTATGAACAATAAATGCTGGAGAGGGTGTAGAGAAAAGGGAATGCTTCTGCACTGTTGGTGGGAACATAAATTGATACAGCCACTATGGAAGACAGTATGGAGATTCCTTAAAAAACTGGGAATAAAAATACCATATAACCCAGCAATCCCACTACTGGGCACATACCCTGAGGAAATCATAATTGAAAAAGACACATGTACCTCTGTGTTCATTGCAGCACTATTTACAATAGCTAGGACATGGAAGTAACCTAGATGTCCATTGACAGATGAATGGATAAAGAAGCTGTGGTACATATATACAATGGAATGTTACTCAGCCATAAAAAGGAATGCATTTTAAGTCAGTTCTGATGAGGTGGATGAACCTAGAGCCTATTATATAGAGTGAAGTAAGTCAGAAAAATAAATATCATATATTAACACTTACACCTGGAATCTAGAAAGGCGGCACTGATGGGCCTATTTGCAGGACAGCAATGGAGATGTAACGGGAGGGGGAAGAGTGGGTGGGACAGATGGAGATGGAGAGGGTAGCATGGAAACATACATACTACCACAGGTAAAACAGCCGGTGGGAATTTGCTGTATCACTCAGGGAACTCAAACTGGGGCTCTGTGACAACCTAGAGGAGTGGGATGGAGTGGAGGTGGGAGGGAGGTTCAGGAGGGAAGGGACATATGTATACCTATGGCTGATTCATGTTGACGTATGGAGAAACCAACATAATACTGTAAAGCGATTATCCTTCAATTAAAAATAAATATTTTTTAAACAGTAATGGGTTCAGGCAAGAATCACCAACAGATGCTAAAACTGAGCAAAAATGAGAAATAGGCTATCGACACAGCCTCAGCACTACTTGTCATAAAATACCAGGTTGGCCAAAAGTTCATTTGGGTTTTCCAGAGGCTCTTCCTGAAAAATCCAAAGGCACCTTTTGTCCAGCCCAATACTAATTGATTACAACAGGGAAAACAGGAACTTCAGAGAAGAGAAACCTGGCCAGTGGGAGTGGAGAATTCATGCACAGAATCCAGGCTGACCTGGGTCCGAACTCCTTGGGGAGTTGTGTGGGCCTGGGCAAGTTACTTCACTTTCCAAGGCTCAGATTCCTAAAGGGATTTCTGTAAGGATTCAAAATAATATACGGCATCCATAGGTGTTCAGCAGAACATTGTTCTGAAAATGAAAGGAGGGAAACTACCCAAAAGCCCATCAGCTGGGGATGTGGGTTAACTTAAAATGCCTACACAGCCGCTAGGAAAGAATGTGCTTCTATTCACAACAGCCAAGACAGGGAAGCAACCTAAATGTCCGTCAACAGAGGAATGGATAAAGAAGATGTGGTACATGCATACAGTGGGATACTACTCAGCCATAAAAAGGAAGTAATGCCATTTGCAGCAACACGGATGAGCCTAGAGAGGATCATACTAAGTGAAGGAAGTTAGAGAAAGACCATCACCATATGATATCACTTACATGTGGAAACTAAAACACGGCACAAACAAACTTATCTACAAAATAGACTCACAGACATAGAGAGCAGACTTGTGGTTGTCAAGGGGGAAGAGGCTGGGGGAGGGATGGACTGGGAGTTTGGGATTAGCAGAGGCAATCTATTATACTGATATATAAAATGGATTAAGAACAAGGTCCTACTGCAGAGCACAGGGAACTGTATTCAATATTCTGTAATAAACCATAATGGGATGAAAGAGAATATATATATATGTATAACGGAGTTGCTTTGCTGTACAGAAGAAACTCACACAACACTATAAATCAACTGTACTTCAGTAAACTTTAAGAAACAGGAAAAGAGGACTTCCCTGGTGGTTCAGTGGCTGAGAATCTGCCTGCCGATGTAGGGGACACAGGTTCGATCCCTGGTCCAGGAAGATTCCACATACCATGGAGCAATTAAGCCCAGAGCTGCAACCACTGAGCCCGTGTGCTCTAGAGCCTGTGCTCTGCAAGAAGAGAAGACACCGCAATGAGAAGTCTGTGCACCGCGACGAAGAGTAGGCCCCACTCGCTGCAACCAGAGAAAACCTGTGCGCAGCAACGAAGACCCAGCACAGCCAAAAATTAAAAAAAAAAAAGAAATAAGAAAAGAACGTGTTTGATCAGGATGCACTGTGGGGAAGTGTGAAGGGCGGAGGAGCTTCCTGTTGTGTGTGCAATAGGACCCTATGTATGTACAAAAAATAAACAAAAAGACACTTACGTTGTTGTATATAAACAACGGTAATTACGGTGTGATCAGATGCTGCCTGAATACTTCACACACAGGGAATCATTCCACTCCACAACAGAGCTCTGAGGCAGGTACACTTGACCCCACTGGACAGAAGAAAACCCAGAGGCAAGAGAGAATTAAGAAACTGGCTTAGAACCTTCCGTTGGCAGGTGGCGAAACTGGACTTTGCCTCAGGTGGCCGGTGCTCGGATGCCAGTGTTCCTAATCACAGCTTCTCTAGAACTGCAGAGAAAGGAGGCCGGGAGTGCCCAAACCAACGGCGATCTGATTACTGCACACAGATTAGTTGCAAAGGGCAAGTAATCCCTCCACCTCCCCGTCAAGGAGGAGAGAAAAGAAGTGAGGGAGTGAAGGAGGAATTTCAGACTCTGCAAACTTACTCTGGTTTATGAGGGAAAAAAACAAAACATCGAACCAAAAAACTAAGACAAGTTTCGAAAGGGAAAAGGAAAAAGGACAAAGAAGTGGGGCGGCGGGGGAGGATAAAGAAAAAATAATGTAGTGTTCCTGGTTCATAAAAGACAGTAGAACACTAACATTAGCCTAATTCAATGGTCAGTGAAGGCAAAACTCACTCAAATTTCAATATGCTGGCACTTAGGGAAAGGAGGAAGGGGCAGCCCAGTGGGGGGATTGCTAACACTGGAGATGCAGTGCCGCTGAATGAGACTAGCAACCTACAGAATTCCCAAGGTCAGAGGAGGGAGGCCATCCTCCAGGGCATATGTGAAATGTGGCTTATGTAAAAAAATAAAATGAGAATGGGTAGCTTGCCTTCAAATCTCAGTTCTCCAAGTCCCTGCCACCTCCTCCAGGAAGTCTCCCCAGATTGCACCCTGATGGCAGCAGCATCCCCACAGGCTACAGGCACACACAGGCTGTGTTTAACTCCTTTCTTACATGTGCTGCTTTCCTTCATGGGGCTTATCTCAGCTTGTAATTATATACTCACTAGTATAATTTCTGTCTTACCCACCAGACTATAAGCTCCCCTGGGTAGTACAAGTGTTTAACTCACTAAAAGGATCTGGCCTCAGGAGGATGGATGTCACAGGGATGGAGAAAGAGTGGTTCTCGGTTGCAACTCAGACTTCACGTTCCTGGGCCCCAGACCGCGTTTGGGGAAGAGCTATTCTAAAGCAGCCACAGAAGTATGTGAAGGGCAGAAGAAGGCTGTGCGGAGCCTGAAAAGGAGGAAAGCAAATGGCAAGAACGTCTGGCATCTCCGACCACGGACCTCACACAAGGACGCCCCGCCAGGCCGGCTGTGCTGCCTGCAATGCCCTGCTGGCACCGACCTGAAATTCTTAAACCGTTTTTCAAGAAGGGGCCCCACATTTTCATCTTGCAATTTATGTAGCCAGTCTGGCTCCTGAGCATCTCGCTGCACACTCGACCTGAGCTCAGAGAGCAACGGGACAGGGATGATTCCTAATAAAAACCATCGCCGCTGTTTGAGCTAGGCATCATGCCGAGTTTTCCTCACATTCTCTCGTTTATTCTTGTCTTATGACTATATTCACCCAGGGAAAGCACACTTGCGTCAGCACCTACACACGTCACCTGATCTAATCTTCACAAAGAGCCACGAGGAACCTCGAAACCACTAAGGGCACACACCCGCTTTCAGAGACAGACATTCAGATGTGCAGAGACAAAGAATGTGCCCAAACTCACACAGCCAGGGGAATGGAACCCAGGGTGGGTTCCGGCTCTGGGCTCCTGGCCCTGACCCCTGCCTAAACCAAGATCTCCTGGTTAGGTGCGGTCTTTCAGGCCAATACTCTTTCCCCCGACCCACAAGTTCCACCAGACTCAGTCTCACTGGAGAGGCACAGACCAAAGGATTCTGAGATGTACCTGGGGTGATCCTGGGTGTTAGCTGTAAACCTACCAGGCCCAGTTAGCACGGTAGTCTGGGTTCAATGGTTTGAACTATAAAGAATAATAATGGGTAGGGCTTGACTTCATTCCAGTGGTTTCAAGTTGCTCTCACCCCAGGGACTCCAGAATCATGAGTTTGGAGCACATCTTCCTTGGTAAATACTTGAGTTTCAAGTTGCGTCAGACACATGCTCTGCTGGGCTCCGCTACCCACCCACAAGAAGGTCACAGTGAAGACGGCCCAGCCGGAAGGACACAGGTCATCTCCAGGGCTTTGGGGCACACAGGTAGGGCTGACAAACACGGTTTTAAGAGTGTCTGTACTTTGAGGGTGAACTTACAGTTGCCAGGGGAGATGTAAGGGGGTAGGGACAGTGAGGGAGTTTGGGATGGACATATACACACTGTTATATTCAAAATGGGTAATCAACAAGGACCTACTCTATAGCACACGGAACTCTGCTCAGTGTTATGTGGCAGCCTGGGAGAGAGGGGAGTTTGGGGGAAAATGGATACATGTATATGTATGGCAGGCTTCTCTGTCCATGGGATTTTCCAGGCAAGAGTACTGGAGTGGGTTGCCATTTCCTTCTCCAGGGGATCTTCCTGATCCAGGGATCAAACCCAGGTCTCCTGCATTGCAGGCAGATGCTTTAGCCTCTGAGCCACCAGGGAAGCCCCATATGTACAGCGGAGTTCCTTTGCTGTTCACCTGTAACATCACAACACTGTTAACCGGCTGTACCCCAATACAAAATAAAAAGTTTAATTTAAAAAAAAAAAGAGTGATTGAGACCTCCACGAAGGTTACCTATCCCCCCACCACGGCCCACAGAAGCCCCTCCCCCAACAAATACCCTCCCAGATACTTTCTACAAGGAACTCATATTCCAGGCAGAATTGTCTTCCCCTCAAACCCACATGCTGATGTCCTAATCCCAGCACCTCAGGCTGTGACTGTTTGGAGACAGGGATTTCCAAGAGGTGATTAAGTTAAAATGAGGTCATTAGGATGGGTCTGGTGTCCTTGTCAGAAGGAAAGATTAGGACACGGAGGGACGACCATGTGAGACACGGCAGAAGATGGCCGGCTGTGAGCCTGCTAGCCACCCCACCCGCAGGAGCTCGAGGAATCCGGGGTCTTTTACCCTTAATAAGGCTCATGACACTAGGTCTGGGGCAGGGTTTCCAACACAGCATCTTCAGACATGCTCTCAAAAGCCTGCAAGTTTTCGAAGATCTTACAGACATTGAATATGTTTTAATAACTAGCCTAATATGACACAGCATAAAGACCTTCCGGGTGGCTGGTTTATAACAAAGAGCTGTCACAGGACCCTGGTGTCACACCTGCATCCAGGACAACAATCCCACGGCGCGCTGAAGGGATGCAGGCTTCTCGGAAGCCCGGAGAGAGCTTGGTGGGAGCACGGAGCCAGTGCACAGCACGCGGTGACGTCAGCGCATCAACTTCAGGAAGTCTGACCTGCGAAGCGGGCAACCGTGCTGCCAGGGAGGCCGTCTGCAAGCCCAGTCTCTGCCCGTGGCTACCTGGCACGGGTGATGAGCAGTGAGCACGCTCGTCCGCACACGGTGAAGAAACAACCCTTCCACAAGGCCTTATCTTCAAGTGATCCAGCCAGTTCTACGATGATTATGTGACGGGCAGGTTGTCCTGATCTAGCAGACACAGTCTCGGTCTGCGTGAACACCATTTTATACACATATGGGGAATTAAACATTTCCAGCATAAGCTTTATCAAAATCAAAATTCAAAAAGAGTCTGAAGATTGGACCTCAAGGCCTTCCCTGGTGGTTAAGAATCCACCTTGCAACTCGGGGGACATCGGTTTGATCCCCGGTCCAGGAAGACCCCACATGCCACGGAAGAACTAAGCACATGGGCTACAGCTTCCAGGCCCATGTGCCTAGAGCCTGTGCTCTGCAACGGGAGGAGCCCCCGCGGCAGGAAGCCTGCACACCACAACTAGAGAGGAGCCCCTGCGACAGGAAGCCTGCACACCACAACTAGAGAGGAGCCCCCGCTTGCCACAACTAGAGAAAAGCCTGTATGGAGCAACCAAGACCTAACACAGCCAGGAAAAAAAAAAAAAAAGACCAGACTCAAGACTAATAAAAACACCAACAAAACCAGACAGCTGCGCAGCAAACCTCATACCAGGCGTGGTTCTATTTAGCAAGTGATCTCATTTAGGGGACGATTTCTTTCCACCAGTGTGGCAGGCAGCCTCTAGATACCTCCATCACTCTGTCTCCCTTTATTCACACCCTGGTGTTATCCCCTCCCCTTTGAGAACCAGCTCGACCTAGACTCCTTCCAGTCAACAGAACATGCCAGAAGCGAGGAGATGCCCGTGCAATCAGAGCCAGAGGCCCACCAGCAGCCCCAGGCGGGAATCCCTCCCCCCTTCTTCCCTGAGAGTCTTCAGACGAGACCACAGCCCTGGGGAGAGCTGGACAGCAGCCACACGAGAGACCTGGAGCCAGCAGTACCCAGGAAAACCACCCCTAGACCTGAGACTCAAAGAAACTGGGAGAGAAAGTCCTTTTCAGCTGCCACGTTTGGGAGTAACATGTCACACAGCAGTCGACAACGAACACAAGCATTCCACATCACTGGTCGACTTCTGATACGACGTCACCAGCCACGTCAAAACACAGTTGCTCCATGTGTACTTCATAATCTTATTATAAACGTAGTTTTCATAATAAGCATGTGACTATGTTTATTGCCAATTTTAGGTTTATACTTATTCAAGGCACATTTTGGTATATGAAGGGCTTCCCAGGACTCAGAGGTAAAGAACCTGCCTGCTGGTGCAGGAGACATGGGTTCAGTCTCTGGGTTGGTAAGATGCCCAGGAGGAGGAAAATGGCAACCCGCTCTAGTATTCTTGCCTGGGAATTCTGATGGACAGAGCAGCCTGGTGGGCTACAGTCCATGGGGGTCACAAATAGCTGGACATGACTAACGTAAGACAACGGGGGAGCTTCCCTGGTGGTCCAGTGGCTAAGACTCCGTGCTCCCCAAGTGAGAGGTCTGGGTTCGATCCCTGGTCAGGGGACTAGATCCCACATGCTACAGCTAAGAGTTCTCATGCCACAACTAAAGATCCCATATGCCACAACTGAGACCAGCCAGATAAATAATACTTAAAAGACAACCCTGGGGGCTTCCAATACGTTTCTTTAAGATGACATATATTGCTAAATTTTGAGAAACACCAAGGATCTCTGTGGGTGTCTCTGTGTGTGTGTGTAAGTCTCAGAACTCCTCTTCCTGCAATCCAAGTGTGATCTCTTAAAAACTCAAATGTGACTGTGTCTGTTCTGTTCACTGCATGCGTCATGTCTGGCACATTTGCAAATAAATGAATGACTGTCCTGCCCCAGCCTAAAACCTTTCCATGATTCCCTGTCGCTCTATGGAGGGAGCCCAAATTCTTCACAAGGCCCAGAACCTCTGTGGGGTCCGCTTCTGCAGCCTCATCCTCTCCCACTAAGCCTTGCACCTCACTCCCTTCTGCCTAGAACTCTCCATCAACTCTGCCCTTCCCACATCTCCTAGTCGTTGCCATTCCAATGAATCTGTTAAACATCCCTTCTCATTAAACAGTCAGCTGTGGTCTGTGGTTTGGGGCCCGTCTCAGGACAGGGCACCACGAGGGCAGGGAGTGTGTGCATCCTTCCCTCCACTCCATCCCTGGTGTGCAGCACCAGCCTGACACAGGGCAGGTGCTCGGTGAATCTGGGCTGAATGAATGACCAAGACACGGGTCGGCTGGGACCTAGTCTTCGCCCTGCAGAGCCCCAGGGAGATGAATCAGTTCACCAACCAGGAAGGCAGTGTGGGATGGAGCCATGCCAGTCTCGGTTAAGAGATGGGGGCCCTGAGGGTCAAAGATAACTTTCTGAGTTGGCACCAAGTCATCCAGGAAGCAGGAATTTCTGGTCCAACATTTTCCTTAGCCAAGGTTCTGATGGGCAGAGAAAGATCTTTCCCAGTAACGAAAGCAGGTCTCCCAGGTGCTTTCCTTTTCGTTGGAAATGCAGCAAGAATAAACCATCTCCAGAGCCATAAGGGCTGTGCTGACTCAGCCTTGGATGCTCCTGACTCTCGGTCCTGCTCCCTTGACCCCTGTCTCAACCACCTGTCCCCTGCCCAGTCACTCCACTTTTTTTTATTCTCCTTCCTACTGGAAACTGGTGGATTTCTCTGTTGACGGTCAGTCTCTGCCATGAACTTTGTTTTGGACACAGCTGTAACCTTACCACCTGGCCAATCTGAGAGCCTCCAAAGCCTCATCTATCACGTGCATACAATTAACACAACTTAGGGGTGAAGAGACACAACAAGGTCTCAATAATAATTAGTATTACAACTGGGGTGACTCGGCAAAGTGGAGGGGAGGTTCAGAGCCTGCCCAGGACACCACCTACAACAAGTACTCATGAAGGAGAGTTACAACTATTGAGGAAATGATCACGGTAAGCAAATTTGCTTCTTTTTCAAAGTGGAGGACGTAAGTGTAAGAGCAAAGACTGTGAGCTGAGTTGGCAGGAAACAGGTGACCTGGCTGGCCGGCCGGCCGCCTCCCTCATCACACTCCTCATTTACTTTTTTATAATTCCCTGGGTTTGCTGAGCTGCCTTTAGAGACAGAATACTTGGTTTCTCAGCCAGCCTGCGCAGCTGGCTGCCTGGGTTTCCCATCTCACTGCCCCCGCACTGCCAAGTCGTCATACGTGCCTCAGGGTGCTGTTGAGAACACGCCAGGTAGGTGAGTGCCCCTCCACCCCCGAATACCTACAGACAGGTTGAAGACCCGTCCCACTTTTAAGGGACCCTCTGAAAAGCTCTGGGGGCATGAAGCCCACCTTGGTTCAGAGATCAAATTCTCCCTAGCATCTCTATTCAGGATACATCATCCCCATAGCTGGCACACCTAAGTGTTAGTGTTAATTGCTCAGTCGTGTCTGACTCTTTGCGACCTCATTGACTGTAGCCCACCAGTTTCCCTCTGCCCATGGAATTCTCCAGGCAAGAATCCTGGAGTGGGTAGCCATTCCCTTCTCTAGGGGATCTTACTGACCCAGGGATCTAACGCAGGTCTCCTGCATTGCAGGCATATTCTTTATCATTGGAGCCACCAGAGAAGCCCCAGGTACTTGGCAAACCAAGGCATCCCATAGAATCTGGCTGTAACCAACGACATCAGGAGTGCTTGAAAAATACCCAGCTTGATGCAAAAGTCAAAGATGAAAAGAAAAAGAAAAATAGAAAAAGTAACATAGAACAGGCTGGCAAATTAACCTCAAATTCCTTCAACAGAATGAGTTACACGGCGTACACAGAGGGAGAGAAATGGATTTCAGCGAAATAATTGGACTTTGTATCCAACCCATGGTTAACATACACCTCACATATGAAAAACAGAGATTATTTGAGAACTGCCAGACACAACCCTGTGGTCTGCCATCCTAGCACCAGAATTCTCATGCTAGTGTTCATCTATAAAACACTATTTCAAACACACACACACAAATATTTAAGACCCATACAACCAAAATGTCTTGACCGTTGTCAAGATTTTCCAACAGCTCTCATTCATTAAAAAGTCAATTTAACTTTGAGGTTTCCCTTCAGCCGTCAAAAGGCCATGAGCACCTGCAGAGGACCGCTTCAAGAATTTTGTTTTTGAACGACTCATTTACACTTTAAAAAGTGCAGAGACCCAGAGATGCTTCTGCAGAAACACCACGTTCTCTGCTCTTGGTATCACGCGGTGAGTTCCGCTTACAAGCTAAGGAGAAAGTTGGTGACCCCTTGACCCCGCTGCCTCTCTGGGTCCTCCACGTGGATGGGCTTTTGGGGACAGGAGTGTCAGCCTGTCCACTGGAAAAACTCTCCTGGCCCTAGAATCCTGTTGGTTTATCCTAGAGGGTCCTCTGGAGGCTGCAAAGCTAGCACACAAATCTGAGTGGTTTTTGCGAAAGTGGCTCTGGAGATGCCGGAAGCAGAACTGAAAAGCATGGCCACTCTTACTCTGATTTCCACCATTACTGCTACTGTTTATGCTCAAACATTTGCACAACACTTTGTCACCAATGCCCCCCGACCCCATTTAAGTAACTTTAAAAATTCCGATAGCAGTCTAGATGGGGAGACCTGGGAATTTAAATTCTGTGGAGTCAGATAAACCTAGGTTAGGTCCCCTGCTCGGTCATTGCTAGTCCTGTGCCCCTTATCGGACATATTTACCCTGTTTCGGCCTCAGTCTCGCATCTGCAAAATGGGTTGGCATGGGAGAGATAAAAAGCTTAAAAGACGAACGCTGGGCCCAGAGCGTTGTTAGGAAGACACCTTCTTTCTAGAACCAGAGGGAGGCGGGCGAGCTGGGGGAGCGCAGCCTGCGGTGCGCAGACGGGGTCGTGGGGTGGGCCGGGGTGGGGGTCAGGTCGCACGCCCCGCGTCCGGGCGCCCGGACTCACCAAGGTTTCCAACTCGCCCTTCGCCAGCAGCTCGTACTTGTGGCTCGAGCCCCAGAAGGCGAGCTTCTGCAGCAACCTGGAGAAGCGTCCTTCGACCATAGTGAGCGGGTGCAGGCCCCTCGCCCAGCCTCCCGTCCCGCCGGCGACCGCCTGTGCCTGCGTCCCTCGGTCCCTGGCGTGGCCGGGGCTGGCTGCGCGCGCCCAAGCCTCCCGGGCCAGGCCCAGGTTACCAGGTAGCCGCCTACCTGCCTGCCGCAGGTGAGGCCCCACCCCCGGGGCGGAGCTGCGCACAGGGAGGCCCTCGGAGCACCTGGCCCCGCCCCTCCCGGACTTTCCCGCCCTTGAGGGGCCGCGGCGGCCTGGGGAAGGCCCGGGGGCTGCGGAGGGGCCTCAAAGCTTGGGCTGTTTCCCAAACTTGCCCAATCGTGAGATGCAGCTGGAGCCGGGGAGATGGGGTGGAGATGGGCGATAAACCAGACCCCTCCCTACCCTGAGTCACTGAGCGGGCCGGGAAGCTGAACTTTCCTGAGCACCCAGATGATTCTCCTGGGGAGCCACGTGAGGTCAGCTAAGATGCTGGGAGCACGTTTAATGTGAGCTGAGGCTCCTAGAGCTGCTGGGAGGCTCGGGAGCGGCTACGTGGCCTCTCTGAAGGCGATTGCCAGTTTGTTATTGAAGGAGAAGACAGCTTAAGACCTTACCCCCAGGAAGGGCCCTGGGAGGGAACCCCACGAGCTTGACAGTTTGAGGAGCCTCTGCCTTTGGGCTATACCTGGTGCTGCATGGTCTATGAGCTCTTTATTCTCATTTGCAGAGCTGGCTCCTGTGCTTGCTAATCTTGGGACCTGGAGCAGGTTTCTTAAATGTTCACAGGCTCAGTTTACTCATCTGTAAAATGGCCACCGTGATGGCACCTCCTTCATAGTGAAATTGAGAGGAAATTTGCTGGGCCGTCTTATATGGGAAGAGCTCAGGGCAGGGCTTGGCATAGTGTATGGGGTATGGGGATGGCATAGTCACTCTCATCATCACTGGGCTCACATGGCTCCCAAAGCCTGTGGGTGAATGTGCAGTGTAGACGGGTTCCAGCCTCCAAGTGGATATACTGAGATGTGTAAGTGTTTTGGCTTCACACAGCACGGGAATCCAGAACAAGACCCACTGCTTAGTGGGGAGGGGGCTTCAGAGGAGGCTGTGCCGCTATTCTGCGCCTCAGTTTTCTTATCTGTCGAGTGGGGTTACTTAAGGACTGTAGGGCAGGACACGTGTATGTGTTTGCCACTTATCCCAGCTGCTCCCCAAGGGGTGGCCACGTCAGCCCCACTCAACCCAGTGGGTTCTAGAAGCCCTTCTTGTTTCTCCCGCCTCTTCCCCTCTTCGCAGAAACAACGCTGCCCACTTCCATCAATTTCAGCAAAGGCCCGGAAGTGACAGGAAAAGCAAGACTCTGGTGTGAGTCAGATTTTAATCCCAGGCCTGTTCCTAGCCGACGGGTGACCTTGGGCGATTCTTATCCCCTTTTTGCACCTCAGCTTACTCACCCACAAAATGGGAGTGACACCACCTATCTAAGTCAGGGTTTGGCACCTCCAACTGAGTGCTTTGGCGAAAGTTTGATAAACAGATTATTTGTGAGCAGGGGGTGATGTGTTGGGCAAATATCTTTGCCTTGAAAGCTCCACCTCAGCTCCAGCTCAGATTGTCAAGAATTTGTGGGTCAGGCACGAGTATGTCCAGGGCATTCAGGAAGCAGATTCTGGGCAGTGGATATTGTGCAACATTCAGACCTGTGGGGATTAAAAAAAAAGAAAAAGATGGAATGGATTACAGAGAAAGTAGTTTAAGAGACCAGCTTTGTGCCTGGAATGGCTGAATGGACACTGTTAGGCTTAAGCTTGCTTAACTTTTCTTTTTGTTGCCTTGTGATCAGAAAATGTATCTGTACACGGGTCTATGAACCTTTCTTAATTTACTGGGACTTTGTGCCTGGTGTGTATGCAATTTTTGTAAATATTTCGGTCTCACTAGACAAGTTGATATATTCCTTGGAAGGGTCTTGGTAAGCTGTACTTTTCTTTGTAAATTTGTTCTGTATTTATTCACTCTGACTTTCTGGCTCCATTGCTCATGTCTTTATTTTTGACCACTGGACCTGACAAAGGAGGATAAGAGAGAGTTTCAAATTTCCCAGTTGAGTTGCTTTCCTGTCCATTTTTGCCTGCAGCCTATTGGATTCTAGAGTCCACTCTCAAGGAATTAATTCAGACAAGACAGGGAATTCCCTGGCAGTCCAGTGGTTAGGACTTGGCACTTTCACTACTGAGGGCCTGGGTTTGATCCCTGGTTGGGAACTAAGATCCCACAGGCTGAGTGGCACGGCCAATAATAATAATAATAATAATAAAAGAATCTGTGGTAGGAGAAGCAGAGCTGAAAATTAAAGGAAAAAGAATTCAGACAAGACAGTTTCTGGGAGACTTGCTGAGGTTGGCAGCTCTGAGAGTGATGGGTCCTGATGCTCTGGCCAGCCTGGAGAGACAAGGGTACCACTCAGCCCAAAGCATCCAGCCTTTCTTGAAATATTGGCCCTGGGCACCTTGAACAATGAACCTCACACTCTTCAAGTCCCATTCACTCTCGGTATGAAAGTGCTGTCATTTCATGACCCATAAATTACCTCCCAACAACACACCCTGTTGGGTGACCTCAATGCAATCCCAAGGCACCTGAAATATATTTGGTAATAAACCTCACTGGGAAATTCTAAGGTTGGAATTTGAAGGCATCCTATTAACAAGAGGTACAGAATACAAGGGATACATGAGTACTGGAGTGGGTTGCCATTTCCTTCTCCAGGGGATCTTCCTGACCCAGGGATCGAACCCAGGTCTCCTGTGTTGCAGGCAGACACTTTACCATTTGGCCACCATATATATATATATGTGTGTGTATATATACATATATTAGTTTTAGAACTTCGTTTGAAGTTGATGCTTTTTACATAGACCCTCAGTTCTGTTTGTTTTTTTAATGGCTGAGCACCCAAGCAGTAATATAATCATGTCACGGATGGAGAAATTAGAATTTAGAGAAGGAAAGCCACTTTCATTCATTAAGCAAATATTTTTAAGCACCATGGAGACCAACCACTGATACATGTGACCTCTGTCCCTGCTCTCTTGCATCTCACCTCCTAGAGGGTGTGACAGGCTACAAACCAACCAGACTGTCATGCAGTTGCAGGCAGTGGATGTAGTGGGTTGAGTAAAGGGCCCCCTAAAAGTATTCACCCATGTCCCAATCCCTAGAAGCTGGGCAATGTAACCTGATTTAGGAAAATGATCTTTGAAGATATAATTAAGATAAGGATCTCAAGATGAGATCATGCCGGGTTAACTGGGTGAGCCCTAAATCCGAGGACTGGTGTCCTTATAAAAGACAGAAGAGGAGAGACACGACACAGAGGAGAGACCTCATGAAGACCGAGGCAGAGATGGGAGGGATGTGGCCACAAGCCAAGGACCACCTGGAGCCACAGGAGATAAGGCTGGGTCCCCACTCTCCACCAGAGCCTTCAGAGGAAGCATGGTCCTGCCAACAACTGGCTTCCAGACTGTGGGAGAATCTCTGCTGGTTTGTGGTCATTGGTTGTGGCTGCCCCAGGAAACTAGGAGAGCGAGCAAGCAAGGCGATGAAGACAAGCAAACGGAGTGAGGACTGGAGAATGAGTGGAGCTCCTGTCACTTGAGCAGCCAGGAGAGGTGACGTGCAGAGAAGTGGCGCCTGTGGATATCTGGAGGGGTGGGCGGACAGCATTCCAAGCAGGGAGAAGAGACGGAATCGAGTGAGACCTGCTTATGTGGATGACTCTCCCATTTGCACCCAAGCTCTGGCCACCCTCCCCACGCCCACGCCCAGGCACTCCTCATGTTGTTTCTGCCATCTTCCACTGTCATTGTTTGCTGAGTGATGGGGAAACACTGGCTGAGAACTTCCTACAGCTGTGGGCATTGCTGGGGTTCCCAGGGGCTTAACTGCACCAGGCGGGACAAGCCCTGTGGAACCTGATGCCAGGTGCCAAGTGAATATGCCTTGGGTCTTGCTAAACACCGAGAGGTAAATGCCTCATACAGATGTCACCCTTCCCTCCTCCTACACCCCTGGTAGGTATCACCAGCCCATCTTGGGGTGACATTTCCCCACTGGCTGGGACAGGCCTGGGAACCCTTCTACTTATTACACTTTAAATAGCTACCAACAAATTGTTTAGGCCTGGCACCTGAATAAACTTGTTTACTGAAAGATCTTCAGAAGAGGATGGGATGACCTTGGGTGGGGGCAGATATAGAACCTTCTAGAAGGCAGTGGTATGGCTGAAGACCCCCACATAAGTCCATCATTTACATGAGGATTTACTTTTTTTAAAAACTTTTTGTTTTGGGATACAGCCAACTAACAATGCTGCGATAGCTTCAGGTGGGCAGTGAAGGGGCTCAGCCATACATATACATGTATCCCTTCACATGAGGGTTTACTCTTGGTGTTCTGTATTCTGTGGGTTTTGACCAATGTAGATGTCATAGAGCTATCATTACAGAGTCATCCAAAGGGTCTCACTGCCTAAAAACCCCCTATTCATTCCTCCCTCGCCCCGACCCCCTGGCAACCAGGGTTGATCTTTTTGCTGTCTCTATAGTTTTGCTTTTCCAGAATATCATAGTCAGAGATTTGAAAATATACAATTTCTGTTGGCTTTTGAATGTAATCAGTTTAGTTCAGCCACTCAGTCGTGTCTGACTCTTTGCGACCCCCTGGACTGCAGCACGCCAGGCCTTCCTGTCCACCACCAGCTTCTGGAGTTTACTCAAACTCATGTCCATTGAGTGTAATAGAGAGTTCAAAATTCTCAGTGACTCCCTCTGAAAGTTCAGAGAGCCCCAGGGCTCCCAGCTTAGGTGGTGCTGAAGGGGTGTGGTTAGTTCTCAGCCAAGTGGCTGTTTGAATGGCCCCTCCCCTACCCGAGCCTCCTCCCCTACCACCTCTCAGACTCCTGGCTGTTTGTCAAACAAGCTGAGTTCAGTCCAGCATCCCCCATCTTTGAACTTCAAAGGTGCCTCTGCCAGCTGCGTTCTCCCCCAGCTACTCACAGGACCCAAAACTCCTTCCCGCTCAGGCCTAGACTTCAGAGTCTACTTTGTAATAACTCATGGAGCAGAACTCCCATTTTGTGTACTTTTCTGCAGGTAAATTTTGCTTCAATAAAATATTCTGTTAAATAGAGAGCAGACTTGTGGTTGCCAAGGAGGAGGAGGTGGGAGAGGGATGGACTGGGAGTCTGAGGTTGGAGCTGCAAACTATTGGGCTTCCCTGGTGCTCAGATGGAGAAGAATCTGCCTGCAGTGCAGGAGCCCCGGGCATGATCCCTGGGCTGGGAAGACCCCCTGGAGAAGGGAATGGCTCCTACTCCAGTATTCTTGCCAGGAGAACTCCATGGACAGAGGGGCCTGGCGGGCTACAGTCCATGGGATTGCAGAGTCAGACACAACTGAGTGACTGAGAGAGAGACAGAAGCAAACGATTATACACAGGATGGATAAAAAACAAGGCCCTAATGTACAGCACAGGGAACTCTACACAACATGCTATGATGATGAACTACAATGGGAAAGGATACAAAAACAGAGTCTGTGTCCCTGAGTCACTTTGCTGCAGAGATTGGCACAACATTGTAAATCAACTATACTTCAGTTAAAACACTCTGTTAACATTTTAAGAAAGGAAGCAGATGAAAGCTGAATGAGAAACAAGATATGTACACCGTCTTAAGTGTGTTTCCACAAGACAGTTATGAATCACAAAGGGAAACAGATTGGATTTCTCTAGTTTGGAGAAATCTGGCCAACTCCATCCACACTGATGAAGGGATCAGCGTCGCCAAGACCACCGCTGGGATGCATGACACCATGCGCCTCGGATGCGATGCACTGAGGGAGCACAGCTTCACTCTGGGGGACTCCTGGCAGAGTGCTGAACCCAAGTCCCATCATGAGCAAGCAGTTTCCCATTGGAGGGCATCCAGAGAGTAACTGGCTCCTCTCTTCAGAAATGTCTGGAAAGGCCATGGAAAGTTCCAGAGGGACTAAAGACTCATAACAATCAAATGCAAATGAAATCCTGGATCAGATCTGAGAGTTGGGGAAATGTCTTTATCATTGGCTATAAAAGATATTAGGGCTTCCCCGGCAGCTCATCGGTAAAGAACCCACCTACCTATGCTGGAGACGTGGGTGTGATTCCTGGCTCTGGAAGAGCCCCTGGAGAAGGAAATGGCTACCCGCTCCAGTATTCTTGCCTGGAGAACCATGGACAGAAGAGCCTGGAGGGCTACAGACCATGGGGGTCACAAGGAGTTGGACACGACTGAGCGACTAAAACAACACACAGGACATTAGTGGGACAACCGGTGAATCTGGGGAAGCTCTGGAGACAACAGTATCGCACCGACGTGAGCTTCTGATGTCAACCACTGTTCTCTAGTCAGGGAAGAGAATGTCCCCTTTGAAAGGGCATCCTGGAGTTCTTAGGGGTAGAGGAGGGAGGGGGAGCAAGAAAGTGGGGAGGGGAGCTCACCCACAGTCTTGGATAATCTGGGAAGAATATACACAAATCTGAAAAGGTCCCATAGTGTATGGTTCCACCTATAGAACATTCTCGACAAGATGAAGTCAGAGAGATGGAGAGTGGGTTAGTGGCTGGCGGGGGTTAGGGACAGTGTGACGACAAAGGCAGCGAGAAGGAGACCAATGTAGTGATGGAGCACCTCTGGAGCTGGTACCTCCACGAATGTGTACCCGAGATCTGGTGCAGCAGAGACCACGTCCCCACACCGCGGCCTGTCAGTTTCCCGGCTTTGTGGTTATGCAATTCTCCAAGCCAGGCTTCAACAATACGTGGACCATGAACTTCCAGATGTTCAAGCTGGTTTTAGAAAAGGCAGAGGAACCAGAGATCAAATTGCCAACATCCGCTGGATCATCGAAAAAGCAAGAGAGTTCCAGAAAAACATCTATTTCTGCTTTATTGACTATGCCAAAGCCTTTGACTGTGTGGATCACAATAAATTGTGGAAAATTCTGAAAGAGATGGGAATAACAGACCACCTGACCTGCCTCTTGAGAAATCTGTATGCAGGTCAGGAAGCAACAGTGAGAACTGGACATGGAACAACAGACTGGTTCCAAATAGGAAAAGGAGTACATCAAGGCTGTATATTGTCACCCTGCTTATTTAACTTATATGCAGAGTACATCATGAGAAACGCGGGGCTGGAAAAAACACAAGCTGGAATCAAGATTGCTGGGAGAAATATCGATAACCTCAGATATGCAGATGACACCACCCTTATGGCAGAAAGTGAAGAGGAACTTTCGCCTCTTGACAAAAGTGAAAGAGGAGAGTGAAAAAGTTGCTTAAAGCTCAACATTCAGAAAACGAAGATCATGGCATATGGTCCCATCACTTCATGGGAAATAGATGGGGAAACAGTGGAAACAGTGTCAGACTTTATATTTTTGGGCTCCAAAATCACTGCAGATGGTGATTGCAGCCATGAAATTAAAAGATGCTTACTCCTTGGAAGGAAAGTTATGACCAACCTAGATAGCATATTCAAAAGCAGAGACATTACTTTGCCAACAAAGGTGGGTCTAGTCAAGGCTATGGTTTTTCCAGTGGCCATGTATGGATGTCAGAGTTGGACTGTGAAGAAAGCTGAGTGCCGAAGAATTGATGCTTTTGAACTGTGGTGTTGGAGAAGACTCTTGAGAGTCCTTGGACTGCAAGGAGATCCAACCAGTCCATTCTGAAGGAGATCAGCCTTGGGATTTCTTTGGAAGAACTGATGCTAAAGCTGAAACTCCAGTACTTTGGCCACCTCATGTGAAGAGTTGACTCATTGAAAAAGGTTCTGATGCTGGGAGGGATTGGGGGCAGGAGGAAAAGGGGATGACAGAGGATGAGATGGCTGGATGGCATCACTGACTCGATGGACGTGAGTCTGAGTGGACTCCGGGAGTTGGTGATGGACAGGGAGGCCTGGTGTGCTGTGGTTCATGGGGTCGCAAAGAGTTGGACACAACTGAGCAACTGAACTGAACTGAAGACGTGACACTAGGAGAATCTGAGTGAAGGGGGCCCCTGACCTTTATAATTTTTATAGCTTCCTATCAAGCCATAATTATCTCAGAATAAACAGTTTAAAAGTAAGAGAGATAGCATCCCACTTCTGTCACTGTCCCCCCCTTGCTTTGGGTCATCTTTAGCAGCCAGCCGGGACACAGTGAGACTTCTGATAACCGGCCTGGGCAGCCACAGGGGACCTGGTTTAACCAGTAGGCAAGCTGGTTCACTCATTCCACAAACATCTGAGAGGCTGCTCGGGCCGGGTGTCGGCATTGCTCCCGTGGTGCCAGGCTCTGCCTTCACTTCATCCTCAAGACACCTGCCTGGTTTGCGGTCAGCACCCTTCTCCCAAAAGAGGGGCTGTCGTGAATGATGGGGTCCTCCACCCATATGCCCTGGGACCCCCTTTCCTGTTTGTGGGCTCCCCTCTCTGACCTCCAGCACCTGCCAGTGCGAGACCATGGTGCCTGAAAATGTGCTTCCCCAGGTTCCCCCCGACCAGCACGGGCAGAAAGCCCGCTCCTTCCCCCGGGGAGGGACAACCCTAGAGCTCCCCGCCGGGGGCCGGGCTGAGCCTGGGACTTGGCCTGAAACCTTGCCTCTGCAATTCCCTTACCTGCTTCTGCTGGAAAGACATCCTTAACAAACCAGGTCTAGTCTCAGGCTCTGCTTCTGGGGAACCTGACCCGGGACCCAACCAGAGGCTCAGAGTGGTTGAGTGACTTGGCCGCAGCCACACAGCTAAGAGCATGGGCCAGAAGTTCTACCCCCCGAGTGTGCACCTGCACATCTGACCATCAGGCTGCCAGCCTCTGAAAAGGGGCTCACTCTCCCTTCAGGAGCCCGCTCAGACTGTCTCCCTCTGCCAGGCTAAGATTATGGAGGGCTAATGGGATCCTCAAGTCCCTCGTCAGACACTGTCAGCCGACTTAGGAAGGCAGACCCAACCTCACCCATGTGATCAGTCACCGGTTCAGCAATCCAGCACGGAGCACCCACTGTGCGCCTGCACCGGGCTGCACGTTGGGAGGGAGATGAGCTAGCCGTGGTCCTGCCCTCCATGAGCCCCGGGTCCCAAGGAGAAGCCCACACGGCATGTGTCACAATGTCATGCAGGACCCAGTGAGGACGTGAGGGGGCATGCATCAGTCTACCTGGTGACTCAGGGGAGACTCCCAGGCAGGTGACGTGGAGCCGGGGCTGGGGAAACAGAGGAGCAGGCAGGGGAGGAGGGTGGAGACAGACAGTTTGGACAGAGGCAGCTGCACAATGCCCACGGCTCCTGGTTCAGGCATCATCGCAGGCAGTGTGCCGCTAGCCGGGTGGGGGTCATGCCCACAGAGGTGGCCCCCATCGCACCCTCTGTGGGAAGCCCTTAGTGTGGGCTGCAGGCTTCACTGCACTGGGACCTCGGGCCACGTTTGTTGCCCTCTCTCATCACTAAGAGGGACGCTGCACAGCTCGTGGGTGGTCCTGGAGGTCAGAATTACCTGGTGCTGAGTGAGCCCAGCTGGGGTCCACGGGGCTGCCAGGTGGGCTCAGGCAGGTTGGGCAGAGGTCCCGGGGGGACCAGTTGCACCGCTGTAGGTTCACAGAGGCTCGAGGCAGAGAACAGGCGTCCTCTCTGAACCCCTACAAAGCAGGGGACTGGATGGACTAGCAGGGGTGCTGTCCTCGGGGGCTGTTATCATGGGTAGAGCCCATGCCAAGACCTGCCGGAGGGCATCCTACGGTTCCTGTGTTTAATTTAGAAAAAATTCTGTTGACTCTTCAGAGTCTGGTGAGCATCATGCGATATGATAACTTAGAAGAAAAAAAAAAGGCTTTTCTTTCTTGACGAACTGTCCACTTCTTTCTCAGCATGGAACTTTTGGTCTTAGCTGTCAGGAACCTCGGTGCTCTGGTTAGCACTCAGTTAATGCTAAGCTTCACCCAGCTGTATCAGTTACCAACCTCCTGGCTACAAGCAGCAGAAACTGGGTATTTTAAGCAAAAAAGGGAATTTGGTGAAAGGATACCAGATCTGCCAAGACCATGCAAGGGGATACAGAGAGACCATCCTTCTCAACCTCCCCAGTGGGAGTAGGGTGCTGCCCCCAGCTCACCCACCTATCCATCCAGCAGAGAGTTGCTGAGTGGGAGGAGCTGGGGGCGGAGCAGTGGTGATGGGAGACATTGATGGGCAAAGACCACAGGTGTTCTCTATATGCGGGTATTTTAGGGTAACCACCACCTCCCACTTCGCTGGAGTTTTTCTCAGTGTCTTGCTTTGGGTTCTCCCAAACCCAAAGATTTGAATACAGGTGGTTTATCTGAGAGGTGACCCCCAGGAAACACTGGCAGAAGGGGATGAGGCAGGACTGGGAAGGAACCAACAGAGGGAGGCATCTGGTCTACCCTGATGGGGGCTGAGTGAGCCCTCAATGGGGAGTCAGCTGTTCGCTGGAAGCAACTTTCTATAGAGGTCAGGTGCCATGTCTGCTACACCAGGCTTGAGGTGTACACAGGCAAACGTTTTCACCCCCTCCCCGTATTCCATGTATTGATAAGTCTGCTCTGTCTTGCTCTGTTGCATAATACAAGTTATGAGCTCCACAAACCTTTCCTCTTTGTGCCAATCACTGTGCTGCTGGTGGAAAGAACATCAGCAAGATCAGGAGGAGGAAATGCTTTTGTCCTCAACAGCTTCAGAGAATGAGATTCTATTCTACCCCAGGAAACCATCCTTGAAGTTGTTAGGATTTTTACCTGGTTGAATGGAAATCAAAGTCTTAGAGAACCACATAAAACAAAGCCACCGCTTAATGAATGATTTACCAGATGCATCCCTTGGAACCACCAGCTGGGACAAGAAGTAGAACTTGCCACCCTCCCTGGGCTCTGCCATGTGTCTCCTCCAGTGACAACCCCCACTCCCCACAGATGGACCGACTCTCCTGACTCGAGATTCGTCTCATATGAGACTCATATTCACCTCATATGAGATGCACTGATTCTCATTTGGTCATCATCACTTCCTGTGTCCTGTATATTTCTTTAACCAACACATTTCCCATAGCATATCTGTTTCCTGGGGCTGCTGTAATAGATAGTCACAAACTTAAGCGGCTTGGTTCTCTTACAGGTCAAATGTCTGAAACAGCCCCACTGAGCTAAAATTGACTAAAATCTGCAGGACAGCGTTCCTTATGGAGGCACCAGGGGAGACGACATTCCCTTATCTTTTCCAGCTTCTAGAAGCCACGGCATTCCTTGGCTCATGACCCCTTCCTCCATCTTCACAAACTGCGGTGCTGGCTGGGTCTTTATCACACTGCTTCACCCTGTCGTCAACCCCCGGCTTCCTATAAGGACTGTGTCATGACACTGGACTCACCTGGCCCATCCGAGATCATCTCCCATCCCCAGGTCTTTAACCCGGTCACACCTGCAAAGGCCCTTTTGCCAGGTCAGGTTCACATATTTACAGGTTCTCAGGACTAGGAGGTGGATACCTGTAGTCAAAGCTATGGTTTTTCCAGTAGTCATGTACAGATGTGAGAGCTGGACCATAAGGAAGGCTGAGTGCTGAAGAACTGATGCTTTTGAACTGTGGTGCTGGAGAAGACTCTGAAGAGTCCCCTGGAAGCAAGATCAAACCAGTCAATCCCAAAGGAAATCAACTCTGAACATACATTGGAAGGACTGATGCGGAAGCTGAAGCTCCAATACTTTGGCCACTTGATGTGAAGAGCTGACTTATTGGAAAAGACCCTCATGCTGTGACAGATTGAAGGCAGGAGGAGAAGGGGACAGAGGATGAGACAGTTGGATGGCATTGTTGACTCAACGGACATGAGTTAGAGCAAACTCCAGGAGATAGCGAAGGACAGGGAAGCCTGGCGTGCTGCAGTCCATGGGGTAGTAAAGAGTCGGATACAATTAGGTGACTGAACAACAACAACCTTTGAGGGGCCGCTATTCAGTCCACTGTTCCACCCATCTTTTTCCCTGCACCCCTTAACATTTTATCTGTTGAGACACCCAGGCTGTCTGACCTGTAGCAGTCCCTACAGGCTGGACTTTGCTGGCTGTGCACTCCAGACCCAGTGCTGCTGCATGGCCGTCTGTGCTGGGAATTTCCTGCAAACTGGCAGTGGGATCCAGGGGCTGGATTGGGCTCAGGCCCTGTCCCCTTGGTCTCGTGGGCTTGCATCAGGACCACAGACCCCTTCGAGGCCGGTGGTCTCTCTTTGTGCTATCAGTATCACTGGCGTTCAGTGCCCAGATCCACTCACTCACCATCGCACTGCAGCACGTGGCGCTCCAGTCCTGTCTCCTGCAGCTGACTCTATTAGTTGGAATACTTTCCTCAAGAGATGCTTTCTGTTGCGTATGGTGTGTCACCAGTGGAGCAGGGAGGCAGAATGACGGCCCGACTCCTTCCCTTTACCACTTTTCAGGCTAAGAACCCAGTTTATATCATCCCCTGAAGGAGATCCACTAGTTTTTAAAACACATGTCCTATCTCTCTCTTAGATGTTTTCATTTTAAACAAAGGGTTTGAGAGCCCGTGTCCTATTTAAATGAACTATTTTGTAAATGAATGTTTATATTTATTTGGCTGTACTTGGTCTTAGTTGCAGCACATGAGATCTTCAGTCTTTGCTGTGGCGTGCAGGATCTTGAGTTGCAGCATGTGGGATCTAGTTCCCTGACCAGGGATTGAACCCAGGCCCTCTGCATTGGGAGCTCAGAGTCTTAGTCACTGGACCACCAGTGTGCATGTATGCTGTCACTTCAGTCGTGTCCGACTCTTTGTGACCCCGTGGACTGTAGCCTGCCAGGCTCCTCTATCCATGGGGATTCTCCAGGCAAGAATACTGGAGTGGGTTGCTGTGCACTTCTCTAGGGGATCTTCCTGAAACAGGGATCGAATCCACCTCTCTTATGTCTCCTGCATTGGCAGGTGGGTTCTTTACCACTAGGACTTCCTGGAAGTCCCTGGGCCACCAGGAAAGCCCCTAAATTAACAATTAACTGAAGTTTCAGAGCCTGCAGGGACAACCACACCTGGCCAGTAAGCCCTGACCTCCTGCTCCCTCTACAGCTGCCCCTGCCCCCCCAGGCTTCAGGAACCCCCTAGCTTCTTGACTGTTCCTGCCTCCTGTCTCCCCGCCAATCCCCAGGGGAGAGGAACCTTCATGAGGCTCCCAAAGGCACCGCTGCTCTTGCAGCTCAGAGGCCCCCTCCCGTCTTCTCCCTGGGACTCCAGGGAGCCCGTCGCTCTGGGCAACCATGAGCTCCTCCTCACTGTCTCTGGCCACGTCAGTGCCATGTAGCCTCCCCGCCTCAGGGGGACTCCCTTCTCTGTGCAGAAGCCCCCTATCTCCTTTCCGAGATTCCAGGAGTCTCTGCCCCTGCCCCAGTCTGCTCAGGGGAAGCAGGCTCCTGGTGACCTGTTTTGGGTGGCCTCCCAAGCATCTATGAGTGATGCTGTGTAGGTCTGGCCACCTACCCCGGCCCTGCCACCTCTGTTGGATAAGAACAGCTAGTCCTTCCAGAACACTGCTGTGCACCAGGTACCATCCTAGGCACTTAACTAGTCTCACCACACAGCTAGACTAGGAGGCTGGCGCTGTCATCACGCATTTTCTAGAAGATGAGACTTTGGCTCAGGGCCACCTTGGGAGTGGGAGGAAGAGCCAGGACCCACCCACTGACCGCTGAGCTCCTGAGTTGGCCAGAAAACAGCCCAACTAAGACCAATCCCTCAGCATCCTTTGGGGAAGGAGCCAGAACCTGCATAAGGAGTCAACAATGCAAGAAGGGACTCACTGCCTTGGGAGCAGTAGTTCTGGAGCTCCGGCCAGCATCAGAGTCACAGGAGAGTGTGATAAAGCACAGACCACCAGGTCGACCCCAGAGTCCCTCACTCAGTAGGGCTGGGGAGGGCTGAGAACCTGCATTTCTAATGAGTTCTCCTCCAGGGATGCTGATGCTGCAGGTCTGAGGATCCCCTTTTGGAATCAGCTGCTTTAGTGAACTTGCCTGCCTGCTGTGGAAGAACAGGGGCCAGGCTCCCTCCTGGGGCACATGGCGTGGTGGTTCCAAGACAAACTTTCCCATCTAGGTGATCCTGTGATAACATGTGCGTGTGCATGTTCGCAGTTGCTCAGTCATGTCTCACTCTTTGTGATCCCATGGACTGTAGCCCACCAGGCTCCTCTGTCCATGGGATTTCTCAGGCAAGCATACTAGAGTGGGTTGCCATTTCCTTCTCCAGGGGATCTTTCCAATCCAGGGATCAGACTCGCATCTCCTGCATTGGCAGGCAGATTCTTTACCAGAGAGCCATCTGGGAAGCCCCAATAATAACCTTATGATTATGCTAAAAAAAAAAAAAAAAAAAACAACCCTTCATCTGTTAGAGATGCATTCTGAGGGATTCATAGGTATTGTATATCTCTGGGATTCACTTTAAAATACTCCAGACTCTACCTCTGCAAAAGGTTGAAAGTCTAAATGAAGCAACGGTAGCTGGCTGATGAGTCCAGAGGGGTTCATTCTACCACTTTCTATACCTTGTTTATATGTGAAAGTGTTATTCATAAGCCTTGTTGATTTCAGGTAGAGGAAAAGCTCTGGCTCCCCACTTACAACTGACCTTGAGCTAGAAACTTGCAGTATCTGAGCCTCAATTCTTTTTGCTGTCAATGCAGCTGATGGCATCTTTCCAACTGGGTTATCGAGGACATCATGGATAAGAGCTGTTAGCATTCACCTTGGCACGTGACCCATGAGACTTTAATTCCCCCGATGTACTCTCACACATTCTCCAGCCCGACTTGCCCAGGGCAGCACCTAATGGGCAGGGGACTCACCCATCTCAAGACACCTGTTCAACAAGTTCCTGGGATGAGTGTGAAACTTTCCAGAAGCTGTCCATCTGCGAGCAGGCAGCGTGGGTGTGGAATGTGGGGTGGGGAGGCCATGGGTGTGTTCTCAGGATGTGAGGCTTCTGGGCAGTCACAGGCATGTTGGCCGCTTGGACGCCTTGCTATTGACCCCACAATACAGCTCTGACTTGCCGTGGCGGGGGGCGTGGGCAGGGGGGTTCTTTATGGAGCCACCAGGTCGGTCGCAGGAGATCCCTGGTTTCCAGTTCAGAGGTGGTTCCAGTGGATTCCATGGGGCCTTCAGCTTGCCAACTCGTCTCCAGTCAAGCAGTGCTGTGGTTGGTGTTCTGTATTGTTTTGGCTTTGATTACAAAAAATAAAACCCCGTTTGTGCTAGCCCAGGGCAAAGTTGGGGCAGCCAGTGACTGGGAAACCTGGAGCTGTTTCCTTGAACCTCAATGCAGGGAGGGCGGCCAAGTCTCATATCGGTTGGCACAAACTGAAAACCTGTCAAGAACGTATTGGCTTCACTCTCTCCTTCCCTCTCCTCTTCCTGCTCCTCCTCTCTCTCTGGGTCTCCCTCCCGTCCCTCTTCCTCATGGACAGGATAGGAAACGGCCTCCACAAAGCACAAGTCCTACCCCTCTGTCTGTACCACTAGGGCTGGCTGAAGTTTGCCCAGCATTTTCTGTGCCAGGTCTTGGGCAAAAGACTTCACCACCTGGGTTTCACGTAATCACACAGCAGCCATAGAAGAAGATACTGCTTTCATCCTTCCAACTTCCAGAGATGAAACTGAAGTACTGAGAAGCTCAAGAAGTTACCTGAGACCATGTTGTACATTCAAGAGCATCTTCTTGGGGGGAGGAATTTGATTGGCTCAGCTTGAGTCAGGTGACCTGTTTCTCCACCAATCAGCTGTGGTGAAGGAGGCGGGTCTCAGAGCATCAACGTGGCAACCTCCAGGCCCAGCATTAGAGAACTCTTCTCAGATGGGGTGGTGAGCCTGGCACCTGATCCCACTCTGTTCCTTTCCTCCTTCCTGAGTAGCCTCCCATGGACACAGATCCCTGCAACATTTGTCTTCTGAAGTCAGATGGGGCTGGAGTTCAAATCCTGCCTCTGCCATTTTCCTGATGGTCTACTCTTGCGCAAATGACTTAACCTGCCTGAGCCTCAGTGTTGTCATCTGTAAATGGGGTTCATAAGACTGGCTTCTCAGAGACACGTGTGTGCACAGTCACTTCAGGCGTGTTCAACTCTTTGCGAACCCAAAGGACTATAGCTCGCCAGGCTCCTCTGTCCATGGGGTTTTTTAGGCAAGAATACTGGAGTGGGTTGCCATTTCCTCTTCAAAGGCATCTTCCCAACCCAGTAGTTGAACCTGTGTCTCCTGTGTGTCCTGTGTTGACAGGCAGATTCTTTTACACTGAGCTACCTGGGAAGCCCTTCTCAGAGACATGGGAGAAGCAAATGAGACCATAACCCACGTAAACCCTCCAGTGGCTTCCCATTGTTTTCATGTTCAAGTTGAAATTCAGGGTGTAAACTGGCTGGCACCTGCTTAACAACCTACCCTGTATCTTCCCAGTGCCAGAGTACGCCTAATTCAGCGGTGCCTCTGCCTGAATGCCTTCCCTCTTCTTCCCAATCGACGTTAGCAGACATGACCCCAAGTGGGCTGAACTGTGTCCCCCTAAAAGTGTATCTGCATTCTGACTCCATGACCTGCGTATGTGACCTTAGTAGGAAACAGAGTCTTTGCTCATGTACTTCCATTAAGGATCTTGAGATGAGATGACCCTGGGTTTAGCGCAGGTCCTAAGTTCAACCACATGTCCTTACAAACCAAGGGAGAGTGAAATCTGGGACACACAGACACAGTGGGAAGGCCATGGGATGATGGAGGCAGAGAAGGCAGTGACCCATCTAGAAGCTGAGGAGTGGCACGGGCCACTGGCCACCCCTGGAAGCTGGGGAGGGACATGGAGCCACCTCTGGAGGGGCCAAGCCTGCTGACACCCTGACATGGATCTCTGGTCTCCAGAGCTGGGAGAGGCTACATTTCTGTGGTTTACGGGAATCTGTGTGGTAGTTACAGAAAACTCCTGCTCAGGAACTTAGCTCAGAATCACCTCCTCGGGGAAGCCCTCCCTGACTTCTCATCCTGCACAAACGTTCAGAGCCTATAGAAGCGTTATGCTAGCCTTTCCACCGAGCCTGTGATCATCCACACACCTGTGTCTCCTCCTCCAACCTTTGCAGGGGAATCCATACTCCACAGAGCACCAAGCTGTTAACAACAGATGACACCCTGACGGTGGAATTTCAGGCAGCAGACTCTAGACACCCAGAGGGAGAAATCTGTCTGAAGCTGAGTGCCACCACTGTCTCACACAAGGGCCTGCTCAGCTATTCCCAGGTGGAGGCATGCAGAGGCCTTGCCTGGGGTCATGAGTAAGTCTGTCCTGCACTATGTCCCCAAGAACCCCACCCCCACTCCACCCCCACCACTTTCCCTTTCCATTACCTGGCTGATCTCTGTGAGATGTTCTAGAAAAAAGGTTTGGGGTTGGGAAGATCCTGGCAGCTCTGATGGAAACTGGCCGCAGGGAGGCCTGTGACCAAGTCAGCCAGCCGGACAAACAGCAACACCATTTCATTGTTTATTCTTACTGAAAAGCTGACCCTGAGGGCGAGGCTCCTATAGTCCCTGTCCTCAGCCACATGCCCCTGGGGTCCAGCAGTTTTTCAGGTGCCTTGGAGGAGGCCAGGCTGACTTGCCTGCTGTTTGCTGGCTTCCTGGGGCCCCCGCAGCTCTCTCAGAGGCTGGCCACCCCCAACCCTGGTGCCTCTGCAGTTGTGGGAGGGTCCCCAGCCCCTCTGTGTATGGCAAGAGAGAAAACCCCAGACTGGGAGTTCGGGGGAGTGGGGCTGGCCTCTCATACTTCCTGGAGACTGGGAACATGGCCAGTTCCAGCGGGGTGACCCCGGGTGAAGAGCTCTACCCCCTGAGCTTCCTCTGTGGAGCCAGAGAAAACCCCCAGGCTCTGTGGAGGGTGCCAGCTTCCTGGTGGTGGGACTGTGCTGTGGTTATGCAAGGGGTGACCACATGGGAGGCGGCCTCTCTGGATTTGTCCTCGCATGTCCTATGAGTTTACTATTATTTCAAATTAAAATTTTAAAAAATATTTAAAAAAAACAGGTAGGGGACCTTAGTATGAAATATAATGACTTCACCAATTAATGTAAAAAGAAAGAGAGAGAGAAGCTGTGTTCTTTCCTTTCTACACTTTCTCAGAAAGTCCTCCTATAATGTGCACTTCCTGGGAGACCAAAGGTAGCTACGTAATCTCTCTCTGCTCCTCTGAATGGCTGCAGATATGAGAATGTCATAATCAACTATTTCATCCAAAACTCAACAGCTAGATGTGTTCATAAACCACGCAGATTAAAGACTTTCTCCCTGATTAAAAAGTAGAGAGAGAGACAAAGTTTGTGCCTCCAGAGGAGTCAGAACTGGAATTGGTTTACTGGCTCTGTGATCCTTGCTAAATGATTATTTCTCATGCCTCAGCTTCTGTCATCTGTAAAATGGGTGTCCAGAGTCTCTTCCTCATGGGTTGGGAGAGCACAGTCAAGTGGTTAGTTTCTGGAGGGTTTCCAGAGGGCCCCGGCATGCGGCCAGCGCTCAGAAGGTGCTGACCACAGTATAGTCGCCCTAAGAACAAGGACATAATACAGGGCAAGTGCTGAGCAGAGGCAGTTCCCGTAAGGATGGGCCGGCCCCTGTTGCTGCCTGCTGTGTGTGGCCCTGGGCATGTCAGAAGGCACTGGGGGACCTTTGCTGCCCACCCTGTGGAATGGATGTGGAATCCAGGAGACCGTCTGCCCAGCCCCACCTGCAGGTTTTCCTGGGATCTGCCCCCACCCTCGCCCCCACTGCCACTGCTGACTGGGAAGCTGCCGGTTCTTCCTTCCTGCTTCCCACAGCCTCAGCTGATGGTCCCAGAAGTGGGGTGCCTTCCCCTGAGTGTCATCGGGGAGGTGTCCCATACACAGGGAGCACAGGCAGGATGGAGCTCTAGGGCGGCAGGGGGCCAGTGTCTCATCCCGAGGAGACAGTGGCTCTGCCCAGAGCACTCAGACATCCATGGGGGGACTCCATCTCTGGCTCCCACTGTCCCTGAAGCCCAGGTGTGGTCCTGTCCTCCCAAGCTGTGACTGCTCACTTCTACCTTAAGAGACAATAACAACCATAACAATAGTAGCAGTGACCGCTTATAGAACCCGTGCTATGAGCCAGACACTGTTCTGACACCCGCACATATTTCAACACCTTTACTCCTCATTATAGCCTGGAGTATCATCACCCCCTTTTGCAGATGGGGAAACCGAGGCACAGTGACTAACTTGTGCAAGATCGCACACTAGAGAGTGGCAGGGCTGGGACTTGAGCCCCGTTGGCCTAGCACCAAAGAGGCCACCCCCCTCCTATCCCTCCCGGCGGCCCTCTTTGTCCCAGCTGCTCAGAGCCGGGGTCCTGTCACTGCCAGCAGCACCTTGGACCTCCAGCCCCTGAGGTTCCTTCAACTCTGCTCCAGTGCTGTGCCTCCTCCCTCCCTCTCTTAGCCCCAAGGACCGGGGACAGGCCTTTCCAGGTTTCCCAGTAGTTTTCACAATTCTTATCTCTTTTATCCCATGGAAGGTATTGCAGGCATCATCCTGCTCCATCACAGTAAAAACTGAGGCTCAGAAAGGCTAAGCTCTGTGTCCAGGGACACACAGCTTTGACCAGCAGGGCCACCTCTGGAACCCAGCTCCTAGGCCGGAGCTCTCTCATGCCCTGGATGGCGGGACCTCTGTTCACACTTTAGCTCAGGTGAGCAGCCCCATCACCTATCCAAATCAATCAGGTCCACAGAAGGGTGATGCCAGCTCCCAAAGGGGACCATGCTCTGGGCTCAAAGCCAAGAAATATAGCTGGGCTCCGGGTATGTCCCCCAGAGACTGCAATCACCCATGCATCTGTGTATCTCCCTCCAGACTGAGGACCCAGGGCAGGAATGCAAGGTAAAGCTGAGAAGGGCAGGGGGCTCGCAAGCCCATTCCTGGGGCTGTGTGATGGAGGGGCAGAACCTTGAGTCAGGAGGTAGGGGCAGTTTCTGGGCTGTTCCCCTCCGTATCTCAGACTGAAACCAAGACAGGCAGCACATATAATAATCCAAGCATAAGTGCATGTGTAATTAAAAGAAAAAAAAGTACCACCAACTAAGCTGCTATGACACTTTCACCTTTCTGTTGCAAACGTGGTAGAAGCTTCTTTCAGATTTATGTGGACATAGATTTTGATCATGTCTCAGTCTTACGCATACATAAAAGAAAACATACGTGAAATAAACGGGGTAAGATTTTTCCTAGAAGGTCATCTCACTAGGCTCCAACCCTTTTCAACCACTTTTCCACTCAGCGTTGCCAGCATCTGAGTTTTCCTGCCAACGTGGCTTCTCAATCCCCGAGGTTCTGATGACGCAGAAATTCCCAGAAGACAGTTCCTCGGTTTTTCCTGAGAGTTCCCACTGAGCTGCTGACACCCAGCCCACATGTTTCACTGTGCCCACGTGCAGGCTGTGACGCCTGGCGGTCACGACCAGGACACTTCCCAGCTCCAGGGGACACGGAAAGGTGGGGGTAGGGGGAAGGTGCATCTTGGATTTACCAAGAGAAGGTGGTTCGTGCTTGGTAAATATTTCTTGATAGAAGGAATGTATGAATGAGTGAATGAGTACCTGATGAGTGAATGGGAAGTTAATTACCCAGAACCTAAGGGCAATGAACCAGCGAAACTTACTGATGGATGAAGCGAGACAAACTGAAGTCTCAGCATTTGGGCTTCACCAGAGGGGCTCAACTGGGGGCCGATGTGCCTACATGGGAGTCTAGGGTCAAGGTAATAATACCAAAGAATGATCACTATAGCTGCTGACCACTCTCTGTACACCCTCTCTCATAATCCTCCCCGGCAACTCTGAAAGGCAGCCATCTCATCCCACCCATTTCACAGAGGGAGAAACTGAGGCTCCAAGAGAGGGGAAGTACCTTGCCCAGGATCAGGACGGGCTGACCAGCCTCTACTCTCCCCACCCCGTCTCGCGGGCAGTCCTCTAGGGGAGATGAGCTCAGCCCTGTCCTCAGGCCCCTCTGCTGGTTGGCACAGCGGCAGTGTCCCCTTCTGGGCTTCCACAGCTGGAGGGAATATGCATGGATGGAGCTGCTGGGTCTCTGGAGCCTGAGCTGTGAGCAGGACAGCCCAGTTTGGAATCCTGACTCTGGCACCACGGGTTGTATGATTTTAGGTGGATCCTTTCAGATTTCTGACACTAGAGTCTCTGCTGGTTGTAACTGCTGGTGCCCACAACTTATGGCCAGAGAAGAAGGGGACAGTCCCTTAGACTGCTGGACCTCAGCCCTGATGGTCTGGCTGCTCATCCCTACCCCCTCCCCAAAGGAGCTTCAGGTAACCATAGGCTGTCCAGACCAGCGAGATGGACCCTCCAGCACAGACAGGTGAGGTGCTGGGGATTTCGTGGGTGACCCACGCTGTAACGCCTGAAACCACATGTTATAAACCCCACAACTTGGCTCATGCTTGCAATGGATGGACATAAACTGCAGTCTCCAAGAAGCAGAGCAGATCTGTCTCTGGCAGGGTTTGCCATTCTTGGATGAAGGCGTCTTCCTTCTCCATCAACGGGAAGGTCCAAACCTCCCCTAGCCAGTGTGACAAAGGCACACTTCACACAACTTTGACGTGAATCGCTTGACTGCTTTTCCCTCATGTTCCACACACAGAAACAAAGAAACCATCAAAATAATTCTTGAGCAATACGAACACACTGATGCTCAGAAATTACAAAAAAAAAAAAAAGGCCCATCAGTCATCAATCTCCGCTTTAAACTGGACTTCAGGTGTTTTCCAAGAGCATATGGCTTTTAGTTGGAGAAAGAGTGTGGCCTGGGTGAGGGAAGGTCAGCGGAGGAGGGACAGAGGTGAGGAGAGATGCTTGTTTTTAAAATACGGGGGGCTTCCCTGGTGGTGCAATGGCTAAGACTCCATGCTCCCAAGGCAGGGGCCCGGGTTCCACTGCTGGTCAGGGAACTGGATCCCACAAGCTGCAAGTGAGAGTTCGCAAGCCACAACTAAAGAGCCCATGTGCCATAACAAAGATGGAAGGTCCTGCCTGATGCAGCTGAGACCCAGCGTGGCCAATAAATAAATATTAAAACCAGAGTAACAGTGCTGCGGTGGCCCTTGGAGTGCATGCGTCTTTTAGAACTGTGATTTCCTCAGGGGAGGTGCGTGGCAGTGGGATGGCTGGGTCCTGTGGTAGTTTTATCCCTAGTTGTTTTTAGTTGATGTACAGCAGAGACCACCACCACATTGTAAAGCAATTATCCTCCAACTGAAAAAATCAATCAATAAAATAAAATACGGATACTCAGGAGTCTGCACACAAGCCCCTCTTGGAATTCAAAAGGTCAAGTCCTGCCAAACGACTGACCATTGATCACCAGTCACCATGAGCTGTCTTACGGAGGTGGGGGTGGGTGTTACTGGGTGAACTGAATCACTCCCCCAAAGCCTCTGGATATGTGTCCGCTTCTGTGCAGTCACGGTTGAGACCTGGATTCTGTAACAGATGCCCCCCAGGGCTCTGCTTGCATTCTCTGGGGGTCCCTTTCCAGGCTGCCCCTGGAATTGACAACCCCTCCTCCAAGGAGCAGCCCTTACCCCACCACTGAGCAGGGCTCAGTTCCCTTGCCCTCTAATGGGGCCAACTCCACAGTGGGACTCAAACCCATTTAATCATTTGCAAAATGAACATGCGGCTCCTTGCCCAACTTTGTTAAACCAAGTGTGAGGCCATTCGGAGCATGTGATGGGTGCCGCCCCTGGAGCCGGCCCTGAGGGGAAGCAGGCTGCCTCCAGGACCACCGTGCAGGGGGGCAGGTCTCACCAAAGTTCCCCTCCACAAGACCACCTTACATCACCTGGTAGGACCATGTGAGCTCTCCCCAGGAACCTTCCTGCTAAAATCACTTCCTAATCAATAAATCCTAACCAATAAATCATCCTTCTCCCAGGGTCTGCTTCAGAGGGACCCACACCGATAGGGTGTGCATGTGGCCCCAGTAGTCCAGGGATCCCGAAGCAGAGCTGAGCAGACAGCTCACCCCCATCACACCCACCACCTCCCACCCTCAGATTCCACGGCTCCAGCCCATCCAATTTGTCATCAGGTGCTTAAAACTATGAATCACGCGTGAGCAGGTGAGTTCATTTCCATTTTATGATGAGCAGACTTATCTCAAGAACATCTGGGATGGGTACATGTCTCCCAGAGTCAAACCTGGAAGAAACCTGTACCAACCAAGACACTGACCTTAACACAGCTCCCAAAGGCAGGGACCTCTTCCCATGCAGATCTGGGGGGTGGCAAGGTCAAGGGGACTACTAGGAGGGCCTCATTTCCAGGACGATAAAGCAGGAACCTGAAGCTAGTGAGTGGCTCCCATGAAGTCACCCCGCCAGGTTGGGCCACACCGGGGCTGTAAGCCAGGGGCCCTGTCTCCAAACACCGCTGGGGTCATGCTCTCTCGGGCTGGGCATGACCTCAGGGGTCAAATCATTTTTTACCCAATGATTTCTGAGGCTCAGCAGAAAGTGGAGGAATGTTCTTGCAGACAGGCTGAAAGGGAAAGAAAGAAGGAATGAACATGAACCCAAGAACACGGGGTCACAAGTATGTGTCATCCACTTCTGCCTCCCCCACCAGAAGCACCAGAAAGATGCCAGCTTCTGCTAAGACTCAATTCTTGACTCACTGCTAAGTCTCTCGGTTCCACCTTCCTATCTGACTCCACGTGGATCTTTCTTACAACCTCGGTTGTGCTAGAGTCTTGTTGCCAGTTTCCAGTGTGTTTGCAGTGAGTCGCTCCATGTGCAGATGTATTTTTGATGCATTCATGGGGGCAAATGGGCTCCCAGTCCTCCTACTCTGCCATCTTGATCTCCCCTCCCATCTCATTTAAGTTCCTAATGCATCCCTCCTCATCACTCCCATTTTACAGATATGGAAACTGAGGCTTGGAGAGGGGAAGTCATTAGCCTAAGATCACCTGGTGGTGGAGCAGGAGTTTAAACCCAGTTCTGGCCGGCTGGTTCCTAAGAGGCATCGTCTCTCACTGCCCTGCCCTTTCCCACTGGTTCCCGCACTTCCCCATGTGAGGTTCACAGACTCAAGTGGGTCAGAGCCACTCCAAGGACTCTTCCTGTCATCAGCAGGTAATAGATACATTGGCATCAATCCCCATGGGCTCTAGCTTTTCCTGCAGGACTCACATCTGAAGATTCTGGAACCTGAAACCTGATGTTTGCCCTTCAAGGACATTCAGGGGTATATCGCCTGCTTTCAGGGGGCCCTGTTTACCATGCACAGACTTGAGCTTTCAGAGCGCTGGGTGGGTGTTCTTGTTTTACTGGCTGAAAGATACAGGTTTTACTGGATCTTTGCATCCGCCTCTCTCTCACTTTGGAGAACACCCGTGTGTAGCCGTGCCTTCTTACCCAGTCACCTCTGGAGCCGGCTGCCCCCACCTTCACTCTGTCCCCGCCCGGGTGGCCTCCATGGGGCGCCTCAGTAAGATCTTTCCTGCCCTGGGATTTTTGCCCTTCTGGCTCCTTATGCCTGGGTGCCCATGACAGATGCTGGCTCCGATGTCACCTGCTCACCTTCCTGACCTTCACCTGAAGCAGTCCCCTCCTATCCTGCCTCACATCACCTGTCTGTCCAACGCCCTTCATGACACCATTGCAGGCCTTGCCTGTCCTGCTGGTTGACGGGTTTAGTCTCCTATGAGGATGTCAGCCCCTGAGAACAGGAGCCCTGATTTATCCACGGTGTCCCCCCAGCACCAGGTCTGCACACTGGAGACTTCCACGAGGGACTGTGGAGCCACAGGGCACCTTCTTCATGCCTGAGCGTTGGCCGCGGATAGTACTGCGCGGCAGAGGGAGGGGGACAGACGACCAAGTTCCCGTGGTGGCAGAGGGCGTGTCTGCTGATCACCAAGGAGCACAAAGTCAGTCACAGCCTAGACAGGTCCTCGGGTTCAGAGTCACGGGCTCTAGAAACTTCTACTGCTGGTTACACCCAAGGCGCTCACGTGTTCACTTGGAAATTACAGGGGCATTTTCACATTCTTCCCACAGGTCAACCCTTTTCTTGCTCTCCTATCGGTCAACTTTGTCATGAAAGCTACCTCAGACACCTGGTTGCCCAAAGCCACCTGCTGTCACTGACTGATCACACCTCCCACTTACCCACCGCTGTCACGTTATTGAAAGTGCCTCTGCTGTCCTTGTCCGTGTTCTGCCACATACTTGGAGGCGCCCTCTGCGGAAAGAATCAGGCGGTCAGGGCAGGTGTGTGGATTCCTGCTCAGGTGCTCACAGCTCAGCGGCCAAACTAACTCTAAACGCCTCAGCCTGGCTCTGACCCCCCCTCTCCCCCAAATGAGGTCCCCTGGTCCCCACCTGCAGCCATTCCCCCTCCTCCCTAGGGCCCCCCACCTATGTAGTCTGCCCTCACTCCTGACATTTCCCTGCCTGCCCCCTGCCCCCACCCTGTGCTCATGACGTGCTTGGCTGCTGTGATGGTCAAGTTGCTTCAACCTCACGATTCTCACATCTGCTGATTCTCTGCCCACTGTTTCTTATTGTTCATACTGGGCTTCAATGTCCCCTCTTCAGGAAGCCTTCCCTGACATTCCAGTCTATTTTCATGGTGTCCTGAATGTGACCTCAGTGGTCCTGATCACTGCAGTCACAAAATAACCACTTGGACTTTATTCATTTTGTGATCTCCTGCTTGATATTAGCTGCGTGAGGCCATGGACTGGATCTGCCATATTCACAAATGTAGCCTCAACCTCTAGCACAGAATAGAGAGTTTGTTCATTTGCTCGGTTGTGTCCGACTCTTTGCGACCCCATGGACTGCAGCCCGCCAGGCTTCCCTGTCCATCACCGACTCCCAGAGCTTGCTCAGACTCATGTCCATTGAGTTGGTGATGCCATCCAACCATTTCATCCTCTGTCGTCCCCTTCCCTTCATAAATATGTGCTGTCAATTCTTAGAAAAATAGATAGTAGATGAATGGAAGAACACATGGATGGATGATTGAATGAATTATTGGGTGGATGGGCAGAACACTGGATGGGCAGAAGGATGGATGGGTGGATGAGTGGAAGACAGGATGCAAATGGATGGGTGGATGGATGGAAGACTAGATGGATGGATGGAAGACTGGATAGATAGAACTGGATGGATGGGTGGATGGATGGAAGACTGGATGGATGGATGGATGGATGGAGGACTGGATGGATGGATGGATAGAAGGATGGATGGAAGACCAGATGGATGGATGAATGAATGAGTGGAAGACAGGATGGAAATGGATGGGTGGATGGATGGAAGACTGGATGGATAAAAGACTGGATGGATGGGTGGATGGATGGAAGACTGGATGGATAGAAGACTGGATGGATGGGTGGATGGATGGAAGACTGGATGGATGGAGGACTGGATGGATGGATGGATAGAAGGATGGATGGAAGACCAGATGGATGGATGAATGAATGAATGGAAGACAGGATGGAAATGGATGGGTGGATGGATGGAAGACTGGATGGGTGGATGGAAGACTGGATGGATGGATAGATGAGTGGAATACAGGATGAATGGCTAGGTGGATGGATGGAAGACTGGATGGATGGATGGAAGACTGGAGGGATAGAAGAATGGATGGATGGATGAGTGGAAGACAGGATGAATGGATGGGTGAATGGATGGAAGACTGGATAGATAGAAGATGGGATGGATGGATGGAAAGATGGAAGGAAGACTGGATGGCTGGATGGAAGACTGGATGGTTGGATGGATGGATGGAAGACTGAATGGATAGAAGGATGGATGGATGGATGAGTGGAAGATAGGATGGATGGATGGGTAGATGGATGGAAGACTGGATGGATAGAAGATAGGATGAATGGATGGAAAGATGGAAGGAAGATTGGATAGTTGGATGGAAGACTGGGTGGTTGGATGAATGGAAGACTGGATGGATGGATAGATGGAAGACTGGATGGATAGAACACTGGATGGATGGATGGAAGACTGGATGGATAAAACACTGGATGGATGGATGGAAGACTGGATGGATAAAACACTGGATGGATGGAAGACTGGATGGATAGAACACTGGATGGATGGATGGAAAGATGGAAGGAGGACTGGATGGTTGAATGGAAGACTGGATGGTTGGATGGGTGGAAGACTGGATGGACGGATGATGGCATGAATGGATGGATCAGTGGATAACTTGACGGATGACTGGCTGGAAAGATGGTGTCAACCACATGTTTCAATTCCCTGAATGAAAGTAGGAGGAGCTTTTGTACATCGAGTCCTACATTCTGAGGTTTAGCATGAAGCTGTGTTTTCTGTAAGTCCTCTTGCCCACCATCAGACAACAGGGTGTTTCCTTTATTCCCCAAACCTAGTTCCCACTTTGTCCCCTATAAGCCATCCCTGAGCCGCTGCCCCAGTCCCAGCCTACAGCCTGGAGTGGCTCCCACCTGCGAGGAGGACTGCTCAGGTTGGAGGAGAGATTTTGCACAACAGAAGCATCTTAGCCTCCTAGCATCTTATCCCCAAAGGGCCAGCTGAGGGCATGAGAACCACCAGGTGGAATACAGTCATTTTCCTTCATAGCAGCTTCAGACTGGAGCTCTCAGGACAGCCCACAGGGCTTCTTTCTCTTCTTCACCCCAGAAACGCCCACCACCATTTTTAGTACCCTCTGCAAGGAAAGAATGGGCCTTCTCCTACCTGGATATTCTTTGTAAAATTTCTGTCGTAAGAATCGACCATCTGGAAAAGAAATGAGAGGATTAAGCTCCTTTCAGGGAGTTTATGAGATCAAAACTATTTTCATAACAGTGCTAAGAAATGACTTGTGTTTTTCACTCTCATTCTCTCACAAGTGTATGGTAGAATTTTTCAGAAGCTATGTTACGTGTGACACTGCAGCCCATCAAATGCAGATGCAGACATGAAGATCCAGTCCTCTGAATACACGTATTCCAACTGCAAATATGTGAAACCATGCCACTCTGCCCACTTTGTGTGTATGCTGGAAAACAGAGCCATTTTAAGAAAAATACTATTGCTGTTCACCCCATAGTGAGTTTATCATTGTCACTTTTTTAAAAAGTCAATTATTTTAATTGGAGGGTAATTACAATATTGAGGTGGTTTTTGCCATATATCAACATGTGTTGTGTGTGTTTTGTCTGTTGAAGTCACTCAGTCGTGTTGGACTCTGTGTGACCCCCTAGACGATACAGTCCATGGAATTCTCCAGGCCAGAATACTGGAATGGGTAGTTGTTCCCTTCTCCAGGGGAATCTTCCCAACCCACGAATTGAACCAGGGTTTCCTGCATAGCAGGTGGATTCTTTACCAGCTAAGCTACCAGGGAAGCCCTGTATCAACATGAATCAGCCAAATATTTGGAATGTCTCAGCTTTACTTTTGAATATGGTAAATATCCATAGCCAAAACCCACACAAGGCTCTGTGGGGTTCTCAGTATTTTTAAAAATTAAGTTGTTGGTGTTGATTTGGCCGTGCCACACGGCATGTAGGCTCTTAGTTCCTTGACCAGGGATCAAACCCATACTCCCTGAAGTGGCAGTGCAGAGTCTTAACCACTGGACCACCAGGGATGTCCCTCAGTATTTTTTGTAATATAAAGTTTGAGAACCACTCTCTTAAGAGATGAACTGGAAGCAAATTCCAAAATATTGTTCAGCAAATGTCATTACACAATACATTCACAAGGAAAGCAAACAGCAGTTTTTGAGTCTGTTCAAAAGAGACTTGAAAGTCATTACTGCAAACAAAACAACTCAGTTATGAAACTTCACTCCACTGCTCACTAACCCACTTGGAGCCTCAGTTTTCTCACCAGGAAATGCGGTAAAATCAATACGTCTTAAGTTATCATGAGGATTAAGAGAAATGCTTTCATTGGAAACACAGACTTGCAACAAAGATTATCAGGAACCACACAAAACAGCCACTTACGTGTGTAAAAAGTGGTAACTCTTGGTAATTTTATTTGTCTCAAATTACTAAGAATCCCTACCACCTAATACCCATTGCTGATTGTCAACCACCCCACCCTCTTTCAGAGTCCCCCCGCATCACGGCAGTGAAACACTCTCTGGTAGGAGTTGGGGAAATGCAACGTGGCAGAGTGGAGAAATCTGGCCGGCTCATCCAGATGGTTCACTTAACTGGCATTGGTTAGCTCACCCCTCCCCTTCCACCCGTGAGCCTTGTCTGATGGCTACCAGGTCAATCACATGTGTGTACTTGGGACTAATACTCCAATCATATCTCAATAAAAACCGTTCTGTTCTGTGGACATTCTAACCATCATCAGGGTGTTCAGGGCCAGCACCGACATTTACTGTTCAGGGCGACAGAACCAAAGGCCGATCCACAGCCCCTGGCAGACAGCCTATCAGCTATCTCAATGACTACTATTTACAACAATTTTCCAAGCAAATGACAACTTTTTTCCAGGCCCGAGGCTCTCTGAAACATTCCTGCTCCTCCCATCTCCCTGGGAATGGATTCTAGTTCCTGATGCCAAGGGAAGGACACTGATCTGTGCAGAAATAGATGCCCTCTTCACGCTGGGTGTGTTTACCAAAACTGTCCCTTTAACAAAAGAAATCAACTGATTTGAGCCCCTGCTCAGGACTGCGTGACCACGTTATCCTCCGGCAGCATCAGTGAAGTCATCTTGTCAGAGGGGAGCGTGGAGGCCCATCAGCCTCAGAGTGGCATGGAAGCCACTCAGAAGATGTACTGGGGAAGGGGTATAAATTAGGAGCTTAGGGTTAACATGTACATACCTCTCTATATAAAATAGATAACCAGCAAGGACCTACTGCGTGGTACAAGGAGCCCTGCTCAACACTTTGTATTGGGTTGGCCAAAACATTAGCCCAGGCTTTTCCTTGAGATGTTACAGAAAAACCCAAATGAATATTTTGGACAAGCCAATAATAAATCTATAAGGAAAACAACCTGAACAAGAAAATATACATATACATATATATATATATATATATATATATAAAATATACACGTGTATATCTGAATTACTGTGCTGTACACCTGAAACTAACAACATTGTAAATTAACCAGACTTCAGTAATAAAATAAAATAATTTTCTTTATTGCAATAAGTAAATAACATACGCACTGAGGACCCCAACTCTGCTCTCTGAGAAATCAGATCTGCTGCCTGCGTCCATGTTCATTTTCCTCTCAAGAAAGACATGAACTCCTCCAGTGTCAGGGTCCAGACTGAGCTCAGAAAGGCCCTCAGCCCCCTGCAGCAGCCAGCTCTCAGCAGAGACTTGCATCTTGGGTGTGGGCATGAGAGGTGTGATTTATTCTCTGGTACTGCCCCCAAATACCTATGCAGATTTATACAGAGGGAAGGTGTGGGCTGGGGGGAGAGCAGAGAAGTGCGATGAAAGGAACAGTCACGACTAATGAATGATGGTGGAGGGTCCAAGGGACTGTCCTTGCCACTGTTCAGTAAGTTAGAAATTACTTCAAATATATGTCTTTTTTAAAAAAAGAAAAAAAAAAAAAACTTAAAACCAAAGGCATCTTCCTAGGTTACCCTGGGATGGGAGTGCCCCGCTCCTCCCCGAGACCGTCGCTCCAAGGGACGTTGTTGGAATTTAAGATGTTTCCCAAGTCCTGTACAATTTTACCAACAATTATTGCTAAGTGAAGGCCCTCCGGGGACAAGATGAGGGGAAATTTCATTTACATTTCCATCCAGAAGGCTCTGATCATTCCTCTGAGCGGGGAACAGGTGGATAGGCTCAGCCCTCTTCCTGAAGACAGGTGACCCCAGCGCATATTTGTTGAGGACCTATTCTGTCAGGCGCTGACCTGAGGGCTTTAGAAGTATTCTCTAGTCCAAGCCTCATCACCACCCCAAGAAGCACTTACTATCAGTTCAGTTCAGTACTTACTATGGGGACCCCCAATTGCTCCATTTTACAGATGAAGAAACTGAAGCTAAGAAAAGTTAGATTAGCTGCCCAAGGTCATCTAGGAAGAAAGCCACAGGGTTTGAGCCCCATTTCAGTGGCCTTCAGTCTTTTTTTTTTTTTACAGTGCTTTTTTTTTCTAATTTCAGAAAATATTTTATTTTTTTTAATGCTTTTTTATTGTAGTAAAAGCCACATACTATAAAACATACAACTTAACCATATTTAACTGTAGGGCTCCGGAGAAGGCAATGGCACCCCACTCCAGTACTCTTGCCTGGAAAATCCCATGGATGGAGGAGTCTGGTGGGCTGCAGTCCATGGGGTCGCTAAGAGTCAGACAAGACTGAGCGACTTCACTTTCACTTTTCACTTTCATGCACTGGAGAAGGAAATGGCAACCCATTCCAGTGTTCTTGCCTGGAGAATCCCAGGGGCAGGGGAGCCTGGTGGGCTGCCGTCTATGGGGTCGCACAGAGTCGGACACGACTGAAGCGACTCAGCAGCAGCAGCAGCAACTGTACGGCTCAGTGGCACTAAGTACATTCACACTGTTGTGCAGCCCTCACCATCATCCTCGTCTCCCGAATTTTTCTCCTCCTTGAACTCTGTCCCCATTAGATACTAACTCCTCATCCCTGCTCCCATACCACCCCCACCCCTGGCCCCTGGCATCCACCAGTGTACTTTCTGACTCTATGAATTCAATGATTCTAAGTACCTCATGTAAGTGGTATTTATCTGCATCTACTGTATACTGGAGGGGCTTCCCATGTGGTACAGTGGTAAAGAACTCGCCTGCCAATGGAGGAGACACGGGTTCGATCCATCCCTGGATCAGCAAGATCCCCTGGAGAAGGAAATGGCAACCCACTCCAGTATTCTTGCCTGGAAAATCCCATGGACAGAGGAGCCTGGCGGGCTACAGTCCATGGGGTCGCAGAGAGTCGGACATGACTGAGTGCATGTGACTGTACTGGAATACGTTTTTAGGGTTCATTTAATACATGCCGTGTGGCCTACAGTCTTAACCACACTCGACACTGCTTGTGGTCATACTTCTCCCCTTGCAGGCCTGCACTGAGATCAGGGGAGCACCCACGGGGGCCTCTGTCAACCTCAGGCACCATCTGTGCAGTCACCTGAACGTCCCTTTGCTTATCTCCAACCTCCAAGTGGTCTTCTTTGAATTGGTCTGATTCCTCAAGAACCGGTCTGAACTTGTTTGACTGACCCTGGTCTTGGAGATCACATAACTGAATGAGCGCGATCAGGCAATAAGAAAGGCCTGGTAATTCCAGGTCTTTCCGGTTATAAAAATGACATTTCAGCTCAGAGGACTCCTGACTTGCCCGCCCCCCTGGCCCCCAGCCCTTGCCCCTACCAGCTCTCTTCTGGAAAAGGCTGCTCCTTCCAGCAGGCTCCTACAGGCTGGCCTGTCCTTGGGGCTGAGCAACTGAGGATGGTGGGGGGCCCGGTCTACCTGTGGTGCAATGTGGTGTCTACAGACGGCAGTGGGGTGAACAGAACGGATTCAGATCTATGCTTGAGAAACTACAGACGTGGTTTACATGGATTAACTCACTGGCTCTTCAAAGAGTCTGTGAAGTAGCTTAACTATTTTTTTGGGGGGCGGGGGGCCTGTGCCTCGCAACACGTGGGATTTTAGTTCCCAGACCAGGGATCTCAAACCTGCACCCCCTGCATCAGAAGCATGGAGTCCTAACCACTGGACCACCAGCGAAGTCCTAGCTTAACTATTATTAGCCCAGCTTATAGATAAGGAAAGTGAGACCTGAAGAGGCTGGGCTACATGCCACACGCAGCAGAGAGGGGCTAAGTGGCCACTCTGGCTGGAGAACCCACTCATATGCCTAACAGCAAGTGGGATGAAGGAGAAATCTCAGATTTCCGGTTGGTTATGAACCTTTTACATGCAACTTTTTTTTTTTTTTTTTCGAATGGAGCTCAGAATTTTGGGAACAAAGATACCTTGAAACAGTCCCATGGCCTCATAATTTTATTATTTACAATGATGATACTGCTAAATGTAGAAGAGATTTAACATCTACATCTTTCCAGAAACACCTCAGAGAAAGAAAATTCTCAAATCAGAGGGAAAATGCTTCGGCAGAAAATGCATGTGGTGGATTCTCTGGGCCAACAGGGTCACTGTGACTATCCTGATCTTGACTGAGGTGCTGTCCTCAGCTATTAGGGCTGAGGGATGCTGAAGTGGGGGTGATGAGCTCAATTTTGACAAGGTTGCCCGATTCTTCCCTTGCACATAGTCCTGGCAAATTCCATGCCTAACTTCTCAACCTTACACCTTGCATGAGGCAGGAGTGGCTTTAGGTACCCCCAGCAGCGCCCCTCTGCTCTGTCTTCCATGCCCCTCACCCCAGAGAAAGCATGCAAACTAAAGCCACACTACTCAGGCCCTTCACCAAACTATTTATTGACTTGTCTCCAAAGACAAATATTAATTAAGTCGGGTCCTAGCAGGGGGAAGTTAAGGGTTCTCGGACAACTGAAATACTGTGCAGTTTATAATGGATAGATAGATATTAATAGAAGTAAATTATCCAGTGTTTACTGAGCGCCTCTTACCTCTTGTCTCGGCTCTGGCTTCACACATGTGATTTCCATCACCCCATAACCCAACATGAAGTGATGTCATTTTACAGATAAGGAAATTGAGGCTCAGAGATCTGAAACAACTGACCCCAAGGTGAGCCAGGCAGGCGGTGGCGAGCTGGGCTTTGCCCTCACCCTGTGCAGATGAGGAGGGAGGGGTGGCCTGGAGCAGGGCCGTGGGGGGAGATGGGGGAGGGTGGGGACAGGCTCAGAGGCCAGGCTTTCCTCTGGGACGGGTCTCCCATGGGGGATTTCCGGGGAGAGCTAGGTGGGGCTTGGGTCCGCACTCACCTGCCGGCTTGCGCTGCTTGACACACTGCCCCCGGTTGGGGATGCCCGCAGCCAGGTCGCCTGGGCTCAGGATGTGGCACTCGTAGCCTGAGGGGCAGAGGAGCGGCTCGGCTCCATCCTCGGTGGTGCTGCAGGCCTCTGCTGCGGGGCGGGGGGACACATGGGGGGCTCAGGGGTGGCCCCCAGCGGAGCAGAGGGGCTGCCTCTTGTCTGCAACCCAGATGCCAGGCTGTGCCTGGGGTCTCTGCGCGCACACACACACACACATGCACACGGGGGCAGCTCAAAGTCAAATGACCCCAAACACGCCCTCACACGCATTATGACACACATAATGTATGTTCACCTGCACACCTTGAAACACATGTGTTCATGTTTACAGTCACATATATACATATGCTTACACACCAAAATCCCAATATAAATATACAGTTGCACCACCCCACAAGTTCTAACACACAAACACACATACATATTAGCTGTATCCCCACGCACACACACACAAACACATCCTGCACATACACATTCACATCTATAGTCACACACATCTTCATGACACAGCTGCACAAGTACTCAGACACACAGCCACAGCACTGCCACTGGGCTCCATGAACAGCCGCACTCCCTAATGGCCACGTGGTGCACGTGTATGTGTGCAGAGCCACAAAGCACGGCGGCACACAGCCAGCTGTTCACTCACACCCACACCCCCGCAGTGGCCCAGACCCCAGGCCTGCCTGTCGTCCCTTTCAGAAACTGTCCTCCACCACCCCCGCCCCCAAGGAGGCCTCGTGGGCAGGGAACAATGGACCCACGTGGTGATTTTAAGGCTCTGAAAACCCCACCCGCCTCCCTCCGAATTCTCCACCCAGTGAGGAGGCCCCAGTCCCAGGGACAGTCGAACCCTATGGTGTTCTGGGGATTCTGAGAGCCTGGCCAAGCCCCAGTCACACTCTTCTATGGGGGTGGGGACGGTTCAAGAGGGCTGGGTATCTGAGGACAAGCAGCCTCCTAGAGCAGAGGCTGCCCCTGGTTTTCAGTTTTCTGGGGGCAGCCTGAGGAGGGGGAACCCTGGCTGTGCTGTCGGGTTGGGCGTCACCCCGCAGGTACCTTGCAACACCTCCTCAGGGCCATCCAGGAGCCAGCCATTGCCCCCAAGCCATCGAGGTTTCGGCTGTACTAGCCAGTCTAAAACTGATAAGATAATGCATGGTTATGTCAATGCCCTCTTCAGGCAGCCAAGAAATGCCCCAGCCTCTGGGAATGGGGGAACTCACATCTCATGAAGAAACACTGACCCTCCTAAAGGAGAGACAAAACAACGTGGTTCTCCCGAAAAAAAATTCACCTCTTCCCTTTAGTAACAGATTTTTGAGTTTCAACTAGGCATCGGATAGCCAAGCTGGAGACTACATTTCCCAGCAGTTCCTGTGGCCAGGTATGGCCATGCAAACCGAGTTCTGGCCAATGGGATGTGAGCAGAGGTGATGATGCAGCTTTCTATCTTGCCCTTGCATTGATGCCTGTCTGTCCCCTTCCCTCTCTTTCCTGAAACCTGCAGTCTGGGGCCCACTTAGACCACGTGGAGCAACAAGACAGAGGGAACCTGGGTCCCTGGGTGACTGTGGAGCAGAGCCACCTGCCTGCTATGGACCATCTGTCAACTCTGGCCTTTTAACCAAGGGAGAAGGAAATATTTAATAGGCTGGGCCCCTTGCTTTATGGGTCTTTTAGTTACAGCCTTATGGCCTGTTCTCTAACCAATGCATTTTTTAACAGGAAGAGTGACCATGTAGTAGACTGGAAGGTCTTCCAACCCCCAAACAGGGATTGAAAACCCAAATGTCTCTGGGGACAGAGAAGTAACATAAAGGAAGAAAGCAGGCCAGGCAGGACCATGGCCAACTGGAGAGTGTTCTGCCTCAACGGGTCAGCAGTTGGCCAGCTCTGGCCAACCATTCCCCGTGTTCTCAGAGCCTCTGGGTGTTGTAGCTGCTTTAAATACTATTTATTTGGCTTCACTGAGTCTTGGTTGCGGTACATGGGGCTTCACTGCAGCACGCAGGCTCCAGAGTGCACAGGCTCGACAGCTGTGATGTGAGAGCTTAGCTGCCTCATGGGGATCTTAGTTCCCTGAGCAGGAATCAAAACAACGTCCACTGCATTGGAAGCTGGACTCTTAACCACTGAGTGGCTTTTTCTTTTTCTTAAACTTTTAAGTCTGTATTTTTTTTTTTTTTTAAAAAGATAAACTCGGTTTTAAATGTTGGCAATTAATTTTTTTTAAAAAGTGCTTTGGAGATCAAATACAACTGGTCTGGGATCACATTTGCTTATGGCCGCTGCTTTAGTCTGACTCCAAAACACGGCAAAATAAAGAGACTGATGTGCTGCCTAGTGGCTTTGAGAGCACGGAGATGGAAACTGGTGAAAATGCTGGTTAGCTTTTTCTTTAAAAGAGTACAATATGGTTATAAGATGGTTGTTCTTGGTGTAGAAATGGAAACAACAGACCAGACCAGCTGTTTGCAACTTCCAAATGAGAGAGGTATCATGGTTCCAGAGCTCTATTTCCAGCCTTCTGTTTCTTCCCTCCTTTTTCCCATCACCTCAGGCTTAATGTTAGAAAATATATTTTCAATGCTGTTTTTCACTAAACAGGAAATGTATTAATGTACCCTATGCAGGGGAACATACACACTCAGCTATGTGTGTGCTGCATGCTCAGTCACGTCTGATTCTTTGTGACACCGTGGACTGTAGCCCACCAAGCTCCTGTGTCCACGGGATTCTCCAGGCAAGAGTATTGGAGTGGGTTGCCATTTCCTCCTCCAGGGGATCTTCCCAACCCAGGGGTCAAACCCACATCTCCTGCCTTGCAGGCAGATTCTTTATAGCTGAGTTGCCAGAGAAGCCCACACTTTGACATACTTTTTGGAATACTGAAATTTGGTCAAGGCCTCCCATAAATGTGCAGACCTTTAAGGCTTGGAAGCCCGGGGCCTTGCCTCTCTGCTCTCCAACTAGAACTTTCTGGGATCACCTACTAGATAAACTCCCTCCACCCAAGACGTTATCTCGGGTTCTGCTCTGGAGGGAAAGGGAACTTACAAGCAGACTGCAAGGAAGTGTATAAGCTGCTTAGTCATGTTAGACAAGCAGTTCTTAATGTGGAGCGTTTGTGCTCCCGGATGAAACATCTAGTGAAGTCCAGAGACTGTTTTTGGCTGTCCCAGTGTGGGGGTGGGGCTACTACTGCCATCTAGTGGGGAGAGGCCAGGGGTGCCACTCAACATCCCATGAACACAACACCCAGGTCAGCCCCTCACTCCTCACCCCAATTAGAATTATCCAAACCCAGAGGTCAAGAGTGCCAAGGGCAAGACAACGTGTGCTAAACATTACTGTTATAATTATTATGACTAATGCTTTGCCGACTCTTCCTGCTGGCCAGTGAGAGCCAGGCTTGCACTGATTCGTCCATCCTTCACTGAGTAACTTTTACATGGTGGGGATACAGCAATGACTGAAACAAATCAAACTTCCTGCCTCGTGGGGCTGACCTTCAAGTTGGGGGAACAATCAGGAGACAAATGAAGTATAATATTTTAGACTGAGCCGTAAAGAAAGCTTAACCCACAAGGCAGTAAGGAACCAGAGGAGAGCCGTAAGGCCAGAGTAAAGATGATCACAGAGAGGGAAACTACCCTGAGGGGCTTCCCTGGTGGTTCAGATGATAAAGAGTCCAGCAATGCGGGAGATGGGGGCCAATCCCTGGGGCAGGAAGATCCCTTGGAGAACAGAATGTCAACCTGATCCAATACTCTCATCTGGAGATTTCTGTGGACAGAGGAGCCTTGCAGGCTACAGTCCATGATGCTGGGAAAGAGTGAAGGCCAAAGGAGAAAAGGGTGGCAGAGGATGAGATGGCTAGACAGCATCACTGACTCAATGGACATGAATCTGAGCAAACTCCGGGAGATGGTGAAGGACAGTGAAACCTGGCGTGCTGCAGTCCATTGGGTCGCAAACAGTCGGACACAACTTAGCAACTGAACAACGACAACTCCCCTGAGAAAGAGATCACCTCTGGACTGAGATCTGAGAGGGTCAGGAAGTGAGCTATGTGGGTATCTGGGGGAAAGACTGGTTTCCACAAACGGACCAGAGGCCCCACATTCCTACACTCAGAGCCTAAGGCAGTGGACACTTCCCCATTGTCAGAAGACTAAACTGAAGCCCCAGTTCTGCCTGCTGGGTGAGTCTGGGCAAGGTACTGAGCTTCTCTGAGCTCCAGTATCTTCAGCTATGAAACAGGGCTGATAATGGTCTCTCCACTCCATGGGAGTGTGTGAGCATTAAATGACATAGTGCAAGGAAAGGCTATTTGGAATGTCATGGACAGTTATTCAGTTTGTGCACTGCCTGTTCTAGGCAGCAAGTAAGGCTAGAGTTCCTATACGCTGTCTCAGCCCAAAGGAGGGGACATCTTTTAGACTTGCCCAACCAGACAGGCATATTTTTATGTGCTTCGGCCACCAGGAGGGGTGCCATTTTGTCCTTGTAAGAGGCCCTGTAGGAGCCAGCCTGGCCAAGAGGCAGTGCTTGAAGGCAGCACCGATCATAATTATGAGCATTATTAAGGGTGCCGAGTCCCTTGTCATCCCTGTGACCTCACCCTGAATAAAACTGAGTGTGTTCATTCTTACCTTGGCTTTGGCAGGCCTGGGGGCTAGGGGGTTACTAATGAAGGCCCACGGGAACCAGAGCCTCTGGCTGACAGTGCAGTCCTACCAGACTTCTGTGCTCCAAAGGCTCAGCCCCAAGCAGAACGGAGAGAAACCGCCTGCCTACCCTCGTCCTACCCACTCAGGGCACGTTTTCCCCAGTCAGTGGAGACCCCACCCCCCTCCCCATCCCCCCAGCCTCCCTTTCTACCCCTCCCTTCCCCAAGCGCTCCAGAAGGGATCTGAAATACCTCCCTCCAAAGATGATGCCCTGAGAACTGTTTCTCAGGAGATTCCCATTAGGATTCAACGAACATGTATTGATTCCCTGCTCCTAGCCCCACGTGGGGCTGAGCAAACACTTCGGGACTTGGCACTCGCTGGAAGCCGAGCGTTCTCATTCCTGCTTTGCAGGTGGGGATTTAAGGCTGTCACCAGCTGACCAGCAGATCTGAACCCAGGAGTCTGCGTCCTCCCCTGGATCGCTAAGGTGTCAGGTCTCCATCTCAAATACCCCCAGCACCAGGCCTCATGAGTGAACTGGGTGGTCCTGGTGGGGTCTCTGGAAAACTAGAGGGGTCCCCCTGCCATGTAGGAGCACCTGAGGCTGCAGCAGATGGTGGGCCAGGGAATGCGGGCCAGTATTTTTAAGAAAAGCTGGAAATCTGGATTTTTTAACGAGCAATCTCCCCCAGCTTCATAAGAGGAAACATTTTCCCTGGAATGGGTGTCCTCTGGACTGTAGTTCTCCGCTGGCAGAGGTGAGCCCCGCATACAGCAGGCGCTCACTGCATGCAGCTGGATACTTGCCTCAGGAGCGCTATGTTCCCATTTCCTAGGTGGCCCAGGTTTAAGCCCAGTTGTTCCTGCAGGCAGGCAGCACCAGGCAGGACAGTTCCCCGGCGGCGCCGGCCCCCCAACCCCGCCCCCTCCCCTGCCCATTTCCCCGCCCCCGACCCCACCCAGCCCGGGTGATCCTACCTGGCGGGGGCGGCACGGCCTCCAGACAAGCGTAGGCGCAGCCGTTGTAGCAGCAGCGCCGGTGTCGCGGGCACTCGGAGTCGGCCTGGCAGCGTGCAGCCTGGCAGGCACCGGGGGGCAGCGAGCGCGGGGGCGGTGGGCAGCGGTCTGCGCGGGGCTGCCGGGAGCCGCCTACCTCCTCCGCCTACGGGGAGAAGGCGCATCAGTGGGATGTGCTGGGTGCTTTGCGCCTCGGTCGAATAGCTGGGCCTCTCTGAGCCAATGCGTCCTGGCATTGGCAGAACCATCCTCTGAAGTTTGCTCTGACCGTGAAAAGATGCTGTTTCTCTTTGTAAGAGCCCCAAACTGTGGGGCTCACTGATGGTGAGCCCAGCAGCAGCCAAAAGATGAATGCATCTGGAGAAGTATGTTAACCAAGCATCTATCCTGATGTATTTATGTATATACAGATTTGTATATATTTACATATAAAAGGGTATATATGTACATATATACATACACATAGATATGTACACATGTAATTTCTGTATATACATATATACTTATCATCCATCCATATGTTTATATAGAACTTTGAGAATTTACAAATCACACACAAAATGAATAAATTCACACAACAGACAACTTGGATAAAACTCACAAACATAATACTGAGCAAAAAAAAGAAAAGGAAACCCCAATGTCACAGGAGCACACACAATGGCCCTGTTCTGCTTCTTGATCTACGTGCTGGCTCCGTAGTGCATTTTAATGGAATCTGACTCAGGATTTTCCCACGTTTAGGCACTATGTTTCCAGGAAAAGTGAATAATATGATATATTATTTAACATGTAAGAAGTATGGACACACCCGGCCAATAAAACAAGCATTTTAGAGGTGGGATTGGGAGAGCTGAAGTCATGCCAGGTAAGCCACTCTGGATCCCTGTGACACCAGACGCCATCTGTGCAGGAAGCACTGTTTGGTTTCTGGATTTGAGGGTAGGGTGTTTGGAGGGCAGGTCTTACACATGCCTATACACACGTGCACACACTCATGCACACACAGTTAGAGTAAATCATTGTGAAAAAAACACCCTGGATTGCCCCACCACCTGCTATTGTCTGAACTACTCTTCCCACCTAAAACACTGTAACTACTGATCCTCCAATCCCCCAACATATATATATTTCAAAATTCTGCCCTTTGTACAAGTAAATAATGTACTGTTGCAGACTACAATAGCATATAGCCACTAAAACCTGCTTATGAGCAATCCCCCAAGATATGGTGGCTTGTAAAGAAAACTAAAGTGTAGAACAATTTGTATGCTCTGCACCTATGTTTTAAAATATACGTATGCACACACATGTAATATGCATATATTTATACAGGCCTAGAACATCTTTGGAAGGATATACAAGAATACACAAGCAACTGTTGTCAAAGATTACCTCTGGAGAGAAGAATTAGGTTCTGAAGTTGAGGGAGATTTTTCCTATTGTCAACACTTTATTCTTCTTATTGCAATATATATATTGCCATGAACACATTTATTTTTTTTTTCAATTTAAAGACAATTAAAAGTTTACAAGTAGAAATACTTAACAGGAAAAACTTTATGTTAAGTAAAATAAATAAAGGCAAGCTACACAATGGCATATGCCCTTAAGGGTCAAGGCTGTCTGAACGTCCCTCCCCTGCAGCTACTGTGTGTCAGTCATTCAGTCATGTCTGACTGTTTGCAACCCCATGGGCTGTAGCCCACCAGGTTTCTCTGTCCATGGGATTCTCCAGGCAAGAATACTGGAGTGGGTAATCATTTCCTTCTCCAGGGGATCTTCCTGACCCAGGTATTGAATCTGGGTTTCCTGAACTGCAGGCAAATTCTTTACCTGAGCCACCAGGTTTCCGAGCCACCAGGGTGACTGCAAACCCCATGTGCTGCTCCCAGTGCCCTGTAGGGGGCGTCAGATCACCAAGAATAGGTTCTGAATAGCTGCATCTACCAATGGGTGGTGGGGGGGTCACAAAGACCAGTGGTTTTCAAACTACTTCCCAGGGACCCACAGGGGCTAAGACTGAGGGCCAGGTGGGGAAGGTAACAGTGACCAAGTGTGGGGGGGGGGTAAGGCCCCGGGAGGGTGGGGTGTCTGCCCCCCTTCACCCAGAGAATCATCTTTAAAAATATATATAGAAGTATAGTTGATTTCCAATATTGTGCTAGCTTTAGGTACATGGCAAAGTGATTCAGTTATTTATGGCTGATTCAAATGATACATTATTAAAAGATACAGAATGTAATTTCCTGTGCTGTACACCCTTGTTGCTTATTTAAGTGGAGTACTTTGTATCCAGAGAATTAATCTTTTCTCCCTTTTCTAAACCACTTAATCTGTGCAAAGCAAATAAAAGAAAAAAAAGAATACAAAGCCAACATCTGGCAGAAACAAAGCCCAAACAAACAAAAGGGGCAACCTTATACCTTTTGGATCTTCCAGCCCTGGTTCAGCCTTTCTGCCACCACCTGCTCGGCCGCCCCACCCCGCCAATTCCCGTATCCTCAGGAATAATATCCAAGCTACACGAAATACACATCATCCCACGCCAACAACTCCCAGTTCATTTTCTTCAGAATGAGCGACCCTGGACCCATGTTGGGGCCCCGCCACTGGAATCCTAATCAGAGGTGACAGCTGCCCTGGCCTCCCTGGGAGGGCGAGCAGGGATGCTGAGTGTGACTGGCAAGGGACTGCCGGCTTTTCCGCCCAGCCTGTTTTCACATTGAGCCTCATTTATGAAATTTAACAGAACCCGGAGATCAGACGGGACATGCTTTCCCCCACCTCCGATGCCTCCCAGGTGGGTGACTTCCTAAGGGCAGCCCCCAACAGGACAGGGGTGGGGTGGGGGGCACATTGAGAGATCCAGTTTAGATGTGCCAGGGCTCTCTGAGGAAAACTCAGATGTCGCTTCTCGGAATTGGGAGAGAACAAAAGAGATAAGCGCCTTAGAAGTCAAATCGCCCAAGTGATTTACGGTGAGGCCTGAACAACAGATGGCCCTGGGTGATAAAGAACCGATTTCACGGAGGGGCCCAGATTAAAGGATTAAATGTTTTGAAAAATATTTCATGTCAAGCAAGGTGATGCTCACAGAGGGTCCTAAACAAAGGATTAGGAAGAGAAAGAACAGACTTTAATCAAAGAAATAGATTACCTTCCCAGCCCCCAGAGGGTTAAAGTTTAAAGGCCAGAGTCTGCCAGCTAAAGGTCAGACCCCAGCTGGTCCCACGGCCCTGCCCCTTCACTTCTCTGGCCTCCCTCCTGTCCTCCTGCCCTCTCGCTCATTCCTGGCTAGTGCCCTGGCGCCTCTGAGGTCTCACCTCTGGGCCTTTGCACAAGATGCCTGCCCAGCTCTGGCCCTGACACGGCGCAGGTATCTGCTCTACATGCCCTTAGCGGGCGACCCGCATTCCCCGCAGCCTGCCTGACGTAGCTCCAAACCCTCCGTCACCCTTGGGGGGACTGCGCATTGACAAATGTGGCGTTTTTCTCCCCTACAACGTGCTCTCCTCGGAACTCTGTCTTCTTCCCACCTGTGTCCGCAGCACCTCTGACCGTGCGTGGCGGAGAGCCCGTGTTCCGTTCATCTTCCTTGCGGTTGATGGGAACTGTGACCATGAGGATGATGGAGGTGTGCCAGAGATGGGCAACACCGAGCGGCGGTTCACCACGTGCCAAGCAGCCTCCTGCACGTTCAGCCTGCATGTGGGCCCTGAGTGGGCGGTGTCCCTTCATGTTTGCTTAATTTTGCACCTTTTCCCTGGCATCCGCATAGTCTCTGGTCACGTGAGTCCAGTGGGGGCAGGTCCCTGGTGCTCAGAGAATTAAAGGTTTGCCCAAGGCCATAGGCAGAGAAGGGTCGTGAGCCCAAGTATTACATGCCTCCCTTCTAAAGTCAGAGTAAAGCATCCAAAATATAAACCTGGGGTCAGTGGCCTCGGTGCCAAAGGCTTGCCAAGACCCCAGACCCCTCGCCTTGGAGCCTCTTCTTCCTTTGGGGCAAGAACTTCAGAGCTGTGTCCCACATTCAAGTGTACCAAGGCGGATGGCGCCATGGCCGTGACCTCACGAACAGTCACGGATTTGAGCTCAGGCATGGGAGCCAGATGAGTCTGGCTTGGACCCCTGAAGCTGTGTAAGGAAAATGACCTCCGTGAGCCTGTTTCCTCACCTACGAAATGGGCCCAGAAGTAAGTGCCTGCTGCAGGGGTTTGCAGAGGGAGCGGGTAAGATCAGTAATGCTGATCCCTTGGTTTTATTATTCCTTTCGTGTTGATCTTCCTTGCTTCCTTCCTCCCTCCTCCCCGCCCTTGATTCACTCACACACACGATGAAGCTCTAGACGTGATGCTGAGGCAGATGCAAAAGAAACCTCTGAGCTGGTCCCTGCCTCCAAGGAGTTCAAGATCTGCTAGTAACTGGGATCTGTAGACGCTTAAGCAAGAAACCCTCCTGCAGCAATGCCGTCATTTCTGAGGAGGATGGGGGCAGGGGCAGACTGGCAGAGTTCCTCAGAGGAAGTAGCCGCCCCAGCACTGTTCTCTGAGGGTCCCCAGAGGCGGCGTCCATCGCTCCCCTCTGGTTACCTGTGTCCCCACCGTGGAGGTGAGAAAACAGAGGCACATATACCATATGGAGAGCGCCAGGCTCTAAACTTGGGCCAGTCTGCTTTCCTAATCCGGAGAAGGCAATGGCACCCGACTCCAGTACTTTTGCCTGGAAAATCCCATGGACGGAAGAGCCTGGTAGGCTGCAGTCCATGGGGTTGCGAAGAGTCGGACACGACTGAGCAACTTCACTTTCACTTTTCACTTTCATGCATTGGAGAAGGAAACGGCAACCCACTCCGGTGTTCTTGCCTGGAGAATCCCAGGGACGGGGAGGCCTAGTGGGCTGCCGTCTCTGGGGTCGCACAGAGTCGGACACGACTGAAGCGACTTAGCAGCAGCAGCAGCAGCAGCTTTCCTAATCACGGCAGAGCAGGTGGCATTTATTAAGCTCCCACTGTGAGCCAATGCCGCGCTAGGTCAACAGGTACTGAATTTCACTGAATTCTCAGCACAGTCCTCTAAGGTCATGGCTGTGATTCACCCACTTTACTGATGAGGAAACAAACCCAGAAACACTGAAGGCACTTGCCCCAGGTCAAACAGCTGGCCAGCAGCAGAGGCAAGATTCAAACCTGGGTCTGACTCTGGCAAATTCCTGTCCCGGGAGCCTGGGCCTGGGGAGCTGCTTCCTAATCTCTGAGATTCCTCCTGCTTTGTCGCCTTGGGGTCCCCCTCTCTCATATGGTCCTGCCTCCTGCCCGCCTGTGGACCAGCCCCAGCTCTGGATATAGGTATGTAACTTCCTCCCCCAGGCACACCTTTTGGAAAGAACTCACCCTGGCCCCTGCTCTCTGCAGCCCTAGCCAGCCTTCCCCTCCGTTGCCACTCAGCTGAAAATAACAGCATGTCAAATCTCAGCTCACTCCAGACTGACAACATCCTTCACAAATAACCCAGACAACTCATGTCCTCCATCTTTTCTTTTCATCCCTGCTAGGGGATAGCACAGCGAGCCTGCTTCAGAGTTCCTACGGTACAGCTCGGAAGGGAACATCCCAGCGCTGCATGCCTTGCGTGGGTAAAGACGGTTCCCTTAAGGTTTTGATTTGGTAGCTATTCTTTTCTTCATTCCTTGGGGGGATATTTTTGGAAGCCTCTGTATATTTGCAAAGCCATTCTTTTGCCGATTCCTTCAGGAATCGGGTAGGGAAAAATCAATTCTGGACTGCTTCAGAGAGAAGCCCAATTCCACGAGTCCACTGAAGCGCATGTCTGGATGTCCAACCAAAGGAGGCTGGATAAATATATAATGGCGAATCCGCTGGAACACCACAGAAGTCTTTGAAGAGAGAACACGGATCCATCATATTAACATATTCACCATGAGTGCGTGCTCAGTCACTCAGTTGTGTCTGACTCTTTGTAACCCCATATGCTGTAGCCCACCAGGCTCCTCTGTCCATGGGATTTTCCAGGCAAGAAAACTGGAGTGGATTGCCATTTCTTTCCCAGGGGATCTTCCTGACCCAGGGATGAGACCAGCATCTCCTGTGTCTCCTGCATTGCAGGTGGATTCTTTACTGCTGAGCCACCGGGGAAGCCATTCACCTTACATCATTTGATGAAAAATGCAAGGTACAAAACAACATGAATGATAAGCCAGACACAAATTCCACATACAAATATGATATTTGTACGAAATGTCCAAAACAGGGAAATTTTTGTAGACAGGAAGCAGATTGGTGGTTGCCAGGCAGCGGGGATGCAGAGGGGAGCGGGGATGCAGAGGGGAGTGGGGAGCAGCTGCTCAATGGCTTTGGGGCTTCCTTTTGGGGTGATGGAAATACTTTCAAACCAGAAAAAAGTGGTGGTTGTGCAACACTGCAAATGCACCAAATGCCACTGAATGGTTCGCTCTTATGTGGCTGACTTTACAGTGTGTGAACTTCATCTCAATAAAAAAAATTTAAACAACATGAGCAAAATATCGTTAAAAAAACAACGTGTGCTGAGTATAAGCACTTCATGAAAAAGTCTAGGCACACACACATATACCAAGATATCAACAGAGCTTGCGTTCTGGAGAACTTAGACCATTTTTACTTATTCGTGACTTTCTGTATTGTCTGAATGTCTTGCACAGTCAACATCATTGTTTTTATAATTGGGGGAAAAACTGAAACCATCTCCATTTAAGGAGAAAGAATCCAGTCTCCAGAGCTGCCCCAGTTTACCACATCCCTCCCTCCACACACAACCCGCCCCCGACGCTCTGATCCCTGCGAGAGCGTTACCCTTCTTTGGAATGTTCCAGAGACTTAATGGCCTGACCAATAAAAATGCATCCCAGGATGGACTGGTTTGCTGGGTGCAGGAAGAAAGCCAATTTTCCTCCAAGCTTTACTCGCTCTTCCTCTGGAATTTGGACGTCAAAGATCTAAAAATACGTCTCTCCCTGGAATGGTGGGATGAGAGTTCAGTGTGCGCTGAATGCCATTTCCTGACACCCGGGCTCCGGGAGCAGAGTCTGGTGTGAGGCTCACAGGACTTCCTCTGGGAGGTCAGAAACCCGGGATCTCACCCCAGGACAAGCCATCTCAGGGCACGTCCAGAGCAGGGCCGCAAACTCGGCCAAGTCCTCCAGCTGGTGTGTTCACTGAGCCCTGCTGGGTACCTGAGAGTCTTCTAGAACTTTCCACCCCTTCTCTTATGCTCTAGAAATGTAATTTTTAGTGCAATTCATTCATTTCATGGTAAATTCATAGCTCTCAGGCCTACTATGTGCCAGGCACTGGGTGAATGCAAGGAGAGCTAACCTGAACCAGAAAACACCCGCCCTGCCTTCACATGGCTCAGCTCCGGGACAAGCGACGGACACCACCAACATCACACAGAGGAAGCAAGCAAATCGCTTTCCTTTTGTTTGTCTGTGCAAGCAAGTAATGAGAAATGAAACAAAGCCAGAATAAAAAAAAAGAAATCATGCAGATGATAATATGCGAGCTAAATGTTATGAAGGAGAAGTTGAGAAATTAAGAAAACTTGTAAGGGAGACATAAACAGGGGACTCCGGGACCAGGGAAGGCTCCTCTGAGGAGGAACCACAAAACTAAGACAAACCTGGCCAGGAGACCTTCACAGAATCCCTAAGAAGTACCTTAGGTATTTGAGGGGTTTTGTTTGTTTTTTGGCCACATTGCACAGCTTCCAAGATCTTAGTTCCTCGACCAGTGAAAGTGCCAAGTCCTAACCACCGGACTGCCAGGGAATCCCTCAGGTTCCCATTTTTTTTTTTTAAATTATCATCGTAAGATGCATACAACGTAACATTTGCCACTTACACCATTTTGAAGTGCACAATTCTGTAGCGCTAAATTCACAATACTGTGCAACCACTTACCTCTATATTTCTAAAAGGTTTACATCATTCTTTTCTTTTTTTAGTTGAAGTATACTTTTAAGTATAGTTAACTTATAACTATGTTAGTTTCTGAAAAAATTCTATTCTCAGTAAGCAGTACTTCCTAATCCCTACCCCAGCCCCAGCCCCTGGCCACCTCTAATTTACTTTCTGTCCCTATGAAGTTGCCTTTTCTGGACATTTCATAAATATCAATAGGTCACAGGCTATGTGGTATTTTCTGACTGGCATCTTTTTTTGATCTAGACCGTTTTTAAAGTCTTTATTGAATTTGTTACAATATTTTTTCTGTTTTATCTTTTGGTTTTTTTGGCCATGAGGCATGTGAGATCTTAGCTCCCTGACCAGGGATGGAACCCACACCCTCTTGCACTGGAAGGCGAAGTCTTAACCACTGGACCACCAGGGGAGTCCCCTGACTGGCATCTATCACTGAGCATAAGGTTTCCAGGTTTCATCCATGCTGGAGCATGTCCCGGTACGTCATTCTTTTTTATGGCTGAATAATGTTTCACTGGGTGGATGGACCCCATTTTGTCGATCCTTTCTGAGCTTGTGGACACCTGGGCTGTTTCTGCTTTGGTTACCGTGACTAGAGTTCTGTCTCCATTTCCAGTTGCCCCGGATGGGAGCTGAGGAGACTAAACAGACCTATAGCCACAGTGACACATAGAGATCATCAGGCCACCAGGCCGCCATGGCGGCTACAGTGAGTCCCATCTAGGGGATCTGCTCAGACGATCCTGAGATAGAACGCAGGGTGAACACCTGGCCTGACACGTAGGAAGGATTGTTCTTATGACTTTCATCAAATGCCAGGAAAGCAAAGCTCAAAACACCAGCTCCACCGAACAGACCCTGAGCATCCCAGAAAGGCTCTTGGGCTATTGATAAACATTCCACTCCCTGGCCTATTCCGTCTTATCTAGCCTCGTAAATATCTGGCTCTGTCTTTATTTTCATTAGTGCATAGAGAGTGGTATTCCCCTGCCAGGACCTGAGCTGGAGGCTCCTGTGGTCTTTCCTCTGGACTGCAAAGCAGCACCGCTGTCTCCCAGGCTGCAGGCAAGGCAACGGAGGCTCACACAGGACAAGCCTTCTTCTTACGAGCCTCCGAAAGGGCCTCCCCTGTCTTCCTCTCTGGCACTGTGTCTAGAGCAGGAAAATGCATAGTGTCCAGGAAATTCCCCGGACCCACTCTGCCCACTCTGCCCACTCTGCCAAGGGGCGGGGCTTCAGGAAGGGGAGGAGCCAGGATGCAGGATGCTGGCAGCCACACTGGTCCAGGTTTAACACCCAGGTCTCCACATACAGTCTACTGCCAGTTTCCACAGTGTAAATACTCCCACCGGGGCTGATTTTAAGCCACCAGTGTGAGACTGCTGAATGAGGAGTGGAGAAGAGATGTGTAAAAGCTCCTGATGGATGGTATTTCTACCTCATAGGTGCTACAGACACAAATAATCTTGAGAGCAGGGAGCGTGGTTAAGATGTAGCAAGATAACTAGGAAGCAATATGCTTCTGATCAGGAGGACTCCCTTTCTTTTTCAGGTAAATCACACAAGTTTATGCGGCCTAGTTTTTAATAAGGGCTCTGTTTAACTCTGGAGCGGCGCGAGCGGGCTCCACATACACCTGGAGGCCCGCCTCCCTCGCCCCGACCTGCCCCAGAAGCCACAGCTGAAGAGCCGACCCAGCTTAGGTGGGGCAGTGGGGGCCACGTGGGAAGTCTGGCTCCTGAATATGCAGGGGCTGCTTCCTATCATTCCTAAATTCCCTGATGGACATTTGCATGGAAATTAGAATCAGAACTGAAAGGGTCCTGGAGGTCATCTTATCCTCTGCCTTCCATTTCCCAAGTAATGACGTGAGGCCCAGAGAGGGGCAGCGAGCAGCCCAAGACTGCACAGCTCATTAGAGATGTCACTGAGATAAATTCCTGGGCCTGGTGCCCTGCTCAGTCTCCCTACCCATTGAGTCACCAGTCAACAGCCTGTCTTTCCCCAGGGGCTCTCTCCAAGGTACATTCTTGGCACAAATCTCTTCTGTGCCCTGGAGCTGGGGAGGGAAGCAGATATCTGTTGACAACAGGGGAGAGTTTCAATCCAGTGAGTACACACTCAAAGCACCTACATTCTGATAAACAGTGGCTAAGTAATTTGGTTCCCGAAGCCCAGCCAGGCATGTGTTCTTAGAGACTTCCCCCACCCCAGTGCACACTGCCCCCAATCTTCCCAGCCTCCTCATTCCTCCTTGTGAGATGTCATGGCATTGGCTCCTGTGATGCTCTGGGTCAAGGTGGAAATGAGACCAGGTGATGTACCAGAAATTTTTTCTGTGGTCCTAGAACCAGAGAACTAGATACTTTGTGGCCTAAATCGGCCTGCTGGGCCAGTGAAGAGCACAGGAGAGCCCAATCTGACAAGGGTTGACTCTCCTCCCTCCAAACACCTACCATCATTTCACTTGCTACTACGCTTTTATACACCCACATGGCCTCCTGCCTGACCTGTAAAAGTGTGAGCCCTGGAGGCTGAGATTAGCCTCAGTACAGCTTCATACATCGTACCATGCCTGGCATCATTAAACATTCCCTTTTCCCTCTTCTCTGCCTGGAAAACTCCTATTCATCCTTCAAAGCCCTGGGTTGAATACCCCCAACAGTGGAAAACCTTCCCTGACTCCCCTGGCACAGAGCTGTACATATTCTTCTGGCCTTCCTTTGTATTTGCCCATAATTTACCCACAAGGATGTATGGGATGCCTTCTTCATGGCAGGCACCTGGCAAGGCACCAAGAACACTGCACTGAGGGAGACAGAATAAGGCCCTACTGTGAAGAACCTACATTCCCACTGGGGAGCCAAACAGCAACCAATTTCATAACTATTTGAGCGGAAGTCACCACATCACACGGACCACTCAGTATGTGCTGTGTTTGATGGATATGGAGTCATTCACTCTTCACCCTTAGGCTGAGAGTGTTAGTAGATCTTCCTGAACCTTCTATGCCTCTGTGCTCCCTTTTGGGGCAGGGAACCTAAAATGACATCCTCCCCCAGCCTTAGTCTCTCTCCTAGTCCCTTTCCTGCATTATTTACCTTCTCAACGCTTGTCGGCAGATACGACATCAGAGATCCTGTGGGTGTGGTCTCAGACCACCACAGTAAAGCCAATTCCATCAATGTTTTGGTTTCCCAGCACGCCTACAAGTTACGTTTACATTATGCCACAGCATATTAAGTGTGTAACAGCATTACATCTAAAAAACACACAATGTACACACATTAATCACAAAAATGCCCCATTGCTGAGAAATGCTAACTGTCCTCTGAGCCTTCAGTGAGTCGCAATCATCTCACAATAGTCACATCAAAGATCACTGATCACAGATCAATATAACAAACAGAATAAAAATAGAGTGTGAAATAGTGGGAGAATTACCAACGTGGGATACAAAGACACAGAGCTACAAATGCTGTTGGAACGATGACGCCGGTATACCCACAGACCTACACAGGAAAATCAGATGTGCTTGGATACATTTCCCTTTAGCTTCTCATTCATTCTCTGCAACCCCAGGCCTGTGGGGGTAACACTCCCAAGGCTTGGGGATACAAGTTGGCATCCTTACAGTCTAGGGCAACCTGGGTAAACAGTGGCCATCTAACTGCCTATTTGTTTGAACAAACTGAAAGGAATGCACAGTCTTTCTCAGATGAGATCACTGGTGCTCAGAGATGTCAAACAACTTACCTGAAGTCACACAGCCTGTGAGCAAGAGTACAGATCCAAACTCAGGGCTGCAAGGCCCATGCTTCTCACCTCTGGTCATGGTGTGCCATCCCTCTGTATGGCTGTCACATGTTACCCAGCCGCTCACCCTATTCAATGAGGCCATCCTTAAGGGCAGGAGCTGCTGGCTGTCTCTGTGTTGTACCCAAAGGACCACACACTGAGCCTGGCCCAGAGCAGTTTCCACCAAGTGTTTACTGAGTCAGTCAGGAAGCACACGGAAGCATAATTGCATCCTATCGACATTTGGTTATTGATTGCTGAGAAACAACACTCAGTTTTAAGTCCTTGGACTCTTAAATTAGGTGCTGTTTGTCAGGAGAAAGTAACCTTGGATAAGGAAAGCCCATTGCTGTCCCCCCGTGTGTTTTTAGGGGCCCCTGGCTTCCCTATTTCCAGGCACGGAGCCTTTTGAGGGCTGTGAGGTCCGTCTGCCTGCCCACCCGACTTTGGCATGATTCAGATAAAGACGCCTGCCCTGGCCTGCCCGCATGTGGGCCCCCCCCGGCCCCCAGCACCCCCCTACCTGGGCACTTACACGGGCCCTCTCCGCCAGCCTCGAGGGCAATGCCCGCTTCCAGAGGTTCTTGGTGGAAGTGGCTTCAAGGAGCAGCAGAAGCAGGAAGCACAGAGTCCAGCTGACCTTTCTCCGGCCGCTGCCCATACTGCAGCTGGTTCGAGGTGTTTCTTCCTGGATGGTCAGAGGAGAGGGGTGCTCCAGCCGGTGGGTCCTAGAATGGGGAGCAGAAGCGTGCTCGGGCTGCTGGAGAGTTTCTCGGCTCCACTTGGCCAGGTCCCTGGGATCATGTGTCCGCGCCCAACCCAGGCCCCCACCCCCATCCCCTGGTGGGGGCCGCCCGCCAGGTTATTTTTAGCTTGCCCTATTCCATCTGGCCCCAGAGACTCCCCGCCAGACGTCTGCAGCCGAGGCGGCTCAGAAGGCAGCGGCAGCAGACGGGGGCATCACGCTGCTTGGAGACGTGGCTGGGAGTGGCCCTGTCACACAGGGATAATGAGCACTTCCTTGCAGGCTGGGCAGTCCCCTCCCCAGAAGAGGTGCTGGCTTTGGGGGCTGGCTGGGGCCGGGTGGGGGTGGGCACACAGGGGATGGGTTGGGGGCTTCTGGCTGCTACTCTGTCCAAACTCGAGGCTGGTCTGACAAACTCTTCTGCCCACAAAACTTCTTTGTAAGACTTGTTGCTGAACGGGGCCCAGCGGAGCACATGGCTGAGGGGAGAGTGCCCTTGAACCCTGGAAACCTCCTCTCCAGTGTGGGCATGTGGACTGTTACTCATACGTCATGGGTCTCTTGGGAGAGTTCTGTGCATTTGTGCAAGTAAAGCACTTCACGGACATCCTAACGGTGCTATAAATGTCAGCTTGTGTGTGTTTTATACACAACTCCATATTTCACAAACTTCGTACTCTATCACCTCTTCTCAGCAACCCCAAGACAGGCATTGCTACGATGTCCATTTTACAGATGCAGAAGTAGAGGTACGACACTTGGCTGAGGTCAGGCAGTGGTGGCAGGGCTGGGGCTCCACACCTGCCCTGTCTGATCACTGTGACGCCACCAGGGGCAGTTCTGGGCTTAGATGCCCCTGGGCCGGGTCCCTGCTCAGCCTCGGTCTGTGGGGTGCTGACTGCTCCTCAATTCTCTCATCTGAGACATGGAGTTTGTGGTCACTCATCAGTGACAGTGGGAAGTTCCTACACCCTGGAGTGGGATGTAGGCTCTCAAGGTCAAGTCCCCGCATCTCTCTTATTGAATGTACCCGGTGCCCTGCACAATGCCAGGCTGCATCAGCACCCAGGAGGCACTGGCCGGATGCACAGAGTAACTCATCATCATGACAACTCCACAAGGGCATCTACAGATGAAGAGATGGTCCCAAAAGTCAGGCATGTTTCCCAAAGCCCCCCTTCATGGCTGACCTCTCAGGCATCCCCTCAGGACATCTCCCAGGGCCTGGCATACAACAGGTGCTCAATAAATGTTCTTCAACTGAGCTATCAATTCCTCAGCTGGATTCAGGCCACGGGGAACCAGGATGCCAAGCAGTGCCCATCAGTTAATGTCTTGCGATTGTTAACTTGTGAAAATGCTCTTCCCCAAGCCTTTACCACAAGGGCGACTATTCTGGGAACACGGTGGCCCTGTGGGTTTCGTGTGGAAGGAGAAAGGGCTCTGAGACGAGAAATAAACATGGTACAAATCCCCCCGGGAACGCAGTGCTTTCCTTTGATCAGGGTGAGGCAGGGTCCTGGCCTGACAGCCAGCCTGGATGCTCCCAGCTGGGGCCGAGGGGGCCCCTCAGGATGTCAGGGCGGGCGGCTCCTCCCCTATTCCTGCCAAGCCTCAGAACTTTATGTTCCAAGTGGCGGAGGTCCTCCTGGCTGATCTGAGCTCTGGAGACCTGGACGTGATCCTGAGCTTAGTGGGCTGCCCTCCTGGGACTCATCAAGCCGGAGTGTGACTTCCTGCAGAACTGTGGGCGAGGTTTCCTCTGGGAAAGCCTTGGAGCTGGCGAGGCCTTTCATCTCCTCTGCTGCCAGGGGCCAGCTGGAGAGGCCTGCCAGCAAGGGTCTGACAGCCACCGCCAACCACTTTCCTCCTCCAGAAAGACAGGAAAATAGCTCCCTTAAAAATACAGAGGGCGCAAGTGCATGCTCTCTAAGGAGCAAAGGATATGGCCCATGGTTACAGGGTCTAGGAGGAAATCCTGCCCTTCCAACCCCCATAAGCTTCCCCACCAGATCACCAAGGCAGTGATTCCTTCCCCTAAAAGGCAGAACATTTCTTCCACAGTGAACCAATCCGGCAAATAAGTAAGAAAAGGGACAGGGGGTATTAAATTCATACTTTATACTAAAGTGTGAGTGACTTCCAGCAGAAAGAAACACAGAAACATAAAAAGTAAGAACAGAGAACATTCAATTTGTTCCAACATTTGAACACCTACTATGTGCCAGACTGGCGAGAGTAAAACCAGGCCTAGCCCCTGCTTTTACAGGGCTTAACAAGTGGAGGAGTCAGATATTAATCAGTGTTTTTAAAAAACACTTTGATGGTACTTTTTGGTGCCAGGCACAGTTTCAAGTGCATAAAAAAAAAATTCATTTAACCTATCACAACTCTATTAAATAGCTATTATCATCCCATTTTACACATAAGGAGACTGAGTCTCAGACATACAGTGGAGTGCTTTAAAAATATTCACTCATTTAATCTATCAAAATTATGTTAGGTCAGTACTCTTACTATCCCCATTTTACAGACAGGAAAACTAAGGGTCAGAGAAATGAACAAACTGCCAAATTGTTCAGTTCAGTTGCTCAGTCGTGTCTGACTCTTTGCAACCTCATGGACTGCAGCATACGAGGCCTCCCTGTCTATCACCAACTCCCAGAGTTTATTCAAACTCATGTCCATCAAGTTGGTAATGCCATCTAACCATCTCATCCTTTGTCGTCCCCTTCTCCTCCTGCCTTCAATCTTTCCCGGTATCAGGGTCTTTTCAAATGAGTCAGTTCTTCGCATCAGGTGGCCAAAGTATTGGAGTTTCAGCTTCAGCATCAGTCCTTCCAATGAATATTCAGGACTGATTTCCTTCAGGATGGACTGGTTGGACTCCTTGCAGTCCAAGGGACTCTCAAGAGTCTTCTCTAACACCACAGTTCAAAAGCATCAATTCTTTGGTGCTCAGCTTTCTTTATAGTCCAACTCTCACATCCATACATGACTAATGGAAAAACCATAGCTTTGATTAGATGGACCTTTGTTGACAAAGTAATGTCTCTGCTTTTTAATATGCTGTCTAGGTTGGTCATAGCTTTTCTTTGAAGGAGCAAGTGTCTTAATTTCATGGCTGAAGTCACCATCTGTAGTGATTTTGAAAGCCCCCCAAAATAAAGTCTCTCACTGTTTCCATTGTTTCCCCATCTATTTGCCATGAAGTGATGGGACTGGATGCCATGATTTTAGTTTTCTGAATGTTGAGTTTTAAGTCAACTTTTTCACTCTCCTCTTTTTCACAAGCCAAACTGTGGATGGTTAATAACTGGCAGACCTGGGACTGCAACTCAGACATTTGCTTTCAAAGTCTGGGCTCAAAACCATTGCACTGTGTGTCCAGAGGAGCTAAACTGCAACATGGGCAGATGGGCTGCGGGGGGAGGCGCTGTGACCTAGTCACAGAAGCCAGCAGAGGTCTCCCAGGAAGTGGCCACACACCTGAGAAGTGAAGGATGGGGCTGGACAGAGAATGGGCTTGAGATGCGGACTGATGGGGTCAGAACGCACTGCTGCCCAGGAAGAGGGCGGGGCAGGAGAAGAGCCTGGGCTGGCCCGTACCCAGTGGTGAAGTGGTGCTAGCCTCCGAACAGTCACGCTGTTCCATGTGCCCTTGGTGCTTTTGCCTTCCTGGGCCTCTCCTCTACTAAAAAAGAATAATAATAAACATAATCTTTTATGACTGCACTGATAAAAAGATAAATATAATCCAACCTGGAATATCAGTTCAGTTCAGTCGCTCAGTCGTGTCTGACTCTTTGCAACCCCATGAATCGCAGCACGCCAGGCCTCCCTGTCCATCACCAAGCTGGAATATGTTCTTTTAATTTTCTTTGGGTTTTTTTTGGCTGAACTGTGTGGCATGCGGGACCTTAGTTTCCTGCTTAACAGTCGAAACTGTGACCCCTGCATTGGGAGTGCAGAGTCTTAACTGGACTGAGAGGGAAGTCCCTACTTCCTTTGATTTTAAGAGAATTTAACACACCTTTCTGGGCCCATAAAAGTCTAGTAGGCCCCGAGCTGTGTGCCTGAAGATGACCCTGGGCCCAAATACTGCTGTGTGATGTTGGGCAAGGTTTTGCGCCCTCCAAGCCAGAATTAAACAGAGACGATAGGTGAGTCTGTGTAGGAGGTGCCGGGTCTCAGCAGTGTCCTCTGCAAGAGGAGGGAGGGCCGCTGGGAAAGGCTGCTCAGCTGGCCTGAAGCAGAGCCCGCCCTGCTCCATTCCAGCTGGTGAATGACAGCAGATGTCCCCTGGCCGCCCATCCTTGGAGACCCCGGCCCTGAGCTCACTTCACCCAGCCGCCCTGTCCCTGACCTCCACTCAGCGTCCCTCTCCCTCCTTGACTCTGCTCTCCAGCCAAGAAACTCCCCACGTCTCTCTGCTGCTCCCCTCCTCCCACGCCCCAGAGTGACTGGCCTGGGACCAGACTCCCCGGGAACTGACCCTCGTTCTGGCCACTGGGAGCACCCTTGCTTTCTTTTGCCATTCAGGATGGCTGCGGGGCAAGGTCCCCTTTCAAGCAGCAGGTCCCCTTTCAACCGTGAAAGCAGCAGTCCCCCTTTCACGAAGGGGCACTCGGATGGAAAGGTTATGCGGGGAGGCTGGCTGCCTTGCGACCCCTTCCTCCCACAGCTGAGACTGGGACCAGTTCTACCAGTGGGCTCAGCCTCTCTCTAGCTGCTGGGCCAGGTCGCTGCCAGCTTCTCGTGATTTTGCCCACAGGACCTGGACTCACCCTCAAAGCAGCGTTTCTCTCTCTGCTGCTTGTTTGTCTTTCTCCCCCAACGTACCTCTGCTCATGAAACCCCTCCCCATTGCCCCTCCTGAGCTGAAGGCCTTGCCACGGTCCTGTTGGGATGTGGATGAAAACACACTCCCCAGGGCCTTCCAGTCTGGACTGGCCTTTCTCCACCTGGCTGCATGGGAGCATCACCCACGGGAGGGGCTGTCAATCACATCCACACATGGGTCCAGCCCAGGTCAAGGGAATCAGAACCCAGTGGTTTCCAAAGTTCCCCAGCTGATTCTAATGAAGAGCCAGGGTCAGGAGCCCTGACAAAGTTGGCCTCTCCCCCGACCAGTCCCCACCCTGACCTTCAGGGCTGTTGTCCCAACAGATTCCCTCCTGCCTCTCCCTGTTGCCACATGCCAGCCTTTCCCTACACATAAACACACATATTCACCATGCACCTAAGTCACAGGGCCTTTGCATATGCTAGTTCCACTTCCCAACATTCTTCCTGGTTTTCTTGGCTGAGTAAATTATTTTTATTTATTTATTTATTTTGCTGTGCTATGTGGCTTGAACAAAGGTCTGTATAGTCAAAGCTATAGTTTTCCCAGTAGTCATGTACAGATGTGAGAGTTGGACCATAAAGAAAGCTGAGCGCCAAAGAATTGATGCTTTCGAACTGTTGTGCTCTAGAAGACTCTTGAGAGTCCCTTGGACTGCAAAGAGATCAAACCAGACCATCCTAAAGGAAATCAGTCCTGAATATTCATTGGAAGGACTAATGATGAAGCTCCAATACTTTGGCCACCTGATGAGAAGAGCCAATTCATTGGAAAAGACCCTGATGCTGGGAAAGATTGAGAGCAAGAGGAGAAGCAGGTGACAGAGGATGAGATGGTTGGATGGCATCACTGACTAGATGGACATGAGTTTGGGTAGACTCCAGGAGTTGGTGCAGGACAGGAAAGCCTGGTGTGCTGCAGTCCATGGGGCCACCAAGTCAGACACAACTGAGTGACTGAACAACAATGTGGCTTGTGGGATCTTAGTTCCCTGACCAGGGATCAAACTTGGGCCTCGGCAATGAAAGCTCGGAGTCCTAACCATTGGACCGCCAGCGAAGGCCCTGCTGAGTAACCTCGTTAAGCCTCAGCTCTCAGTGAAACAGCCCCTTCGTCCTGGAAACGTTCCAGACCAGTTCAGTTCCCCTAGAGCAGGCTTTCATGTCCCCGTGTACCTCTGCCTGCCAGGACCCACACCACCCGACGGTGGAAGGTACGATTCTTTCTTACCACGCCTGACTCTCCTGATCGACAGTCAGCACCCTCAGAGCCAGGCTGGTGTCTGTCTATAGTTTTTGGTTTATTCTTTCTTTCCTCCTGTGCAGCTGGCACACAGTAGGGGCTTGGTGAACACCCACCGATCAGTTAAATGGATGCTCCCACAGCCCTCTTCCAGGGCTGCGGCCCAGATGGCTTTGCGGGACCATATTAATGCCAGCGTGGGGCTTCCCAAGTGGTGCCGGTAGTAGAGAACCTGCCTCCCAATGCAGGGGATGCAGGAGATATGGGCTCAACCCCTGGGTTGGGAAGATCCCCTGGAGCAGGAACCAGCCTCCTGGTTCTAGTACTGGCAACCCATTCCAGTACTCTTGCCTGGAAAATTCCAGGGACAGAGGAGACTGGCAGGTTCCAGTCTTGGGCCGGGGCAGGGCGGGGGGGGGGGGGGTGGGGTTGCACAGAATCGGACACAATTAAGCAACTGAGCACAATACCAGCCAGTGACCCAAGTCACTAGCCACCAAGCACCAAGTCTCCTGACCTGGCTGGATAAACCTGAGCCCCTTTAGAGGGAACTAAGATCCCACAAACCACATAGCATGGCCAAAAAAAAAAAAAAAAGACAGAAACAGATTCTATTTATCTGTGCCTGTATCCTATACCGGGGCAAGGGGGTAGCTAAATTCAACAGTTCAGCAATGATCCCAAGGACTCAGCTCAGCTGCCAAGACAAGCAAGTAGCTGCTTCTTTTGGTCGATCACTCAACTCAGTCAACCTCGTGAGGGTCAAGGCCAGACAATCCACGATGCCGCTGATGGGGGCTTCACAAAACCTAAGCCGGGTGAAATCATCCAAGATGCTATTTAAATGCCAAGGATGTAATTTTTTTTTTTTTTAATGAAGGAAAAAAAAAAAAAACCCAACTCTGACTCCAGAAAAGCTAGACGTCAGAACACTCCCTTTTGCTGATATAAGGCCTGGGAGGTGAGCTGGAGATTTCACAATCCTTTCCTCAAGCAAAGGCTTAACTTTCCTGGGAAGCAAATGCTTCCCACGTTTGTACACACCAGCCTTATCTTGTGCTTTCCTGGGGCCATCAGGATCTCTGTGTCCTGTGACATAGAGTGACTGGATAAAGTGAGGGAGATCCCCTCTGTCACGAAGGGGATGGTCCAGTGGGAAGACACAGACCAAGAAAGCAGGTAAATTGTGCTACGTGCTGAAATGACCCAAAGTCTGAGGCAGTGACTGTGGGGTACCTTGTGGGATAGGGCATTCCTTTCGGAGCGGGTGGGGAGGAGCAGCGCCCAGGGGATGACGTCTAAACCAGACATGGGGAGGAGTCGAGTCCAGGGGCTAACTAAACCAGCGGTGGTGAGGAGCAACAAGGTGGGGAGTCTTCCGGGAAGGGGCCACCTACCTCTGGCCCCATCCTGCTGGGAGGTAAAATTGTGAAGGGGTCGGGCACGACTGAGCGACTTCACTTTCACTTTTCACTTTCATACATTGGAGAAGGAAATGGCAACCCACTCCAGTGTTCTTGCCTTGAGAATCCCAGGGACGGGGGACCCTGGTGGGCTGCCGTCTATGGGGTCGCACAGAGTCGGACACAACTGAAGCGACTTAGCAGCAGTAGCAGCAGCAGAAGGGGCGAGAAGCAGGCTCTTCCTGTATCCTGAAATGAGGGGAGGAACTGGAGAAAAAGATGGTGGGAGCAGGATTTTTAAGATCAGTCACAGTGATGAGGGTGGATGATCCCCTTACAGCTCTGACCACCTGGATGATTGGCTGGAGCCAATCATATAGTACCACCCAACCCCTACTGGTGATTGGCTCAGGAATGGGTCTGTCATCTGATCTGGGCCAATGAGGTATGAGGAGAAGTCAGGGGTGGTGCTTCTGGGAAAGTGGTCCTCACACCCAGGGACCTGTGGAAAAGTGGTGATCCATCTGTGCGTCTAAACTTTATTCAGTCAGGTTGCAGCGCCAGGATCTGCAGCAGCCACTTTGCCACAACAAGGGGAGCTGATCAGAGAGTGAGGCCAACACTGAAATAGTTGCATGGGAATAAGAGAACAACACTGAATTCTTGGGAACATTTTTGAGCTGTTGAATTTAGTCAGTCTTGGAGTTGTCCTACCTCTGGGCTTATTACAGGGGACAAGCTAATCTTCCTTAGGGTTAAGCCAGGAGAGTTGGAGCTTTTTGTTAGTGACTGCTGCATACAACCTGACGGATATAAACCAAGCTTCTGTCTAATATGGCTGATGAGCATCTATGAAAGCAGAAGCTACAGGGGAAAGAGTAGGGACTCACATTTCTTGAGTAGGCACATACCTACTATGCACCATACTTTGTACTAGGCACTTTATGTAGGCCTGTCCTTAATCCTCCCACCAGCCCTCTGAGGCAGCTCCTACAACGTTATCGCACTCAGCAGAAGAGGAAACTGAGGCTGTGAGGTGAAGATACTTGCCCGATTCCAACTGGCAGGAGCAGGATGTGAACCCAGGTCTGCCTGGGTACTTGGCCAGCCTGCTTCTCGGAGGCGTGATGGTGCTGCCCTGGCAGGGGAGGAGCCTCAGCGCAGGCTGAGCCAGGTCTTTCTGCAGACATCTAGCCTCCCCCAGGAGCTGAGGACACGGATCTGCCTGACAGCCAGCAGCCCCCTAGAGCCAGGAGGCCCCTGAGAGATAGAGGAAACCTGGTGGGGCTCCATTCGGCCATAGGGACACCATTGTCAAAACCTCCATGGTGACTCCACGCAAACCCCTCCTTCCTTCCTCTGCCTTGCCCTTCCTGGGGGGTCAGTGATCCAGACCACTTGGTGGGAAGTGGTCAACGTGGACACAGCAGGGCATCCTGCCCTTCCCCACAGGGACCTTGGAGAATGCTCTAGCTTGACAGCAGGGTGAAAAAAGAAGTGAAGGAAAGAATCCTTGCCCCTTATTAAGCAGTGCCTGGTGCACATGAATCTATCGCTTGGCAGAAACATGCCGTCCCACCATAAATCACTGTGCAATGGGAACAGACATTTAGAAGGCGATTTCTGCCTGGCTGGGCATGCAGGGTCCCAGCCCTGGCTGGCGGGAGGGAAAGGTGACAGCCCTGCTCGGGGCCCCTGTCCTGCTCTTTTTCTGCATCCATTCCTCAAAAGTCAGCCCTCAGCCACTTTTCTGGCTCTTATTCAACTATTTTTCTTATTACAGACGCATGGCTTTTTGTACCACAGGAAGACAGAAACAATGATACACATTAAAGCAGGTGGATTAATGCCAGGACTTGGTCACACAAGCTACGGGAGGGCTGAGAAGCCAAACAAAAGACAGTGAGGTGACCTGGAGACAAACAGCAGCAAGACGCCGCTGCCCCACCCCCCGGTGGGGGATGATATGGAGATTGGATGCCGGTCACAGGAGGATGATGCCTGGTGATGCCGGAACCACAGAGGAGACAGCCACTGCTCAGGGCCCTGCTCCCAGTGTAGAGATGGGGAGAAACCCCTCTCCCCCGCCTCTGCCTCCTGCCCTCTATCAGGGCCTCCCATTGGCGGAGCCCGGTGACACGACAGCTGGGGGTGGACTGTCCACTGGAATTAGTCCCCTGTAGAGTCCCCACAGCAGGAGAGGAGGATGGCTCCAGGGAAACAGACCCACCAAGTCCAGGGAGACAGGCAGTCACTAGAGAACAGCCCCGTTCCTTACACACACACACACACACACACACACACACACACAATGCCTGCCTGCCTTTCCTCCTCTTTTGCTTCCTCTAACTGGATCAAAAGCTGACGGAACCCATGCGGCAGAAATTTTCCATTCATTTGTTAAACGTTTTTACTGAGCATCTACTGTGTACCAGGTATTCCTGTAGGCCTGGGGAGCCTGCATTGTAATAAGGGGAGAGGGAGTGTTGCTCCACCTATCAGAACAAGAAATCAATGAATGAACAAGACTATCTCAGGGTGGCGGGCGCTATGAAGACAATAAAGCAATCATGAGCAGGGGGAATGAGACGGATAAATACAGAGGTGGGCAGGGAAGGCCTGTGTGAGCAGGTGACATCCTAGCCAAGATCAGTGATGAAAATGAATCACCTGTATGGACAGAAGGTCAAGGCATTTTCCAGGCAGTGGACAAAGCAGGTGCAAAGGTCCTGAGGTGAGCACCTGCTTGGTTTGCTATAAGCATCATAACATAACTGACTTGCCAAAGGGTTTCTATTCTGTGGAACAAAACCAAGAAACAGCTTCTCAGCCATGCTGTGTGGGACCTCACGGCTCTGCCTTGCGTATCAGGACATTCAGTTAGGAAATTTTGTCCAGTTGTGCTAACTCCAAGTTCTGGTTCTGAGTTCTCTTGGAGAGAAGGCTTGTTGTGAGGCCAGGGACCACATACCAGGCTTGTTTGTCCTCGACCCCTCAGGCAATTCAGGCTCTCTGTTCTCTGGGACAGCTCTTCCTCCCAAAGACTCTGGTCCCTCTTCTTTGAACCTAATATAACAAAGACTCCCCAAGCATATTAACAAATGCAAACAGATAGGGGGTGGGTTCCAGAGTTGTGGTGTTGGGGCCGCCCAGCTCCACCAAGCCACAGTGACGTGTGGGACATCAGGGGGCAGGAAGGAGGCCCCAAGCGGGACAAACCGTGACACCATTCACAGCCTTAGATCTCCCGCCACAAACACGCTTGGTGTGGAGACGGGAACGGCAACCCACTCCAGTATTCCTGTCTGAAGAATCCCACGGACAGAGGAGCCTGGCAGGCTACTACTGTTCATGGGGTTGCAAAAGAGTTGGACACAGCTTGGCAAGTAAACGACAAAGACATTATACAACACTCCATTCAGTAACAGAAGAATACACATTCTTATCAAGTGCAGATGGGGCTTTCACCAAAATAAACCATACATTAGATCACAAAATAAACCCTAACACATTGAAAAGGCATCAAATCATACAAAGTATGCTCTCTGACCATAATGGAATTGAAATAGGAATAAATGAAAGAAAGACAAAAGAAATATCCTCAAACACCTGGACATTAAATAACACTTCTGATTAATCCATAAATCAAAGATGAGATCTTAAGAAAGAACTATGACACAAATAAAAATGAAAATACCACATATCAAAACTTGTACTATGTAGCTAAAGCAGTGCTTAGAGGCATATTTATAACACTTAGAATAAAAGAAACATCTCAAGTTAATAATTTGTTTCTATCTATAGAAATTAGAAAAAAAAGAACAAAGTTAACCTAAAGCAAGAGGAAGAGAGGGTCAGTCATAAAAATAAACAGAAAAGGTTACATTAATAAAATTAAAAACATAAAATTAAGAAAATTAATGACACTATAATTTGTTCTTTAAAAGGATCAGTAAAATTGACAAGTCTCAAATGAGACTCATGAAGAAAAATCAATATGACAAAAATATTATGATAACTAGAAATAAAAGAGGGACTATTGTAGCCAAAACAAAAAGAATGCTCATGGTGGCTTCCCCTGGATGGTAGAATTTGGGTGGATTTCATTTTAGCCCCTTTATTACTATAGTTTCCAATTTGTCTACAATGATCACCTATTACTAAGACCATGGCCCTGGGTTCAAATCCCAGCTCTTCCACTTCCCAGAAATGTCCCCTGGAGCACAAATGCATCCACACTCTGACACACACCTCACCATCAAGTGGCACAATAATGGCCTCTGCCCCATAGGACTGATGCGCGAACTTTTAAAAGAATATAAAGCCTTTGTATAGAATATAACACACAGTCAGTGCCTTTATTACATGTCAAACATGGTGATCTCATCATAGAAGATTGGAAAGCTGGTCTAAATAACTGACTTTCATGGCACCTGTGATCTGGGGACATCACAAAAGGCAACTGGAAAAAAAAAAAAGCTGGGGAATGATCTCACGCGCCCGCGGATCAGCCAGAAGGATAGGAAATGAGATGGGAGTGAATGACTGATGAGCACGTCTGGGACACAGAGAGATATGCGTCAATGTCAGAGGGACCAGCCACACTCTTGACCAAAGCTGAAAGCTTTCGACATGAAGGGGTCTGTGCAGAGCAGGTGCCCGACACCCAGCCCAATAGGGGGCCTAGGCAGCAGCCAAGCGTCCCAGGGTGACAGAGAACCTGTGACCCACTGCTACCCACACCCCTTATTCTTGGCGGTTTCACCGTCTGGGACAGGGAATTTGTGACCTCTGTGTACATGGTGTGGACAGTGATAACTATAGTATCAGTCCCTCAGTCGTGTCCGACTCTGCGACCCCACGGACTGTAGCTCCTCTGTCCATGGGACTCTCCAGGCAAGAATAATGGAGTGGGTTGCCATTTCCTTCTCCAAGGGATCTTCCCAACCCAGGAATTGAACCTGGGTCTCCTGCATTTCAGGCGGATTCTATACTCTTTGAGCCACCATGGAAGCATAACAATAACAACAATCTCACTTACATAGTCTTACTCTAAGCCAAGAAGATGCTCAATGCATATGATAACTCTACGAGGCAGGTACTACCATCAGCCTCATGTCACCGATAGGGAAGCCGAGGCTCAGAGGTAGCTTCCCCAGGGTCATCCAGCCAGTCAAGGGCTGAGATGGCTCCATCATAAGCAGAACACTGTCACCCGGGCTCTGCCATTTGCTGCCCTGACACGTGAACATGGAGATGAGTCCCAAATCACGTGATGGTCCAAGACACAGATCTCCCACCCCCAACATACACATGAGTACCTAGAGTCACACAGGCCCCAGCTTCCCTGACCCAAAGACTCCCCTTCGACACAATGCCCAGCTCCTGCACCCTGGGTCACCCTGGGCCAGCCCAGGAGAACTTTCCCCCCTGGAGGCTTATAGAAGTGTCCACACACTCTGCTCTGCTCCCCAGGGACTGCATAGGAATCTGGATTCTCTCTGAGCATCTTCTTGGTGAAATCCCAGTGTGTGCCCTGTGTCTGACGCCCAAGCAGCCCAGATACACACTTGGCAACGTGGCTTCCTGGTGTCCTGCCTTCTCCCCAGTGCCCTTCCCTGCTTTTAGCTAAATGCCACTGTCCAGTGTCAGAGCCCAGACCTCCCAGCGCTGGGGAAAGGAGGTGGCGGCAGCTCCTTGGAGGACAAATGCATGAGGCTCTCAGGCCCTCCCCCCGAGAGCCATGAGCCCCCTCCCTCGACCAGAGCATCTTTCCTATTACCTGCCTCCAGTGTCGTCTGCTTACTGAGCGAGGACCCCGCAGAGGCAAGCACCAGTAGTTTGCTTCCAGCGATGCCCCTTCACACTTGTCTCAGCCCTCCAGCAATCGAGAAGTGACATCTCCAGTTCTTGATAAACGTGTCTAATAGAAGTCTCAGAAAAGTGGTCCAGGATGCGTAAAGGAAGTGAGCATAATTGAATCTTCAGAAAGAAAGAGACCGAAAGAAGGAAAGAAGGGAGGAGGGAGACATCTGAAATCTCCAACAGATTTCAAAGTTGCCAACAGACCTTGAAAAAGTTAGAGGCCCGGGCACTACTCTGCGGGGACTGGAACCTATCATTAATTATGAAGCGAATACCAGGTGTCAAGGACAGTTGTAGGACTGACTCACGACACCCCCTGCTGGAAGCAGCCTGACACTGCTGGGAAAAGAAATTGGGTGTTTTGCACTAAAGGAAGAGTAACTGGTCTGACTTTAGTCCCTCTGCCTGAATGCTAAGCAAACAGCAATAAAGACGAATTGAGAAAGATACCTGTTCAAGGGAGCCCATCACCACACTGTGTATCATTGCAAAACATGAGAATGGGGTGGGGGGACAAATGTCCACTCGGTTAACAGAATGAGATATATTTAGACACTGGGATTCCACATGCTATTAAAACGGGGCACTGGTCTGCTTACTGACTTGGAAAACATTCCTAATGCGTTGCCAAGAGGTAACAGTGAATTCTGCAACAGGACGCCCAGTGTGTTTGTTTCACCTTGGCTTAACTCCATACAACCCTCTTCAGACGTGTGACCATCAGAACTGTAAGATAATACATTTGTGTTGCTTTAAGCCACTAATTTGAGGTAGCGTGTTAGAGCAGCAGTAAGAAAATGATACAGGACAAAGGCAGGGAAGATGGGCTGGAGACACTCACGTGGTGAGCTCGGGTCACTCTCCCCAGGGGTGACCGCTCTCTGTACTTCTCAGCTTGACGCCCAGGGTTCTGGGACCCGGCCCCATCCTCCTGCAGCTCATCACCCTCTGCTGTCTGCCGGCCGCTCCCTTCCCAGCCCCACCGCTGTCCCTCAAACACACCAAACTCATTCGTGGACCAAACCTTTGCATTTGCTACTCTCTGCATCTAGAATGCTCTCCTCCCACCACCAAAACAAAGTGTGCATGTTTGTTCCCTGACCATTCAGGTTGCAGCTCAAATATCACCTTCTCAGAGAGACAGGTCTTCCCAATTACTCTATCGAAAGCAGTCATCCAGTCAATCTCATAGCCCTATCAAGGATGTCCAGGATGTCTCCAGCATCCATCACTCTCTTTTTACCTTTGTTTACTACCTGTCTCCTGCTCAAGAAGGTCAGCTGCATGAGAGAAGAGACCTTGTCTATCCTGTGTGCTGGTCACTCCCCAGTGCCTAGCACAGAACCTGAAGTACAGTAGGCATCCAAATACTTATGGATGGAGATACATGGATGGATGAAGACCGGTGGATGAAAGAAAGACAGAAGGATGGTGGAAGGGGAATGGGTGGATGGAAAGACGGACAGAAGGATGGAAGCATCATGGGATAGATATTTGGATGGAAGGATGACAGATGACAGATTGGTGGGTGGATGAAAATATGGGTGGGTGCATAAACATCTATTTGGGTGGGAAGGCTAGGTGGATGGGAGGAAAGATGGAAGGATGAGTGGATAGGATAATGAGTGGGTGAAGGGAAGGAAGTGTGGCTGGATGGATGATGGCTGGGTAGAAGGACGGATGGGTGGGAAAGTGGCATATGAAAGGGAAAACGGAAGAGCTGATTGGAACAGATAGGTGGTTGGAAGACTGGGTGGATGGATGGGAGAAAGGGATGGGTTGATGAGAGGAGGACAGGGGAAAGGAAAGATATAGAGGGAAGGAAAGCTAGGAGGAGGAATGGCTGGGATGATGAGTGAATGGTGTAGAAGAAGAGCAGATGGATGGAAGGAAGGAAAGATGTGAAATCTCCATGAGGTGGCTGCCGGATTAATCTGGCTAGAGAGTGCTGATGCTAAATAACTCCCTTCTGTGTTTGAAGGGGGGCCCAGCTGCTCGACACCTTTCTGACGAGGACTTCTGTTGCCAAGGGACAGAAGTTAACAGGCTGTTTGCGCCTCTAATCCTTGGAACCAGACTCCGTAATCGTCTTAACTCATGGGCAAATATCTATATTTAATGAGTTCCCCACCTGATGCCTGGCTCCCCACATCCAGTATTGACTTAGCAGCTTTATCACAGGGCTTGATAATCTGGGTTCAAAGCATTAGAATTAATTTCTCCCACCACCAGTGGGGGTCCCTCTGCGCTCTGGCTTCCTTCCAAACAACAACAAAAAAAGATTTTCTCACATCATTTCTCTGCTTAAAGCCCTCAGCGGGTAATCTGCGGCTCTCAACACACGTGCAAATTCCAGGGCACTCCGAGTCCTTCGCAGTGGTCCTGGCATAACTCTCCAGCCTCATTTCTCATCCTCCTTGTGCTCCTGTGCCTTAAGCCCCCTGTGTAGCCATCATCGGAATTCCTCTCCAGTCTGAGGACAGAGCCTGAGGCCGCAGCCTGAGAGCGCACGTTGTCCTCCTGACCCCGCACACAGGCATCTCTTCTCTCCATCTACATGTCCTTCCTTCTATCAACAGAAGCTCACATGTCAGGGCATGGAGGCTCCACTGGTCCCGCAAACACAGCATCTTCACAACTGAAGCCATCATCATCCCCTGCCTAAGGTGGTCCTCAGAGGATCCATCCCGACCCCCAGACCAGAGACTCAGGAGGCACCCAGGATGCCACCCTCTCCTCCATCCTTCGCGTCCCGTCAAATGCTGAGTGTCAGCCACTCCTGCTCCTGCAGCGCTCAAGCCCTCCCAATCGACCACCCTCTCTGCCACCACCAGGCCCCCGCCCCTTCCCTCTGCCATGGATGACCCAGAGGCCCCCACACTCACTGACCCACCCCAGCCTTGCTCCCGCTGCTCACCCCCACCACTGCAGCCAGACCACAACACAGCATCAGGCCCCTACTTCAATGGGCCTCTGCTACCCTTAAAATAAAATCCACAAATCCTTTCTTTGCCTCACAAAGGCTAGCTGGTCTACCCCTGCCTACCTCTCCAGCCTCTGACCACCATCCCCCCAAATTCTGCCCATCTGCTATACAGGCTTCCTTTCCATTCTTTCTGGGCATCAGGTTCTCTCAGCTCTTGGATTGAAGAGAGACTGCTCTCTCTGCTTAGCACCCTCATTCCTATACCTCTTAGTCTGGATAATCCTCCACACCGTCAATGTCACGTTATCACCGGGATGTTAATCACAGTAACAGCAAGGGCAGCTAACATCTGAGAACTCACTATGTGCTGGACACAGTCCTGAGAGCTCTACAGAAATACCCTGTTGGGTTATGAAGCAAAGATGACTGTTATGCCCATTTCACAGATGAGGAAATTGAGGCAGAGAGCTCAAGTGATTGGTTCAAGCTCTTGGCAACTGAAACTGGGATGTGAACCCAGGCAGTCTGACTCCAGAGCCCCCCCTTTCAATCATGGCACTAAAGAGCCAACCAAGACAAGGTCCCACATCCTCCAGAAAGCCTTCTCTCTTCCCCCTTGCCCCAGCCAAAGTTCATTGTTCCCTCTCTGGGCTCCCACCCAGCCGGTACTCCAAGTACAGCCCCTAACATCTGCACCACAAATCCCCTCTGCGAAAGACACGGGCGAATCAGGCCACCAGGAAACCCTCCCAACTGTGCAAGCATGTGCCACTCCCAACACCCAGTAGTGGTGCCTGTTCCATTCACCTTTGGTCGCTCTGTGGCTTGGTCTGCAGTGACTAGGCATGCAGTGAGCCTAGGTCGTAAGAAGACTGGCAGCTCTCACCCTCTCTCAGAGCCTGACTGCCATGCTCTGAAGAGGTCCAGGCTAGACTACCTCCCAAAGAGGGGCTCTGCGGAGAGAAGCCCCAGCAAATGAGGGCACCTTGGAGGCTCCAGCTGCAGCTGAGCTCCCTGCCAAGCTCCAGGCTGCACAGTTGGGCTCAGGGGAGACCAGGAGAACCATCCAGCTGCACCCCAGCTGTGGAATTGTGGGAAAATCACAAATCATTGCAGTCTTAAGTCCCTGGCTTGGTTCTTGTGTGTGTGTGTGTGTGTGTGTGTGTACTCAATCACTCAGCGTGACTCTTTGTGACCCCATAGACAGCAACCCGCCAGGTTCCTCTGTCCATGAAATTTCCCAGGCAAGAAATACTGGAGTGGGTTGACATCTCCTTCTCCAGGGGATCTTTCCAACCTAGAAATCAAATCTGAATCTCCTGCATTGGCAGACAGATTCTTTACCACTGAGCCACCTGGTTCATCTTAGCAGCCTCAGTTTCCCCACCTGAGAAATGGGGAAGGGAGTTTCTACCTTCCATATCTGTTGCAAAGGAAGATGGTCAGTGGTTGGTTGCCAATTTCGGACCAGCCAAGGGAACAACCTGTCCCTTCTGACTTTTCTTCCCCACCCACTGGGACTCAAGTCCACGCCGCTCTCATATCCTCCCATGGCCCAGACATGCAGCTCTCTGCTCCCTCCGCTGTCTTGTCCTTCTGAGACCAGCCTGGTACTGGGTTCCCGTCCTATTGACCTGGCACATCGGGGAGGGGACAGGGACTGACGTCTCTCTCTCATCCAGAGCAACAAGCCTGGGGCAGTAGAGTCAGAGAAGTCAGTGAAGGAGTCTCCAGATGGGCACCTGCTGTCCGGGGAGGGCCTTTATGTGAACACAGAGCAACCTGACCCACTTCAACATCTGGCCGTCAAACACATCTCCGCTGTGTCGTCTAAATTAAAGGATGATGTGACCCAGACCTGCTCTCAGGCAGAAGAAATGAGAAACAAGAGATAATCCAGTTGGAAAACACTCTCAAGACTGTCTGTTCCTGAAGTCACGGATTTGAATGCCTGCAGGACGCAGGCAGGGGATGTAAATGTACAGGACAGGCGAGTGTAAGACCACAGGAGTTAGGGGCTCAGTGCGTTCCTGCCAGGTACATTGGCTACTTCAGCAATGCTTTCATTGAAATATAACTGTATACACGCTTTACAGTATAAAACCCTCTACAGATAATAAATGCTGGAGAGGGTGTAGAGAAAAGGGAACCCCCCTACGCTACTGGTGGGAATGTGACTTGGTGCAGTCACTATGGAAAATAGGAAGGAGGTTCTTTAAAAAATTCAAAATAGAACTACTGTATGATCCAGCAATCCCACTTCTGGGCATATACTCTGAAATCAAAAAGATACATGTGCCCCAATGTTCATAGCAGCACTATTTAGGACAGCCGAGACATGGGACCTACCTAAATGCCCACTGACAGATGATGGATAGAGAAGATGTGGTACACATATACAATGGAGTATTGCTCAGCCATAAAAAGAACAAAATACTGCCATCTGCATCAACATGGATGGACCCAGAGATTAGCATACTAAGTGAAGTAAGTCAGACCAAGACAAATATCATCTGAGATCACTTATGTGTGGAATTTAAAATACGATACAGATGAACATACTTACAAAATAGAAACACTCACAGACAAACTGATGGTTACCAAACAGGAAAGGTACGGGTTGGGAGACAAATTAGAGGTTTGAGATTAACAGATACACACTACTATATGTAAAAGTAGGTAACCAACAAGGACCTAATGGATAGCCCAGGTAACTAAATTCAGTATGTTATCATAACCTATAATGGAAAAGAATCTGAAAAAGAACATACATAATTTATACATATATACATACACAACATAACGGAGTCATTTTTCTATACACCTGAAACACAACATTGAAAATCAACTATACCTTAATGTTTAAAGAGTCAATAAAACAGAGTGTGTAACTCATACAGTAGATTATTGGCTGCCTCGGGCTGAGAGTGGGGGGTACACAGGGAATGAGGGCAGGCAGTACCAGCTTTCTGCTGGAGTAGATGAGAATGCTTCAAAATCAGACGTGGCGGCGGCTGCACAACTCTGTGAACGTACTAAAACCAGTGAACTTTACACTGTACATGGGTGGATTTTAGATATGTAACATATCTCAAATAAAGCTGCTTCAAAAAATTATAGGCTTACGTTAAAAAAAAAAAAAAAAGAGCACAGAGATTCATCAATTTCCACAAAGCAAATGGACTCATGTAACCACCACTCAGAGAAGTCGGGGACCCTGCCAGCAACCCAAACCCCTTCCCACGCTCCATCTCACTGATCACATGACTACCTTCTCTCATTCTGAAAAGGTAACTTCAATTCTGACTTCCATCAGAGAAGGTTAGCTTTGCCTTTCTAGTCCTTTCTATGAAAGCAATCTATCAGTGTATATTCTTTCATGCCTAATTTCTTTCATTCAAAGGTACTTGTGAGATTCATACTGACATACAGAGGGTCAGTCATCTTTACTGGTGTAGAATTTTCTACCATATGACAAGAGAGGAATCAATATACCCATGCGGACAGGCATTTGGATAGTTTCATGTTTGGGCTACTCCAAATGGAGCTGCCAGGGACACTCTTCTGGTCTGCAAGTTTTTGGTTGGCAGCGGTATTCACCATCTTCCGGGAAAAGTTAGGAGTGGAATTGCCAGGCCCTACGGTGGCTGAGTTCAGTGTAGCAGATACTGCTGTTTCCCAAACTAACTCTTCCAAACTCCACGTCATTCACATTATTTTAATAACTCAGTGAAGGCCAACCCAAAACTCTCCTGCAGGCTATACTCTGCCTGGGAGCTGCCAAGGTCAAAGTCTGACCTACATTTTTAGAGCCATATAAAGCTATGACAAACCTAGACAGCGTATTAAAAAGCAGAGACATCACTTTGCCAACAAAGGTCCTATAGCTTTTCCAGTAGTCATGTACGGATTTGAAAGTTGGACTATAAAGAAGGCTGAGTGCTGAAGAACTGATGTTTTCAAATTGTGCTGCTGGAGAAGTCCCTTGGACTGCAAGATCAAACCAGTCAATCCTAAAGGAAATCAACCCTGAATAGTCATTGGAAGAACTGATGCGGAAGTTGAAGTTCCAATACTTTGGCCATTTGATGCAAAGAGCTAACTCACTGGAAAAACCCTGATGTTGGGAAAGATCGAGGGCAGGAGGAGAAGGGGGCAACAGAGAATGAGATGGTTAGATAGCATCACCGACTCAACGGACAGGAGTTTGAGCAAACTCTGGGAGATAGCCGAGGACAGCTGAGCCTGGTGTGCTGTAGTCCATGGGGTTGCCAGGAGTCAGACACGACTTAGTGACTGAACAACAATTTAAGAATTTCACTAACAAATGGTCCAAGGTTACAAAGCAATGTAATAGCAGCATGCCTATTTGTGGGCAAGCTGCGTGCCTGTGTGCTAAGTCGCTTCAGTCGTGCCCGACTCTTTGCAACCCTATAGACTGACGCTTACTCCTTGGAAGAAAAGTTATGACCAACCTAGATAGCATATTGAAAAGCAGAGACATTACTTTGCCAACAAAGGTCCGTCTAGTCAAGGCTATGGTTTTTCCAGTGGTCATGTATGGATGTGAGAGTTGGACTGTGAAGAAGGCTGAGCACCGAAGAATTGATGCTTTTGAACTGTGGTGTTGGAGAAGACTCTTGAGAGTCCCTTGGACTGCAAGGAGATCCAACCAGTCCATTCTGAAGGAGATCAGCCCTGGGATTTCTTTGGAAGGAATGATGCTAAAGCTGAAACTCCAGTACTTTGGCCACCTCATGTGAAGAGTTGACTCATTGGAAAAGACTCTGATGCTGGGAGGGATTGGGGGCAGGAGGAGAAGGGGACAAGAGAGGATGAGATGGCTGGATGGCATCACCGACTCGATGGACGTGAGTTTGAGTGAACTCCGGGAGATGGTGATGGACAGGGAGGCCTGGCATGCTGCGATTCATGGGGTTGCAAAGAGTCAGACACGACTGAGCGACTGATCTGAACTGAACTGAGACCGTAGCCTGTCAGGCTCCTCTGTCCATAGGATTCTCCCGGCAAGAATACTGGAGGGGGTTGCCATTTCCTCCTCCAGGGGATCTTCCTGACTAAGGGATCGAACCCACCTCTCTTGAGTCTCCTGCATTGGCAGGCGTGTTCTTTACCAATAGTGCCACCTGGGAAGCCAGGTGGGCAAGTTTGTGGGCAAGTTCCTGGCCCCCAAACCTCAACGTCTTCATCTGTAAGATGGGGCAGTAATAGCATCTCTTACATTGAGTCGTGGGGTGGACTAAGTAAAATAAAGCCTGGAAAGCAGTCAGCAGAGTGCCTGGCTTATGAGTGTTTATTAGACACCAGTTAGAATTGCTGCAGCCACTGCAGAGAAAACCCAGGTTTTCTCACCCTGGGTCCATCACCTTTTATCAAAACCCATCCCAGTTGGTAAATCAGTTCAGTCTCTCAGTCATGTCCAACTCTTTGCAACTCCATGGACTGCAGCACACCAGGCTTCCCTGTCCATCATCAACTCTCAGAGGTCGGTAAATACGGACAGCTAAAGATAAACATCTGATTAGCACTGATGTTTCTTAATCCAAAACTCATACAGCTAAGTTGTATCAGCCCTCAGAAGATCAAGCCCTGTTAGACTCCTTCAAACCCTAAGAAATTGCATGTCTGGGTTCTGTGACACCACACTGGTTATAAAAGAGTTGTATTAAACATGTGTTCTCTCTATATAATTGTTCTTGAATTATGTATTAGTAGGCTGTTTCAACTTGTGGCTTTTCCAATTTTATGAAAGATACAGATGTTAAAGTTTTAAGATTTATAATTTGTATTAAAAGCAAAAACTTTAAAGGTATTCAATTTTATTGAAAGAGAGAGGAAGGAGGGAAGGGGTGGATGGACAGATGGATGAATGGAACAGAAGTATTCGCCCTGAGGGCATCTGGAACTCAAAAGTTCCAAGTCTAGTCAGTGGTGTCCTTCCACCGAAGGTTAATTTAATGTTGGGAACATGTCATTCTAGTTATGGTTTTGAAACTGTCACACGCACCATTAACCACTTTGTGGAGGTGTGAATTTTCCCAGGGCACCATTTTTGCCAAGGGAATGGATGGCCTGAGATGGGAAATTGGAAGCTGGAGGAGGCAATGTCCCATAAAACCCAGGCTTCATGACCATTGAGAAGATTAAGCTCCTGTACGCCTTATTGTTCATTTCAAGTAGTCTCAGGGGATACCTTTTAATCTCCAGGTAAAAGCTAGTGATTCAGAGGGTGATAACAAGCAATTGAGTTCCAAGTGGTCTAGAAATGAAACTCAGCCTGTCCCAGCGTCCTGTCTTCTTGCCTTTTTTCCCCTCTTTCATTTGAGGCATCTGATGAGGACTTAGTATAATTAAAGTGGTGGCAGGGGCCGGGAGATAAAAGAGCTATTTGAGAGACGGAATTTTTCCAACTTAGCTAAAAGGTCAATTAAATCCCAGACTAAGATATCAAATCATTAGCGCCTTCCTAATCCAGAGGTGGCTCAAATGTGCTAGGGAGTGTGAAGGACGGGGCAGGAGGACCCTGGGCTGGTGCTGACAGGGAGCCACGCTGGGAGTGCAAAGGGGGTCCGAGGGGTCAAGGTGAGGAAGGCAGCAGGAAACAGAAACGGGATACGTCAGTCTGAGGCCCTGGTGAACTTAGGTGCTGAGGCCAACTGAGCGAACTCAGCAACCCGAATGCACTTGAGGCCAGATCGTTCCCCTGTTTCTTTCTGTTAAAAGTTCCCCTCTGCATAAACTGGAGATGGCCACGGGCCTCCAAATCCTACTCCTTGCCTTCAACTGAGTGGTTGTATGAATAAACTCCTGAAATCACTTACCAGCTACAAAATCCTGGAAGCAGTACCAAGTTTCTCTGGGGCTCAGTTTCCTCATCTTTAAAATGGGAGCAAATAATAACCATCACCCCTTTCCTGCTTCCCAGGACAACTGTGGGAATGAAACGAATTATATCACAAGCGAAGTTCCTGATCTTAGGCAGAGCTCATCGGGCAGTCACCTCTCACCTTTAATCCTTCATCTGAATGGTGGGTGTACTTTGATTGCTTTAAACCCAGGATGGGCGGAATAACTTGGGAGAATAAAGGAGACCAGCTCTTCAGACTCATTCTTACAAATGAGGCTGGGTTCCCTCCCAACCTGAGTGATTTCTACATCTCCTACTCATGCTGACATGTGGCTGGCAGTAACAGAATAACTATGTGGGTTGCTGAAGTCTTGAACTCTTTCCATACCAATTAGCAAACAGTATCCCCCCTTCAATGCCCAAGTGCCCTCCATTCCAGCCTCCAAAATCCCTGCCCCCTTGAAATCTCCACAGTCTGGCAACTAAAAGGCTTGTCCTGCACAACTGGAGCCTCTAGGATTTACACTCAAGTCCATTCTGATTGGTCAGGGGAGGTGCTATATTGGGCAAGCCCATTCTGATTGGTCAGAGTACCGCTGCAGAGGTGTTGCCTTGGGCTCACCAATACTTGCAACAGGCATGAGGGCTTTACCATCCCCCACCAATATAGTAGAAGAAACGGAGGTGCCCAGAGGGGAGGTGACCAGCTCAGGGCCACTCTTTCAGTGAGTGGTAGAGCCAGGAGCTGCTGGGCTCCTGGAGATGAGGGGGGACCATACAGGGTGGTTGGTGGGGTGTGTTCAGTGGATCCGTGCCTTGCCCCCCATGGTGCACACCAAGCCGCACCTCTGCACTGAGACTGCCAGGTTTTGAATCTCAACTCTGTCACTTACATGTTGTGTCACCACAGGCAAGCGGTTTATGCCCTTTGGCTTCAATTTTCTTATATGTAACAAAGCAAAACAAAAAACAAAGCATTACAACCTCAGTACTACTGATCTGTGGAACCAGATCATTCTTGTGGGGCGGACTGTTCTGTGTACTGT